>NW_028185539.1:1166447-1489417 GCF_003343005.1 Rhea americana
CTGGGGAATTACTGCTTTGACAGACGTTCCGCATGTGCTTAGCGCAGGCAGGAGGGAGGTGGCGGGCCGAGCTCCCCGTTGCACCGCCGTCGGGCCGCCTCCTGCTTTGCAGAGCGCCCCGCTAGTCCAGCAGAGCCCTCGGAGCAGACCAGTTGTTCATCAAAATTAATAAGTGAGCTTGAGTTCTCTGTCTGGGGAGTTACGGGGTGAAGAGCCGAGAGATCCTGGTTCTTCGGCGCGCGCTTCAGGATGCTTACGCCACGTCCATCCTTCGCGCGCCGAGCGCCTGCTGCTGACACCAACCGACCCCGTCCCGCCAAAGTTGAAGTACGGAGTCGCCTTGGCGCACTGGGATCACCCGGGTGCTGCCGCCCCGATGCAAGGAGCGTCCGCTCCGCGTGCGCGAAACGCTGCAGCGGCGGTGCCGCCGCGCGGCTCCCGAGGGGCGCGGGGTGCAGCCCCCCGCCTCGCAGCGGATTTTAGCGGAGCGCGCTGCTCAGCGTCTCTAGGACGCGTCCGGTTTTGCGTTCTCCCCTTTGGCAAAAGCCCCTCCGCAGAGAAAGCCCTGCCTGACTAGAGGAGACCTTGCATTGAAAATCGCAGTCTCGGTATTATCAGGATTTCTTCGATTTCCATCATTAGCTACGTTGCTAACTGTCAAAATATTACAGGCAGCTCCATAGCACGTGGAACTCGGGCCATGGCAGTTTGCACCGAGGACTTGCAGGTGGCATTTTAGCAGGGATATTTTAACCCGTAGCCACTGTTTCTTCTTGCTTCATCCCGCAGCCAATTTGGATTTGTTTGTTAAATATGACATGTGCAATGTATGGTGGCGTGGGACTGCAAAAAAAATAATTCCTACCAATAAATAATGTTGAGTTCATGATATAAGCAAAGTAAGTGACATACGTTGAGGCTGAAAACACAAATAGTGATTTCATTACAGGAGCAATTAGTTTATAGGTTGTAAAAGAGCCTGCACCGAAGTGAATGTGGCTTCAAATTTAGCAGAGGGGAAGCATGAGGCACGTTGATTTTTCTGCAGATTATTTGGATTGCAATTGAACATTTATCAAGTGTGAAATACCCTTTGTAATTAGATACTACGCAAAAAGATACATGGTAGATTCAGTGGGGAGACTTAATGGTAGGTCATCAAGTTCCAACCGCAGTTCCAAAACCTTCCCTTCAGCCGCGGCCCAACCTTGAAGGTGCTGAAACTCCTCAAGTCTCTTCCGTTCTTGCATAAAAGGTCTTCGTGCGCTTGGAGCTGCACACCTTGGCGTTCTCAGAGCTGGGAAAAGCCGCCGAAGGTGCTTCCAGCCCATGCCTATGCCCTGGGAGAATCCAGGCTCTGCTTTATCTGACTTTCTGCGTAACTGTTCATCTATTTTTCTACCTGTCCTTCTCCCCTTAAATGTCTTGAGCAGAGGAAGAGGGAAGGCCGCTTGCACCGCTCTCCAGAAAACTCAATGCTGGTTGCGACGTCGTCCTAAAATACGCGGTGTTCAGTGCGGCCGGAGGGAACTGAGACCCGCTTCTGCCCCAAAGGCTTTTCGTTTCCAGGTGACTGCCAGCACCGCTCTTGCGCCCCTGCGGCTGTCTGGGAGAAAACACGGTTTGGGGCCGGAGAAGCAAAATCCGGACCGAGCAAGGAGGGCGGTTCTCCCGCCGAGCCACGGGACAGGCCTGAGTTGTGCCCAGCGTCCCCGGGGTGATTGCTGTGCTCCACCCAAAGCCTGTTAAATACGAGGTTTCTGGGCGCAGGTTGGACTAGTTGGCACCCGCTTTCTGAGCAGACGCTCCAGCCACTGGGCGGGTATCTGAAAGGAGGACGCCCCGCGTCTCCTTTCTCTAAGTACCCTTTAAAGGGAAAGAAAAAGACAGGATGTTTGTGGACCAACCTGTGCGGGATGAGTAATGGTCCGGAAAACGTGCTTTACGGGGTACGCTCGCACAGCGAAGCAAAAGCGGGCTCTGCTTCTCGTTCTATTCATTTCAACCTATCAATAGCTGTACGGAAAAGCTGCTTACGCTGTCTAGGAGTCCAGACCTTGCAGCAGTGTTTTCTGTGAAATCAAGTGAACTTTTAAAATACACTTGAGAATTATGAGTCCTTCCAGCAAAGGGACCTGACAGTTTGGTGGGCAAAGCTGACGTGCTCTTCCCTTTTTGCAGCGCCGGCCAGGATTTACTTCACTGCTGCAATCACACTAGTCGCTGCTGCTGCTAATTAACATTAGATACTATTCTAGTCCGGCGTTGCAACTTAACTACTTACTAAAATATAATAGAGTATCTGTAGCCAACGCACCTGTAATAGTTGTATTTGATGAATTATAATTATCTTCAGTAAGTGATGACATGCTTCTCCTGCGAATAGCGTGGTTTCTGTTAGACAATATTCAGGAAAATCACGACGTTCAGCTATTGCTTGCTGACCCACATGCTGACTCCCAAGAAGCTGAGCGCGCGGCACCCCCGGCGCTCCATCAGCCGGCAGCGCAGTCACGCTTCCCCCCCGCGTTGCCCTGCCACGTCAGCCCGAGCGCAGCACCGCCTGCTGCGCTCGTACTTCTCAGGACCTTGCAAGCAACTTTAAAAAAAAAATCCAACCTGGTTCTCTTAAAGAGAGTGATTTGCAGATGCAAATACAAGCTGTGATCCCACAAGGATGATGCTCCTGGCTTCGCTTTTATGTAGCGTGAGCATTCAGATTGACTTCAGCTGGATGACTCCCAGTGCATAAATTTAAGCCCGTGCATCCCTCTCTGCAGATTTAGGGCCAGTGTCTGTTGACTAGAATAGACCAGTTATCTCACTGCTCCAAGCACTCCTGCAGCTTCATTACTCAGTGCCGCGCGCGAGCAGCCAGGCACAAATCCTGCACAGCCTCTTCTGAGCCAAAGATCGTGTCTGATCATCAGAAACAAAAACTGTTTGTCGAGTCATGCTATGTATTCAGCAGTGATTTCAACACCCGTTTACTTTTTACCAGTTTTTAAAATGTGGCTGGTTTTGGACAGATATGTGGGCTAGTTTATAATGAATATTCATTAAAATGATCAGGTATGTTTAAGAAGGTGCTCACGTATTTTACAAATCAGTGGCAGCAACCAATATTTTTCTACCATAATGTTTGACACTTGCTTGATCTAGATCTAGATCTGGAAACTTATGCCTATAGTTTGAGTTTAACTGCCCATAAATATAGGTGTGATAAGCAGGAATGCAAGTACATTCAGGAATTTTCCTTAAAGAATTCCGTGTTTGAAATTTGGAGCCTTGAGAAATGAAGAGTTTACTTAACTACATACACCACTTCTCCGCTTCTAATATTAATGCTGTGGTTTAAAATGTGCTAGTACAGATTCCTCCTCCATTTCATTGCCATAATTGATGTAAACCAGGGATGAATTTGTTCCAAAGCGTATTTGGTAAACTGTCCTATAAATAAACATTTAGAAGATGAATGATTTTTCCTATGCTTTTGATCTCTCACCAGACTGACATTGGCATAGAAGCGCCATTGAGTGCAATTACTTCCGATTTAATCTAGTGTAAAAGTCAAAAACCAGCATTTGGTATCAGTCCTGCAAAGTGCAGCTTGATTCAGGAAGTTCATTAAGAAACTGGTTCAGATCGCTTCTCCCATAATTTGCCATGAGGATGTCATCCAGTGCCAAAGATTGTAGTAGCAGGGAAAAAAAACTACTCCTAAAAGGCAGTGTATAGCTTTTACTACATCAGCAACCCCCCCCCCCACCATACACACAGTTTTAGGATTTAGTATTGTGTATAATTCATGTATTTTTTACATGTTTAAAGGGTTTGCGCTATAGACCTGCAATTTCATGGCATGACAGTATTTAACCTGGTATGAGTGGGAAGGACTCATTTTTGGCACCCGTTCTCTGTGGGAACACAGAGCAGCGTGCGTGGATGCATCTCCTACTTTTTACTGTTTTAAAAACATGTTGAATCTTGCTCAGCGTAGAGAAGAAAAAAACACCATCAAGGCAGCTTTGATTTCTGAGGTTGCCGGGAACAGCACTTTTCGATGTATTTTTTACCACGTTACACCGCTGAGACCGCCGTGTTGGAGGGTCCGGCTGGCGCAGGCTGCGATCCGGAGGGGACGCTGCGGGCACGGCGTGCCCTGCCGCGGCTCCCAGAGCCGGCACCACCCTGCCGCCCGCGGCTCCGGTATTGCCCGGGTAGACGCAGGGTCTTCTCCTCCTCTCCCTGGGACGCAGTCAGGCTGCGGGACGAGCACGGGAGCACGGAGACGCTGCTGCCGGCAAGCGGGGAGAGACCTCACGCCGAGCGGTGCAAAGAAGTTTGTGCAGAGCGCGTCAATCCTTCAGCGCTGCCGATGCAGCAGCAAGCGCGTTGCAAGACCGGCAAAACGCCTGGGCTATTCTAATGCAATAAATACAGCAATTTAATTCAATAATACGCTGATCGTAATAGTAACCGTGTTCTTGGTACCGTACTTTCTTCACATGGAATTAAATATAGATTTTTGACTGATTTTCACAAAGTCACACAAATTTAGGGGATGTCCGATATTCTTCATAATATGTTGGTGTTATCCCTTACTGGCAAATTTAGTCCCATTGAGAAGGAAAATGGGTTATGTGCCGAGGACTCTCGAACTGAATCTGTGATGAGAGACAGGCAATACATACTGCTTCTGCCTTACTCCAGACACCCTGTTCAGCAGTGGTGGAAAACTCTCAAATCCATTTCCTTTTGCAAACACGAGCAAAAGGATGCAAACATACAATAAATTTCTCTTTCGATGATCCTGTTTTTTTTCCGTATGTGTGTGTAATCACTAGGCAGAAATGTTGTTTTTTCCTCGCTTTTATTTATTTTATATTCTTAGGCAAGGAATTACGAGACTGGAGAAAAGCCATCCAGAACGCATGCACATTTGTATACTCCTTCTGTAAAACATTTTAATGTCACCACTGCGTGCGCAGAATAGTTCTGCTGATCTGACACGTGGCATCTAACATCGGTTTCGCCAGCCGATTGCCGAGACGTTTAACAAAATCATGCCGATGTAAAAGAGCCCTGTAACAACATAAAAGGATGGGCTGAGCGCCGCCTTCCTCCGCCCGTCCCGCCGCGCTCGAACGGCGGCAGCGACCGCGGCGCAGCCGAGCTCTCCTCGGAGAAGAGCGGGCCGAGGCGGACGCGGCAGGTGCCCGTAAAGCCCTGCGTGGCGTGGGAAAGGGAACACGGAGCGAGTGTTTACTACTTCGTCAAAGACAGGACTGTACTCGGTCATTATTAGACCTCAAGTTTTAAACCAAGAGTCTTTTTCTCGTAGTGCAAAATTAATTTGTGTAACTTACTGCCACCAAAATGCTACGCAGCAAATTACAGCGTGGGTGAAATGGGGCTTAAATAAATTCCTGGAATATAGGTCCATTAATGATTGCTGAACGTGACCATCTAGATACAGTCTCTGGGTTCAGGGAAACCTTATATTGCTGGTTATTGGAGCAAGAAGGATATTTGTCATGTTTCTCATAAAGCATCGATTCTGAGCAACTCTAGGCTCGTCCTTTTGTACTAACTGCCCTTAGAAAAATGATCTCTGTCCCGAAGTGTTACAGTCTAACGCTGGAAGAAACAGCGGGGGAAAGGCGGGTCGCTGGGAGATGCCGTGACTTAGGCAAAGGCACCCAGCAGGCCGGCGGAAAGCTGGGCTTCCCGAGTCCCGCCAGCATCCTGTTCACGAGGGCACGTGTCTTCGGTTTTGATGCTAATTGGGAAGCCGCTGGCCTAAAACTGAAGCAACGCAGTGCTGAATTAGGTCCTCCAAGGATTTAAGTGCCTGGAAGGCACAAGCTGCATTTCATTGCTAGCACAGGTGTGTCTTAAATCTCCCCGGTCCCCGGAGATGCAGGGGAAGAAGGGCCTCGGCCTCGGAGGTGCGTTAGGCGTCCGGGAGCGCTTCTGCCCGTGCACGAGCCTGTGCGCAGGTGGCCGGCGCTGCCCCTTCCCCTTCTTAACTCTGAGGCAGCGATTGCTCGGGGGAAAACAACGCGCTGGGGCCACGTCCTGACCACGAGCGGCGCCGGCTGCGTGCGTCGAAGCCAAGGACTGTGCGCCAGGAGCAGCTCTCCTGTTCCAACTCTGACCGCTAGAGATACGGGCTTTCTTAGCCGCAGCAGGTACCTGCTAGAAGTCCTACTGAGATATAATCCTACCCGTTAAACACACCCGGTGCCATCCTGCTAATTTTACTTTCCAGATCGGAACAAGCTGCCCTGGTCTATACAGGTTTTTTGTTTGTTAGTTTTTTTTTTACTGACTGAATTGTGTCCCCACAAGAAGTTTTGCTGCTTTAACAGAAATGGTATTAAAGCATGGGGCCCTTCCAGGGAAGACCAGTGCTTAGCTTCTAGAGAAGCCTTTTTACATTTTTGTCTGCTATAAATAAGTTGTAGGAATCCAGTCCTTTAAAGAGAAAGATAAAAAGCACAGAAAACCTCTTCCCTTACGTCCCTCTTCCTTGATTAGACATCAGGAAAGGACTGTCAGAGAACTGCCTTCAGGCTGCGCTGCGTAACCCTCAGAAAATCTGGATGCCCAGGATCTCTGGTCTAGGAAGTTATCCAAAACCCAAAAACCAGAACTGGGATTTGATGGATGCTCCTGTTTGCTCAAACATCTTCGCAGAGGCCTGTGCTGCAGCCAACCTTCTGCTGGTTCCCGTGTTGTTGTAGGCAGGCTCTTCCACCACAGCTTTAGGGAGGCTTCAATACGAAATGTTTACAATCCTTTTCTGTGTCACCTTCTGACAAGCACTATGTACTCAGCGGTGATAGACAAATGGAGCCGGCTCACCTCCCACTGCTGCCGCGGCATCTGCCTCGGCAGCAAGCAGCTGGCTGCCTTTGCCTGCTCTCCGTTTGGTTCGCCTGAGCTGTGCTGTTTACCTCGGTGCATACCTTGAAACCTTGGAAACATTGCCAGGGATGCCTAGCACTTCAGGATGGTCCCTCTCCTGGTGGACCTCTAGAATAATTCCATTTCAGCGAAGACACGTTGTTAGGTGAAACTAACACCTAGGCTTCCCCCGCTGCTCGTGTCGATGCCCCAGCCCAGCTGAGCAAATTCCCACCCATGAGGGCAACTGAGCCCAATCTCTAGGACTGGGGAGGGTGGGAAGATGTGGAGCAGAGGGGCTGGCACAGCAGAGACAGCTGAGAAGGGAGATCCGTTGTCAGTCGCTCGCTCCTTTTCTGCTGTTGGCTTTCAGAGCCGCTCCATCCTTCTTGGTCAACAAGTTTCTCAGGTTTTCAAGTTCACGTTTTCTTGTAACGCACGCGTGACTGTACACACGACGGGGTGGTAATACAGACCACTGCTTTTCTCAGGAGAGCAGTCTGAAGCTTTGACTAACATCCTCAGAGGGGTGAACAGGATGTTTTCAGGGTTGTCATTACTGCCACTGTTTCCTCAATAGCACTAAGGAAATTTTAATCTGTGTTATGACCTGTTTTTTCCAAAACGAGGTGCCTAATGCTGTAGGGGCTAAATGAGAAGGGTTTCTTCTCCCGGCGGCACAGGAGCACGTATGGGGGATATCAGCGCAGCCGGCAAGGCAGGAGGCCGCGGTGCTGGAGACGCGGGTAGAAGGCTGCACTCGGCGGTGCTGGCGCGCGAGGCTCAAGGGCAATGCCCAACGGCATGCCGTGTTAGCCTGGTGAAAAAGCTTTCCTTCGGAGCATCCCGAGGCCAAACGCAACCTGAGCCCATTAATATGCTACTGTATTTGTTGGAATTAGTCTCCAGCACATTAGCCTCATGCTCAAGCAGCATGAAAGCAGAACTTCTAAATTAGAAAAGCACAGGGAAGGAAAAGCTCTGCAAGAGCAGCGCAGCTGGCTCTGGCGTTTCCTCCCTCGCAGCGAAATTGGTAGGTAACACATTTACTCTGCCAGTACAAAGATAGGCAGTTCTTTCCGGGCCCACTGGTCCTCCAAAATGCAAATTCCGATCCAATATCCGTTGTTTCCCTAATCACACGCACAGGGAGCGTGCAAAGCTGCGTGCTGGTCTGCCCGGAGGACTGGTCCCCGCCAAGAGCCCGCGCTTCGGCAGTCCGAGGCTGGTAACACGTGGCCCACCGGCAAGAAGGTCGCTCGCTACCAGGATTAGTTCATCCTCCCTTTATTTTTTATACGTTCTGAAGTGTGAGGCATTCAAGCACCTCAGTCTGTGGATTAAACTAAAATACTAGGGAAACGTTTCAGGCACAGCCTAGTTTCTGTTTAAGGAAATAAATAAAAAGTACAAAAAGAAAACAACTACGTGGAGTCAACCCAAAAAGTTTGGTGTTATGCAACACCAAGCATTTTGGTTCATTTTCAGTACGTTTTATGTTTAATTTAGATAAATTTCAAATAAAAATTTATTTCCCAAACAAAAAGAAGCATTTAATTTAGAAAATGTCAATCTGCAAAACTGTGAAGCTTGCTGCTTTTTTAATTCGGGTTTTTTTTTCCTCCCTACATGAGACTATTTCCTGAAATCATGATGGATTTGCAAATAGTTTCAGCTGTCCCCAGATTACACTTTTCAGCAAACAGCTACTTGTCTGATGAAAATCGCTCAGCTGTTACCAAAGTCTTGGCCTGCTCTGGCTGCGGCATTTCCAGCGGGATTTTTCCCCAATAGCTAAGCAGGAGTGGCCTGCGAGTTTTTAAACATGGGTAATTCCCTTCATCCTCGCGCAACTTTTGCAGCTTCAGCCCTTCTCTGGCGGCTGCGCTCCGCTGCGCTACGGGACGAGCAGCGTCTCGCACAACCCGACGCACGGCCGCGGGGGCCGCCCCGCGGGCTGCCGGCGGCTCGTTGCAGCGGAGCGCGGAGGATGAAGCACGGGCGAGACCCAGCGGGCGGAAGGAAGGGCCGGGCGGAGGCAGGCGGCGGGAGCCGGGCAGGGAAGGCTCAGCCCGGAGGTGGGACGAGGTGGATGCAGCCTGGGCAGGCAGGGCCGGGAAAAGCAGCATCAGGGCGGCTCCTTTCCGTGAGATACCAAAGCCGTTCGCAGCCGTGTAAACGTTAGCTAGCGATGGGGATTTGGGGGGAAAGAAAAGCTTTTAAAATCCAGCTTTACACACATTGTGTTTTGAGTAAATATTATTTTAGCTATCTAAAGTATTCAAACTAATCGTGGCAGTTTCCTTTAATGTCTGCCATTCCAGACGCAAGGTTTATTTACTGTAATGTAATACATCTTGAGGGAATGTTGTATGCAGATATTAGCAATTAACTCATTAATCTAAAAATCACAATTCTTGCAATTAATAGAGCGCTGCACAGTCACTCTAATTACAAACTCTGCACAAAAGGCCAGTCTCACAGGGAACATGTAGCCTCCTAATTAGCCAAGATTTCAAAGGCAGACAGAAAATTGAGATGTTGAGGGTCAGGCAGGGAAAAATGTGAATACCCTACACTGAGAGCAGATCTGACAGCGGGAGTGACAAGCAGTACATAAAGAGTGCGCTGCGGCGAAGCCCGGGGGCGGCGAGCGCCCGCCCGGCAGACACGCGCCCGGGGCCGCGGGCCGCGCTGCGGTGAAGCCCGGGGGAGCCTCCCGTGAGCCCCTCGCGCAGGCGTCCCGGCGCGTGCCGGCAGCCCGAGCTGAGCCTGCCTCGGCCGGGACGCCGCTCCCAAACCTGGGGGCTCCCAGGAGAGCCGCGGTCGCAGCGGGGGCTCCGGCACGGGATGCTCACCGGTGGCGCTGCTTTTTTATCCCCGAGTCCCGCAAGATGCCAGCTCGTCTGGCTCCTGGCCAGGGAAGCACTTACGTATGCATTTAACTTTAAGTACACGAGTAATCCTGTTGATTTCATTAGGGCCACTCGCACGCTTAGGGACTTTGCTGATTTGGCATGAGAGTGCTCAGCGCGAAGCAGGACCCAGCCCTGTGGGACTGGGCATGACCTCGCAAAGCCACTTGTGTGACTCTCAGGGTCTCCATTTTTCCAGCTGCGAATGGTCCAAGTGCCGTCATGGTGGCCCGTATGGTGGCAGGGCACAATAACAAACACAAGTAGAGTCACCAAACTGCAAACAACAGGCGATTTTGGCCAGCTTTAACAACTCACATGCAGCTAATGAGACACATCAGACATTTAAGTCACCAGAGTTTTAGCAAACATTCTGGAGATCTGTTGCATGATGCTTGTTACGTCCAACTCTTTTTCCAGCTCATATCTCTACTATTAAGTATCTTTCCATCTCAGCTGAGTAACACGTGCCCATCTGCAGAAAACAAGCACTCCCTTTTAGCAAGTCAGAAAATGGACAAAGATGGATAAACACAAAAGGGATCTCCACGCGGTGTTGCTTCTTCTGAGGCTTCTCTAGAGTGCAGGAGAAGCTGGGACTTTACGCCTTCCAGCGTGATTTTGCAGCGGGACTCCTCGCTGTGTCCTTTTACTGCCCAGAGGACTGAACTGTCCCCAAAGTGCTGGGCTCCTCTGTTTTTTGGGACATCAAGCCTGGCTGGGTGGAGGCGGTTGATGCTCCTAGTTGTCAGGCAAGGTGGAAAGGAGTGCTTCCAGGGCAGCTGAGCGCCAGCAGCAGCGTGAGCCCGGTGTGCTCCACACGCCAGCTGATGGGGTGGCCCCTCTCTAGACACCGCTCAGCGAGACGCTGGGGGAAGTGTTTCCTTGCCCAAGCCTCCACCCAGATGTTATTGCAATCTCTATCTTCAAACAAGAGACAGCGAGTCTGACAGTGTTGGTAGAAACTGTTGTCATAAGCTGACTTACAGTGGAAAAAGGCTGCGTGAGACAGTGCCTATCTGACTTCCGAAGCAGAAATACAATTGTAATACTGAGCTCTCTTCCCTCCTTTCGTGACTCTGTGCTACAGCCTATTGAGTATTTTAGAAGCTGTCAGTTTTAGTCCTGGAGAGAGTATTTTTTCATCACGGTCTACTGATCATGTCCTAGTGGTAAATCCCTGTGATGATAGCAATTTTTTAGGGGATACCTTCCATTATTCTCCATTCTTGAAAAGACAAATGATCCCTTAGAGATCACCCGCTTGTCGAGGGTTCGGGGAGGAAATCGCCGGTTGTCTGCAGGAATGTGCAGGTGACTGCAACAAAAGTGGAAACCTCTCCAAGGGTTGTGCAGGGAACAAATTGCAGCAGCAAAGCCACAGAGCGCTTGGATGGCAGGCTTTCTGCAAAAGCCAGAGGGACAGTAATTGAAGCAGATCTAATTGCTCTAGCATTGGAGAAGGCTTCCATCTCCCACCTGGGTCAGGTCTTCTGGGTGATGGGGAAGATGGTCCTCTTTGTGCAGATCTTCATACTCGTAGCCTAAACCCACTGTTACTAATGCCTGCTCAGAGGACGAAGGCTGGCAGCATCTACCTAGGAACAGACCAGATGTTTTGTTCCTCTATCCCTATAGGGTCTTAATTAAAAACCCGAGCAGCTTTGTAAAACAAGTATCTCTTATACCATTTACCATAGCAATAAATGAAGACAGATGGGTTAAGCAACCTGCACGAATAACTAGATCACATAGTGAATCCACGTCAGCACTAGCCACAGGAATCTCCTTTCTATTTATATCAGTGCATATTAACCCCACAGCTTGGGCTCAACCCAACTCAATGAGGCTGCAGAAAGCTGGTCATTAGTTTCAGCCTAGCAAGAGGAGTGATAATATTCTTGAAGGACACTGAAAAGCCCAGAACCTCAAAAGTCAGAGGCCTTTTAGAGGCTATTTAATGTGTACTTGAGAGAAAACCAAGACAGATGAAAATGCTAGAAGAAATCATCCTAAGGCAGAAAAGATGTCTTCCCACCATTGATAGGACTCCACAAAGGGGTGGGATCTTGGAGAATGAACGTTGGCCCACTATCTCCGCAGAGAAGAAAGAAGTTGGAAGCTGTGCTAACTAAGCGCCTATCTCTGTGGGAACAGTATGAAATACATAAATGAGAAAGATATGACATGTGTGAACCTCATTTACCAACTGTGTGCAACCTGGGCAGATGAACACAAATATGGGTGAGAAGAGTACCTTCTCTGCCCTTTCGGAAAGATATTTGCTTTGATTAGCAGTTTATCCCCCATGCCGTAAGGTAGGGGATAACCTTAAACATAATATTGTTCAGGCAAAATTGTTAAAAGACATGGTAAAAGATATTGAGAATTAATTAGGAAAAGAATTGAGACTAACAGTTGAGAAGTAACAGCTTCACTAGCATCCCTGAGTTTCGTATTGCCAGCGTTGTGCCCGCGGCTTTTTGTCATTTTTTGGTCAGTACTAGTAACCGGTGCTGCCGTGGTGGGAAGAGGATTAGGGAGCGTATTAGCACATGGAATACACTTTTCACAATCAGCCTGAGAGAAAGAGTGTTACCTGGAAAGGTGGAGAAAATACGTAAGAAAAAAATTTCGCTAGAATTGCTGTTTTACAGCGTCTCCGGATCACGTATGGAACCTGGGAACAGCGTATGTGATTCCAATGTATTCTTTAATAACAAAGATTGCCGGGCGTGGTAATGAACACGAGTTATTGATATCCTGCTTGTGACGAGGACGTGCCCGAGCTGGGCCCAGGGTGACGTTTCCAGCCGAGCAGCCGGGGAGCTGGGCAGCGGCACGGAGATCTCCGGGCTCGCTCCCGTCCCGTCCTCACCCCGCCGCGCGCCGCCTCGGCCCAGCTGTGCCCCGCTCGCCTCAGCCGGCGACGGAGCGGTGAAACGCGGCCTCCCGGCAGGGCAGCTCAGCAGCTTGCGTTAATTAATGATTGTAAACCACTTCCAGGTCTTTGCGTGAAAGGCGTGATTGACATACACAGTACTGGGGAAGAATGAAAATGACGCGGTTTAAGTTGAGATGAACTAAAATTCACGTCTTCTTTCTTAAAAACATTCTTTTTGCCTCTCACGCGTGCAACTGTTACTGTACAGCAGCTTGTTGCAACCCAGGGACAGTTATTCAAAGGGCAGGGAAATCAGTGTAAATCTTAAACCATCTCCATTACCGTCACGTAATTAACTTCATGCGTATGCTAGGTTTTACCAAGATTATCTGCACCGATGAATTATGAGAATAACAAGGTTTCCATATTGTTCATTCAGTAATTAATCTTTGCAGGCAAGAAACTTCATTTCAAGCACCAGTAAAGTATATGTAAAATATTAATCAGTGTTGAATGACAGACCACTGAATGCCATCCAGTACAGATGAAATACCAACACTTCTTTACATGCGTTTTTCAAAAACAGGAACTTTGTCCAATCGTTTAAAAACTTCTAGAAAAGCCAACAAGTTATAGATATGCTGAGGGAAATCGTGCTCAGATTTAAGAATACAGCAGTGCACTGCACATTATAGGAAAGAAATGAAAAAGAATAAAATGTAAAATATTGCTTAAAGTTCAAATGGAGCAGTCTGTCTTGGGAGACAAAAAAGATGATAAAAAAAGAATTGATAAGTCCAAGCTGGCAGTTATTAGAATAGCAAAAACATAGTGTTTATGTACATAATGGTTTAAGTTAGATTAAAAACCATAACTTATCTGAAAACACTCCATTTAGTACATCGGAGGTTAAATATGGTTCATAGCAGTGCTCTCAATTAAATTGTTTTTCCCTTGCTTCAATAAAGTATATTAAAAATCATTTCCTGAAAAGTAACAAAAGATTATTATTTTGGTTGCAAACTGATACCATGTTATTTCTTTAAAGGGAAAACATGTGCAGCAGTGCTTTTGGCCTGTTCAGCCCCGGTGCATCATGCAAACAGCCCTGCGCCTTTGGGTCCCTCTTGCGCTAAGCGCAAAGCGCCGGGTGAGCAGTGCAGCTCCACCACCACCCCTCCAGCACGCAGCCCGTCTGCGGCAGCGCATCCTTCCCCGCCGCCCCAGCACCCCGCGTCCTCACGCAGCCCTGCGGCAAGCTGGCTCGAGGCGCCCGGGGGCTGCAAACCGCGCGCCTTTCCGGTGCATCGTGCGGATGCTCAGGTGTCAGCGCTGGTGCGAGGAAGGATGCAGGCCTAGGGCACGCCAGAAGCGCTTACGCTCATGGAAAGCCACATCCTCACCTACGGGAATGCAAACGGCCCATCTGCCCTTCTCCAGGGGAGCTTCACTGGAGCAGCTCCCCAGCAGCCGCTGGGAGCAGGCGGTAGTGGAGGTAAAGCCTGAACTGGACTGGTTTCTTGGAGGCACCAACCCTCCTTGCGTCTCTAAAAGTCAAGAGGGTATCTTGTTGCAATGCTGTAAGTTTTGCCAGTGGATGCTTTGGCAGCACTGCTTTCCTTAAATATTAGATTTTATTTGTTCCTGGCTAATGGGATGGCTTGAGGTCTATCATCATGTCCTTCTCCTGGCTATTTTTCATTTGGGATAGGATATTATGAACAAAATTTTCCTGGGGTAAGAGTAGCTACAGTACTCAATACTAAAATGAATAGCAGGCCCACCTGCTTGCTATGAGAGCAGCTATAAATGTACAATCAGATACAAGGCTTGTGCGTAAAAGTAGGAAATGGCAAAGGCTCGTCTCTAGGAGGAAGCTGAATTCCCCGGGCCGCCCTCCTTGCCACCGAGCGTCTCTCCCCCAGCGATTTCTATCACTATTTACCCAGGAATTTCTGCTACGGTAGGTAAGTGTAATTCTCGCTGCTGCTCCCGTTGGCATTGGAGGAGGGTTGCTTTCTCTCCCCTCACCTGCCATGGTTAGTCCAAACTGCATTTGTGTCATTTGCTGGTGCCCTCTGGAGCAGTTGCAAGGTGGTGACTCCCCACCACAAAGGCAGAGGACAAGTCCTTTCACAGGATGCACCTAGTGTGGCACTAAGGGGTGGCGAGATGCCTTTTAACCTGCCCAGAGACCCTGTGGCAGAGCTTATAGCATCCAATGCCATGCTCCTTAGGAGTAGCAAGCAAATGTCATGGGTGAACCACAGTCAAAACCGGTGGTAGTAATGGAATGCAGATTGTGAGAACCATGCTGCTGGAGACCAGTGAAAGGGAACTGGCAAAACCACCTGTGTTTTACTGGAACAAATGCTTTGAGGACGCTTTGAAATACCTCTATGGGTCACATTAGTGAGAGATGCTAAGAACCACTTGAGTTATGTCTTTCCTAAAAGGAGAGTGAGATACGTGCAGCAATTCAGCAGCATGATCAACAGATCTAGATCGGTTGACAAATTCCTTCTGCTGGAAGGAAGCCCCCCGGGAAACGTCTCCAGGAAGCCCTTGGGGAAGAAAGGCTCCCCCCTGTTTGACAGGACGAGGCCACCTCGCTCTTTAAATCAACTTCCTCTGTGGAGAAAGGCAGTAAAGAGGATCCAGCTTCACGTTTCATTCTCCAGAGCAGGGAGCTCAGAGGCTCAGTTATGGAATATGTGAGGTTAAAAAAGATGGGGAAAAACAGGAAGATTCCTCCAGACTTCGTTATGGATGCAAAGGGCCCTCAAGGGCTTAAAATATTAAGATGGAAACTGTCATCTATTTTTGGAAATGTTTTCCTCTCAGGGACTAACTCCAAGGCTATTAATCAGCATAACAAGAAGAGGAAGAGACTCTCAAAGATCAATTGCTCCTCACTAGAGAAGTAGTTCAAAATAATTGTGTATGTATTGGGGGCTCCTTTTGGTGTAATTGAGTGGTACCAAAAGAGTCAAGTATATTTAAGGGATAATCTCTCCTGTGCTGTAGTGAACAAAGCAATAAATGCCTACTGAGGTTGATTAATCACTGAGGAGGTGCCAAGGAGTTTAATCCATCCCAGAAGTCTTTCACTACAAGTATCCTGCAAAGCAGGGGGGATTACTATTACGTAACGATCCGTTAGAAAATACAAACTAGCAAACCAGATGAACTAGCAGCCAAGAATGTTTTGGTAAAACTGACTGCAAACAGGGGAGGTTCATGCAGCGTGATCCCTAGCAAATGGTCTCCTTCCTTGTTTGCCCCTTCCCAAGGGAGACAGAGAGGGGGAAAGCATGGAAAAAGATTGTTCTTACAGGAGAATATAGCCATGTCCTTCTGCAAACAAACAAAAAAAGGCTTCAACAGAAAGACTACGTGCCTTTCAGTCCACACAAAACACTGTCTAACCCCTTCCCTCCCCATCAAACACGGTCACCCTCACTGCCTGAAGAAAAAGCCTTTATAATGTAGCGCTGACCTGGAACATGTGGGAACAGACCTCCACCTTTCTCTAAAGCAAATGCAAGTGGAGCAACAAAACTGAGTGAAAGGGAGAGAGAGACCCGCAGAAACACGTGTACCAGCAGGGAAATCCAAAGTGGGGTAACTTCATTTAAAGCAATGAGCAGACCACAGGCTTTAGCTACAGACTACACACGGACGCTGCAGAGGAGTTTTGAGCCATTTCAGTTCTGCGCTGCACATGTAGCACAGTGACGAGCACATCAAAAACTCTTAACTGGAAACCTTTCCTGCACCCCTCTCAGTGCAGGAGAGGCCCAGTTGCAGCTCTTCATCCTTGGGGTGGGAAAACAGCGGTTTGGTGGCTCTGCTGAGAAGCCCTGAGCCATCTCTGGAGTCACAGCCCTGTCGGATGAGATGGCTGCAGCCTCGTGCTCGCATCCAGCAAGCATTTCTGTAGCCGTCCGTTGTGACCTGCAGCGATGCTGTGCACACCTTTCCGGAGAGAGAGCGAGTCAGAGCTGCTCTGAATTCGAATAGCAGCTGCAGCAGCAGCATGAAAGAGGAGGCATGGTCACCAAGGAAATCTGCTTCTTATTCTTTTGCTAAAGAGTGCAAACATGATACAGTCGTAGAAAACATGGCTAGTGCTTCACATGCTAAACCAAACACTTTCCAAAGCTGTAAGTCCAGACTCAGTACAGGAGCATTGCTTAGCTACTTGCACATATTATTCTCTTTTTGTCTCTAAGCAGTGCCTAGTACAGAGGAGAAAAATATTTTAAATATCCCACCTGACAAACCAAATGCAAACATGGGAACATCATTTGCTTCATCTTCCTGATCTACAGATAGGATTGCCACCATGAAGGTGCATGAAACAGCAACCACCTGCTTTGCTGCATCCCGGCCACCACGGAGGAGGTCCTGCAGCCCGCTCCTGGCTCGCACCTCCCCGTAAGTTGCTTCACCCCTTCCCTCGCCAGCCCACTTTCACATCGCTGATGTCGACGGGACAACTGCTGTAGGGCCAAGGCCACACAGGCGGGACAGGCGCAGAAAGCAAAGGTCAAAAGGAACCAATTCAACCCATTTTGAGCTGTAAATTCAAAAGAAAGTCAAACCTTATGGCCCCAGCTCAGGAAAGTATCCGTCATCAGGAATGCTCTTTAGGATGTGTGCGGGGGGCGGGTTTCTTTCCTGATTCAGGGTCTAGTGTTGCTGTAGCGGGACGATCAGCGTAACACTTCCACGCTGCGTGTAAGCTCAATTCTTTTCTTTACACTCTTGAGTATTTTAGGTAAACTATTTTCAAAAGTCTTTCATCTTGCTCTTCATGATATTTTTACTGTTTTGTGTTCTTTTCATAATCTGGACCTTGAAAACAAAAAAGAAATGCTATTAAGTTTTCCTGCATGGTCAGACTCATTTCCAGGTCCTTCTCGGTGCTTCAGCATGTCAGACTGTAGCAAAACGGCCATTTGCTTGGACTCAGCTGCTTACACTGACATTTTTCAAACTATGGGAACAATTTTATTAAGTTATGTAAAGCTACTTTTAAAAAAATTATGATGTTTGACAAAATTTTAAGATAAAAATAAGAACTTAAGTTATTTTTCTGTCTGTTGCCATATATTTGGGGATCACTAGACTCTAGTCTGTGGCTGGCTGCCTTTTTTTTTCATTCCATCATTCTCCTGAATATAAAATTGTGAATGTAATTATCTACACAGCGCAGCAAAAGCAGTCAGTTCCTGGATCAGTCTACCTGATCAACGGTGACCACATTCAAAAGAAAGAGTATGTGGTCTACCACCAAACTAATTACCAAATATGAACTACAAACACATTAACTGCAGAGTTCTCTGCTATAATACAGTGAACTCAAACTCCTCCACCGTACATGCGCCGAGAGTAAGAAGAGTTTCCCCAGGATCTCTGTCACTGCGGCTCAATCATATACCACCCAGTGGCACAGCCAGGAACTGTATTTTCCCATTTATGTGGGAATACTGCATGCATGCAGTGACATGTCCCTAAACTATATTTGGGGTGTGTGTGTGTGTCTTCTTCCGATTTCCAAAGTCTGCTCAAAGTTTCATTGACGTCTACTATGCGCTGCATAACCAGTAACTCAGAAGAAGTCTTTATGGCTTACCATAAACCTCTGAACATGAAAACATTTTGTGCCATTTTATTCCAGCAGTGTGGCTGAGCAGTGCTTCTCCATGCTACAGCATAAAGCTACACTAACAAGGCATGAGAAGGCAAAGCCATAAGCACGGGCCGGATATGGCTGTTGCTGGGTTTAAAACCATGACGAGCTGTGTGCCAGGAATGCATATTCACTGCCATCATGCAAAATTAAATGAAAGACATAATTAGCATGAAAAGCGCCTCAAGGCTTCACTGCTGGCCGTTCAGTGCAGGAGACGTTTGCCATCGGCTTTGCGAAGAGCAGAGTAAGACCCCCAAGGAGCCTGAACAGCCTGCTGCGACGGGAGCTCGGGGTCTGCCTTGTGGACGCTGCTACGCGTGTGCTTGCTCTTCTTTCACAGGATTTGGCAAGAGCAATTTCTGGTGACGGAACTGGACAAGACCCAAGAGATCTGATTCAGTTTTTGTCTTTACTCCAGGCTTCCTGTGTGACCCTGGGAAAGTTGTTTGACTGCGTGTCTGCGTTCCCAGTTGTACACCACCACCGAGAACGTCTTGCTTCTATTCTGGGTCTAGCTGGACTTTGCATCACGTGGCCCCAGGTTCGGCTGGCGGTGCAAAGCACCTCTGGATGCAAGTGATAGGACCTGACCACTGCTGTTTGGGAGGGGAAAGGATTTTTCACATCTTCTTCGTAGTTGCTTTGATAGCTCTCTGAGTTATATCTAATCAGGAGCAGACCACTCCTAACTCTTAGGACAACATTTCCAACCTCGTTAATGTAATATGAACAATAAATAGCAGTTTGAGAAAAGGCTGAAAAGTGCTCTTTATCATTACTTGTATTTATTAAAATAAAATTCATATTCTCTTCACCTTCTGTTGAACAGTAGCTAGTATTCAATATCAAGAGATTTTTCCCATTAAATTAATCAGGAGTTGTCAAGTTCTAGGTAACATCTGGGATTTTTTTCTGGGCTAACTTCAGAATTAATACCAGTGAGTCTGAAAAGGGTATACATTTTTCATTATGTCAGATGAAAAGAACATCCTTCCTATTTGTATGATAGTGCAATAAAAGACACCACCAGTGACTTCAGCTTCTGGGTAATCTTTTACTTGTCTATCTTGTTCACTTTTCTTTGATCAAACAAAGACTAAAAATACTGTGGCATTCTACTATTTCAAAACTCAGACATACGTGGACTTTTTCTTTCTGAGGGAATACTGGAAGCTACTGTAGACTTGAATGGCCTGAACGCTATGTTTTTTGGATTAGGAGCCAACGTTACCTAGCACAGCATAATTGCAGTATTCACTGCAAACCCTGGTGTGACTCTCAGCCAGCAGCAAAGTGGGGCTGAATCAAACAGTGCCAAGATGGGGATAGTTACAATGCTCCAGTTTCATTACTCTGCTTTCTGAAAGTAATTTAAATTATTTTTCTTCCATCGACAGAGAAAAAATTCAGTGCCTCTCCTCTGAGCGTGTAATGGATGTGTCACAGCGTGAGCAGGACCTTGGCAGCGGTTCGTGTCCCAGCTCTGACCCAGCACGTCCAGGCTCCTCCCCAGCTGTGCAGGGCCACGGTACGTCACTCCTGGCTGCCGCTGGGGAACCGTGGGGCCGCGATCCCAACAGGAGCCAGCCGTGAAGGCAGCGGGCGATGACAGGGCCCTTGGCTTGACCCCCGCTGCAAGGCCTGTGTGTAAATAAGGTGGCATGCACCCTAAGGAGAAACGCAGCAAACCCAACACCAGGAGCCTGAGTGCTAATGTATTGCACTGAATCAGCCTCTGTGTTGCCAAAACCAGATGGAGGTCCTCAGCTGCTTCTCCTGTACCACCAACCCCTGCACCTCACCCCTACTGCCAACATCTGCACCTCAACTCTACCGCCAACCGCTGCACCTCCACCAACCCCTGCACCTCACCTCCACCACCAGCTCTTGCATCCCACCTGTACCATCATCCCTTGCACCTACCTCTACCACCAGACCCTGCACCTTACCTCTACCACCAACCCGTGCATCCCACCTCTATCACCAACCCCTGCCTCTCACCTGTACCTCCGGTCACGTTCCCACTGTCCCCACGGTGCCCACTCCACTACGTTCTCACAGTCTCACCACCTGTGGCAGGGAAACTGCTAACTGCAGAAAAGATTTTTCCACCTCCCCCTTCCACCTTCTCTCACGTAGTCTTCGTTTCTTTTTTAACCCAGGTTTTTGATTCTGTCTTTTGTTGCTCAGTCTAGTCCTTTTATAAAAACAAACAAAAAAATCCTTGCACCTCCAGTTACTTGACCTCCTTAATTAATTCTTCCCAGTACTGCCTGCCCTCCTTTGTATTTTCTGTTCTACCTTCCAGCCTGGCTTATCTTTAAGCACTTCCCCTGAATCCCACTCACTTCTCTATCACTCTTATTTATTTTCCTCCTTTGTCTCCAAAATCAATGGCAAAGTTCTTAACTCTTGCTGCCTTCGCTTCCTTTCCTTTGTGTCGCTTCCTCTTGCTTCTGCAGCTCTGCTTCCCCCGTTCTCCTTTCTTGTCTGTGCATTTGTGCACATTTTCTGCGAGGACACCTCTGGGTCCTGCTGAGCCCCTCCGTAGGTCTCCATCATTTCTCCAGGTGGAAGGTTCACTTCCTCATATCTGAAGGCCTGTATATCTGCTCTCAGGTGGGCCTATATATGTACCTGCCCCATCAAAATAGCTTTTGCCTCAATCTTCATTTCCACTTTTTCACGCTCACCTCAGAGCAACCTTGATTTCCACTGTGAAGTTTTCCCACCCCACAAAACCTTCCTTACAGCCTGTCTTCTTCCTTCTCATCATGAGTAATCCCTGCTCTCTCCCCCATCTAAACTGCTCTCTGTCTCTTGCCTTTTTTAGACTATAAGTGCTTTGGGACAGGGAACATGTATCATCTATGTTTATAAAATGACTGGTAAATTTTACAACACTATATAAATATTTCCTTTATTAATTACAGTCTCCAGCATAAGGCTCCTCTCCAAAAAAGTTTGTAGAAAGGAAATACATATTTTGGCGGCATCCTTTTCAGTATGTTGACCTTGCTTTATGATTTCCCACCCAGCACAGGAAAGAGCACACCACAGCGACTGCTATCGTTGAAGCAGATATGCAGACTTACTTCCGTATGCAGAAGATAAAGACCTATCTGTTAACCTCCTGTTTGTCTCCACATCATCACGGACCGATTACGTGATAATGTTTTAAGTTAGGATGACATTTCCTGCATTTCAGCTCCTACAATTAGATCTGCGTGTCAGAGAACATCATGTTGCTACAGGTAAGAGGAAAGAAGGCATTAATCTTCTGCAGCAGCGTCCGTGCAGACTGTTTGTCAGGGCCTGCGTTTTATTCATCCACAATACTTAATCTGACACAAGTCTTAAGACGGTGTTCAAATCCGTGTAACTGGGTACCAGCTAATGTTCATCTCGTGAATGTATCACCATCTCTCTCTGTCTCTCAAATATTATATTATGTTATATTATTATATTATATTGTATTTATTTTGTGGCAGTTTTTATTGTCTTAAAAGCTGTTCTCTTTTTCTCATCCTGCCTTGCATGGCAACAGCTATTGGAACTGTACGTGCCAGCGGGAGCCCAGCTCGTTTGCAGCCCGTGCACAGCACAGGGGATGCAGGTGGCCCCGCAGTGCCAAGCCCCAGGCCTGCAGCAGGCTCCTCTACCCTGCGCCCAGCGCCTGAACCAACTGCAAATGAAATGGCCCAAACTAGCCGTGCGCAGCATGGACAACACTGGGATTGTATATGGGAGACACAGTGGGGGGGAAATACCTGCCCTTGCCAAAACCTCTATAAAGAAGTTCTTGGCAGACTCAGGCTTTTCAAAACTTTCTCATTGTTTTCTACGGTCTTGTCTACACACCCAGGTTCCAGCACTACAGCTGAACTGACGCAGTTAAAGCCACGGTGTGGGGGTAGGTATGTTAGTATAAATGTGTTTATACTCACATGTATTATTCCTGTAGGGAAGCAGAACACATTCTGTCAATAAAAGGTACCTTCTTATAATTACAACTGTTCCTACATTAGAAATTGTACCAGTTATTACTGTAGCTAAACATATTTGAAAAAATAAGTGCCTTACCCAAGTAGATACACATCAAATGTGTAGAGGCCTTTTACTATAGTACTTTGGCTGCTCTCTCATAAATGAGTCTTAATGAAATATTGACTTAGTGCTGGCATTGTTTCAAGAGATTACTCGCACCTTACCCTAACCAGTGTAATATCAAATACCTAATCAAAGCATAAATCATCACAAACAAACAAACAAACAAACGTGTTTGATTGCTTTGCAATACGAGAGTTTAACAAGGCTTTCCCAACTGGGATCCCACAGGCTAGGTTAGCCCAAATTGACAACTGCTCAGCTGGAAATTGTAATGATCAGGACCCAGCATGAAAAAAGTACAAATGAAAAAAGTACGCATGAACTGCAATTTGAAGAGCTGCTAACGCTGCAGTAAAAACTCTCATGTTGGAGTGATTGTTTATTCTGACTAGCTTTTAAACCCATCAATACCTGCACATTAGTCCAGAGGAAACTCATATTCTAATTTGACCCTTGTATTTGATTCTCCTCCTTTTACAGATTTCCTCCAGCAAACAGATAAATAATGAAACAAGAATGCAAAATGATGCAAGAGAGGCAAACGCAAAGCCATCTGAGGAGACCGGCAGAGGGTCGCACAACACCAAATGACTCTGTGGTAAAACAGCCGATCGAATTCAATTCTGATAAGCTCAAAGAGGAAAAAAACCAGCCTTCACTCTGTATACTCATTGATGAGCTATTCAGCTATTACCACTTAGAAAAGAGATCTGAGAGCCACTGCAAACAGTGTGAAGAAACATCAGTCAAAACTCATGGGCAGTCAAAAAGGCAAATAGAATATTATAGGCACGTGTGCCTGAAAGTTCATCTAATTCTTCCAGCTATATAAGTTGGTCTAATAAAAGGCATTATGTCTACCTATGAACTTTGTTCCATCTATATCCTCAGACCATCACAGCTGCAGCAAAATACCACTGAACCAGACAACATCATTATGCCACTATATAAATTCATGCGAGCTCACCTCTTGAATATTGTGTGCAGTTCTCCTATATCCCTCTCAGCTTAGAAAAAGAGATGACTGAAAGGGGAATATGATAAAAATCTGTAATAGCCTGAATGGCACAGAGAGGTGTCATGGGAGAGATTATGCGTTACTCAATTTAAGAATAAGAGAATGCTGAATGCAACTTATGAGCAATAGGTAAAGCAAATCACAGGAGCCACTTTTTTCACATGAAGTCTGCTTAAATTGTGGATCTCATTTTCCTTGGATGTGGCAATGCTAAAAAAGGTTTAAATGGATTTTGGATTTTGAAGGGATTAGACAATTTGATGAAGAAAAGGTCCAGTGGTGGCTATTAAACACAGTGGTCCAGATGCACCCTCCAGGTTACGTCTCCAAAGTATTGATTTCTGGAAGCCGGGAAGGCATTTTATGGCAAGTGTAACTCTATACTTACCCTGTTCCTCATACCCTCTCATATGCATTCTACTGCCTCATTCAATTTGAAGACCCAAATAATTGAATTTTCCATGTAGGGAGGGGAGAGGGGAGACAGACACTTAAAGGAGGAACCGTCTGCTGGCTCACCTCCTCATCCCATTAGTGCCTGTGGCCCCTTCCCAACCTTTAAGATAATGGTTTAACAACTGTGGATCCCTATAACGATTGATTCATTGGCAGCTCCATTTTGCCCCTTTCACCACCTGCTCACAGATAACTTTCTTCCAAGACGTCACATGGAACTCAACTGTCCCGGGAAAGCAGATGTTTTCAGAACCTGATGATTTGCATGGCATTAAATGCAGTTAGACTTAAAGATTGCTTGAAGAAGACACGGAAGTGGGGAACATTGACTGGTGGCTTGTGTTCTCCCGCTCCCTGAAACAACCTCGCTTAAATTTTTGTCTTGTTTTGTTCCAGTTTCCACCTCCTTCCTCTTTTCACTCAACTCTTGGTGGCTCTTACCCAGTAATGATGCAGCTTCAGTGACACCTGTGTAGTTGTACTACATTTAGCTGGAACGACTCTTATCTCCTTTAACGGGCTCATACCTTCTTTAATGTCCACATGGACTGATTACTCTGTGTTCTCTAGATAGTTTAAAGAACTAGTGCTTCTACTTTATGTAGCTTCCTGCTGGTTAGGGGAAGAACATAATAAAATATGAAGCATGCATTACAGTATGTCCTTAGCATGTCTCAAGCCTCTTACAGAGACCAGGCATAATGAATGGAAAGTATAGACGATGACACATTTAGTATCACAGTGCTTTTTCTAAATCATCTTCTCCTGCCTGATGATCCTGGTATCACAGGTGGCACCTTGCCCATCAGATTTAGGCTATCCTTGTCTTCCCTAACCCTAATTTTTCCACATTGCTATCAGCAAAACAATATTTACCTATTTGTATCTATTGACTACCCCGACAACTTTGCCTTGTTTGTTAGTCTCATCCATCTGTTACGTCTTGATTGACTGGAAGCCAGTTGCAGCTGGAAGTGCTGGAAACAGGGACGTCTTAATGTAAATGCTCACTGGTTAGCAATGGTGTTAGAGCAAATTCTCCGGCTGTGCAGCTGTTGTAATCTTAGACCAGGGAAAGCTACTGTAGAACATGGGAAGCACAGTCCTTGTGTTCAGCCTCTCCACAGCTGCTGCCCTTATCAGTACAATTATATTTAAGATTTTGCACAGTGTGGGATAAGCAGCTTTAAGCCATCTGCATGCAACCGCAAACAGTGAGTGTTAAAATCAGGATTAGGCCTGGTGTCTTCTTGGCTTCACTCCTGTGCTTATTTAGTCCATAGTTCATTAGTAGAGAGAAAAAGAAATACCAGTTTTGACCTAAGATTTGGTCCAGTGTCCTGGAAATCACTTCTGAAATTATTTCTCATTAGCCATCAAAGTCATCCTGAATATTTTATATCTACAAGTCTTTCTTCATATCCAATTCAGAAGGCACACATAGAACACACACTGATTGACTCTTCTTTCCTCTCTGTAAAAGATTTTCTTCATTTGGGGCTACTCTGCAAAATTCCTGTTCATGCTCGTGGGAGTGATGTATGCATCTAAGAAGAGAATTTGGCTGCAGAACAGTATTTTAACTACTATATTTAACATATTGTGTTATGACATTTACAATATTTCCCCCAAAGCTCTTCTCAGATTGAAGAAAAGCTACTATCTGCAGTATGCTGGCCCTTTTTCCCTATTGATTGACAGCAAAATTAAATCAGTTCATTGCTTGTATGTTGTGTGCAACTAATTCTGCTCAGCATGGTTGAGCAATGACTTATTCTACTAGACACCTCATTGACTTCCCTAGAGCCTGTTACTGAGTAAGGGACAGTTCATCTTGACTAAAGCTAGGGAATTCATCCCTGCATTTGAATGAAGATTTTTATCATCAGAGAAAGTTAGGGATTTGAGGTTTTTTGGAGGGGGGAGTTGTTTTTTCTTTCCTGGATGCATTCATTCATTTGAGTATTTCTGCAATGCTTGAAAGTAATAACATTTACAGCAAAATGTGTTTCACTTGATGTTAATTATTCGATACAAATTCAGTTATTACCATGCCCCAGTAGCATGCAAACTGTTCAGCCATAAACAGATGAAAGACTACTTCAGGGGCAAACCACTAATGTCTAGAGACATGATTCAGATACAGGAGTCTTGGCGGGGGGGAGAAAGAGAAATCTCTATCCAGTTAACATCTTTTAATCTAGAAATGGGACTATAAATTTCAGGAGATAAATTATCTTTCTGAAATGGCTGGTTCTGTGGGCCTCAGTAGAACAAAGCAGTTTTGCAAAATTTTGTAGGGAAGAAATGGTTCAGTGATACAAAAAAATTTTAAACTTCAAGATCGATGACATAGTAGTGCATTAATTTTCCTTGAGTTCCTTGGAACCTTTTGGATTGTTTTAGTGTTATTCATATACCCTTTTAGAGTAAACTTACCTAGATCCAAACACTGCAAAGCCCAGACAATGTCTTAAGTGTACAGCTAGAGGCAGATCAAAATTTTGTGAATAGCTCTCTAATGTCTTTATAACGGACACATAATGGTCAAAAGTATTGCATTTCAGTGTCTAAAAGATTTTGTATTGAAAATCTGGATTGCAAATCAATATCATTCTCCCGAATCTAGTCAGGATTCTGCTGGATTTGAGGATCGTATCTGCTTCACTCAGGCAGGTTACCTAGGACATGGAGCATCAGGTGCACTATGGGTCGCACGACTTGAGAGAAGCCATGCAATTTCCCCTGCCCGTGCTGTAACTGCCTCTGGTGGTGTGGAAAACTCAGGTTCATTTCAGTATGCAACACTGGCATGATCCCTTGATATGACATATACAATGATACGGTCCCTTGTGACCATATCTAAGATACTTTGGGATCCACTTCTGAGGATCCTTGGGCCCAGCATCCCCAGACTGGGCATAAGTCTTTTCTTAGGTACCTCCGCATGGCACAAATCTTTGAGCGTTATATCCATGTCGTGCTGCGTGGATATCTATTCAAAGTCAATCTTCCAAAAGTAGCTAGGTGATTTAGGAAACTGTCATTCTAAAATGTAATTCAGGCACTTTAGAGTGTAAACTTGATTGAAAGTCAGTGACATTTAAGATGCAATTCGTCTTGTCTACCTTAACTGTCCATAAGTTACATCAGGACTTCCACAGTCAGTTCAGAGCTACAATCTTAAGCCTGGTGTCTGATGTAGCATGATCTGCCCTTTGCAGATGTTGAGCTCTCTTCACTGGCATAGGCAGAGGCGAGGCACCTAGCTAACAGAGATGTCTAACTCTTAGATGATCAGCGATACATAAAGGAATTCTTCAGTATTCTGCAGAATATCAAGAAAGATAAGTTAGGTCATGCGTATCTCCATGTTCAGGTGACCTCAAGATTTTCAGGGCCCCACGAAACTCATCCTAGGTTGCTGCTGTGCCTAAAGCTCAAATTTCAATGACATTTAGATGGCGTTGGTTATGCTAACACACCCTGTTACCATCTTTTACAGAATGAGAAATCCAAATAAGTCTGAGAATTTAGCTCCCAAATCACATTTGAAAATGGGACAAAACTGACTTAGCATTGGATTATTGAATAGTTTCCCCTCTATGTCTTGATTTCCTACCTGCAGAATGGCCCATGCAGCAGAGCTTTTTTAAGGATGATGCAGCATAGCAAGGCAGCACTTGGACACTTCACTGTGGTTATGGAGACCAGAGAAGCGATCTAGGTAGATCCAACTCAATGAACTCAACTCTCGTGCCCTTTTGGGAGCTCCATACCCAAAAGCACGGCACACCCCTCAAGCACCCAGGAAGCTTTAGGGGGGGCATTTAGTGCCTCTTCCTAGCGTGGTAAAGACTGTCACTGCAGCGCGCAAGAGACAACTGATCAGTAACAGTGGAACCAAATAGGCAAATAAAAATAAAATCTATTAAGATGGCAGAGGTATTTACTTGTTGTATTTACACCACTGAGAGCTGCGCTGTCAGTCAGTGCTTCCTCTTCACAAGATAGAAGCAATTTGTGCAGACTGATCCCAGTTTTCTCATTAATATGTAAATGAGGCATGCCAGTTGTTAGGTTAGAAGAAAGCTGTCATGTTTATTGTGACAGATTTAATGGATGTGTTTGGATTGTGCATTCAATGTGTTTTCAAGAGCATGTCTTATCTTTGTTTAGGCAGTAAATCAAACATGTAAACAACAATTCATTAGCATCTGTCAGAAGCTCAAAGCTACATTGTTATAGTTGAAAATCTCCCCAGAGGTGAAAAAAAAGTATATCTGACTTATTCCAGATTAGTCTGAATATTTTCCTTCTGTTTGCCAACTTGTAAGTAATAATTGAACCACAGAATAGGTACATTAAGATAGCACTAGGGGTCAGATATAAACCAACAAAATGCAAGGGAATTCAAAACTCAGCTGGAAACCGCTGGCCAAATATGAGACTGCACCTCAGTGCGGGGGACTGCTCATCTCAGTGATGAACACGGGATTTGGCCTATTGTAATGCTCATTTTTTGACTGGTGGCTCGCATATGCTACTTAGCACCTAGAAATTAGAAACCTCCACCTAGGCTGCTGCAGCTGCACCCCTTGGCTCACCACCAGCAACTCGAAACCCCAGGGCTGCAAAGTGTCCATAATAGGAAATTCTGGTGAGAAGTAGTATGTGTGGATGAGGCACATAGGAAAAAACCCTTGCACTTAGAGATCTAGCTCCAAGTGGTCTCCGTTGTATCCCAATGCCTTTGAAGAAGGGGTTACATCATTTGCCCAAAGACACACAGATGACCCAGCTGGGAGGGTAAAGCGGAGTGTAAAATCATAGCAGTGCTTCCAGCTCATGCTTTAAGGGACCTGAGTTACTTCTGGTTTTTGTTTCTATTAGTTGATGACCACTGCCATTTTGAAGAGCTCTCTGCGCCTAGATGAGTTTGGTACTCTGGAGACTGGAAATACCAGCCAGAGTTGGGCACCATGCGGGCAGAAGTTACGTCACATAGCCTCTGACTTTCGTCCTGCTACTTTTGGTTTCACCTGAGCACTGGCTGCACTTTTTCCAGTGCTTTGTGATACAGGTGGAAAGAAACAAAAGCCAATTTCACTTATGACTTGCCACAGATCCAGGTCTCCAGTGATGAAATGTTAGTGCATTAACTCACTGTTCCATCCCAAGTTTCTGTGCATTTAATAGAAATAATAATAATTTAGAAAATGATACTTAGGAACCAGTAATTATAGTACATCAAATATTTATGATTTGCAATCAACCTGAAAATGTTCCCTCAGCTACACACCGAAGTGTGATTTCTTCCAGTGAAGTCATAAAGCATCTTTTTAAATTAGCTGAGTCAGGTGCTCTTGCCTCCTTTCAGCCAGACGACCTGTGAAAATCTACTTGTGTCGCAGTCACAGGAGGATTTACTATGGCCTTGAACAGGGTCTGGATTTGTGCCCAGGTACTCTGAGCAGAAGGGGAACGGTTTCACCTGGATGGAGTGATGGAGATACCAAGACAGCTGGGTGAAGTCTCTGTTGCTAGCACTTTTCCTTTCTGCAGTACAAAATGAGGATGAGGCCTTCTGCATGGTAAAGAAAAGATGGGGAGCCAACTCCTCGGGGCGAAGGCCTCGTTGTGTATAACACAGTGCCTGCTGCAACGTGGTCCCAGCCGTGGCACTTGTCCCACTGTGATCTACACTCACCGGGTGATCAGATCACTCTTCTACGTCCACTGTCGAGCGGCTATTAAGCACAAGTCTCTCTGACCTTCTGCCCTCCTACATCATGTTCCTGACGGATCTGATCTTCTGAGACCTTGGGTCAAGGAGGGGAGAGGGAATTGGTGAGTCACAGCTGAACCCTGGCCTTCCATGAGACCATCGAAGCTCACTGGGCCAACTCCAGACTTTCATTTATTTCACTTCCTTTCTTCAAAGGAACTTGCAATTTAATCAGAACTTCTTAATAGTACATGAATTCTAAATTGCAGTCATTTGTTGCAACTAGCCGCAGGCTTTTCTGTCTGTTAGAAATATCTATGTTATTTCTTTCTTTTAGAGTTTACGTAAATAAAATAAAATAAACTTTTACAAATAATGTTTGCCACTTAATGTTCTCAGCCAAATATCTATCTGAGAAAATAGAAATCCTTCCTTACAATTCATCTTAAGGATGTAGTTTCAGTTTCTTATAAAGTAATAATGAATGTACCACAGATAATGTTCCAATAGTGCAAATGAGAGGAGCATGTAATGAAAATGATAATGGTGAGTATTGTACGGCTGGTATAATAAAATCTATTCCACTATGAAAAGCATATCTCAAGGCAACAGTCTTTCTGATTTTTGTAATAACTGTACAAGTGAGAACAGGGCACCAGGCAGTGAGACGAAGAGAAGTGCTGTATTGGGTCAGTAACCAGGTACTGCCCTGATAGCCCATGTTGTCTGGCCAAGGATCCCTGCTGGATTTTAAGAGAGGAATCAGCCACTTAACACAGGAAAACAGGAATCAGTGCTCGAACCAGCTCACACCTCATGCTGTCCACAGTGGAGATCCAGATTAGGTCAGATAAACTGCGTGCATTTTTCGGACTAACGAGTCTGTACCTTACGAGGCTGCGCTGTTTGGCAGAGGAATGAGATGCTCCTGCGGCAGGAGCGATACGGCCTCTGCTCCACCATGCCCAGGCGTACGCAATCGAGAAGGCCCCAGCCTGGCAAGCAGCAGGGCAAGGAGCGGGGTGACAGGAGCCAGAGCCCAGCCTGCTGCAGGCCCACAGAGGTTTCCCCCTGCACCACTGCCCTCTCTCCCCAGGCCACCTGACCAGTTTTCCAGCCAGTCCTTTGGTGGCCGGGGAAGCAGCTGCAAGGCTGATCCAGAGCTGGGAGCTCCTTGGGGCGATGAAGCCTCACCACAAATGTGCTCATTCATAGAGGTCACCAGACTATCTGGATCAGGACAGCTGCACCCTGCCCAGCCTCCTGACGGGCTATCGCTTCGTGCTGCTGTCCCACCCCTTCCAGCCAAAGGCGCTGGGGGCAGCTCCGCTACACGGACCCCGTGGAGCCACTTAACCTCACGTTACATATAGTTCATTTCACAAGGCAGCGTGATTTGGCCCTGTTTTTTCCTAATAAACTATGTAATGAATGGATTAAACCAGTTGCTTAAGCTGGAGATCATCAGGATGATGTTATTAATTATGTTCTCAGAAAACAACCCTTGGTGGTCACTCATTGTGGAGTTGCATTTATTCTGTCTAAGCCTACGCAATCGGACTTTCAAAGCAACACCTCCTGGCTGAGTCTTGGTTTTGCTCTTCTATTACAGTCCAGCCTCTCAAAGCGACCTTGCTCATGGCTGTGGAATCTGTGGTTGCTCCTGGTTTTGTGGTTTCTTCTCTAGAGCTTCTCTGCACCCAGGTGGGCCTCATTTTCCTGCCTAGTTTATTTAAGGTTATTATTTCCCACTTTTGCTACACAGTGCTTAGGTTTGGTGGCCTGTGTTGCTAACTGGGGCCCATGATAAGCATTTGTGTACATACATAATTACTGAATTTAAAAACACAAACGACTGCCTTTGGGGCCAACAGACACAGCAGATACAATCTGTCATGTCAACTCTCATTCACTTCACGGCATTTTTTTTTTTCTTAAAGGAATTTACTATGCAAAAACTGTGCTTGGAGTACTAACTGAGGCTGTCTCTCCAGCCAGCAAAAGCAACTCAACAGAGGAAGCCACGCTTGAGGTTATATGTCCTTAGCCTGACTTTTTTTTTCCCTCAGTCTACTTCATTTTTTGCTTTTAGTCATCTCTGATGCTTGCTGTGTTTTCTGTGGGCCCTACCCGGCAGCCGGGTGTGCAGAGCACCTCAAGGCTCCCCACGAGCTGCTGCGCGGTGGCCGCAGCCTGGTGGGAGCTCGGAGGACACACGGCAGAGATGCTACCTGAGCTGCGTGGCGCTCTGCATTTGCATCTGCCGCAGGGATGTGTCAGACACCATGCAGGGGGTATCACGTGGGTGTAGGATTTCAGGAGCCCGGAGTTATCTGCAAGATTAAGATCCTAATCTGAAGAGCGAATCCAGTCTGTTGCATTACTTCCATTTTGTGGCTGCCATGCCCTAACGCAAGGGTTCGTGTTTGGGTTTAAGTGTCACAGAGCTGCCAAGTGACACATACACGTATTTACATGTGTGTGCCCTTAAGTGAAAAATTATTTTCATCCTGTTCTCTGTATGTTTTTATACCCTGGTGAATGCACATTCCTGTTTTCATTACACTCTCGTGCCTGACTGCTGACCAGCGCTAAAGCATCGCTGCGGTACTTCCGAGACCTTGCACGGGAAGCACCACCAGCGTCGGCTTACCGGCGCAGAACTGCGCTCTGCAAGTGCCGCATCACTCCGCTGCCCGCCTTTCGCCGCGCCTCGGCGCCGGGACTGCAGATGTTGCCACACGAGCAGGAGCAGCGCAGCGGTCGGGCGCCGCGCGCAGCGCTTCCCGGAGGCCTTCGGGCTATCAGGGCGACGGTGAGGCCACGGCGGCAGGAGCAGAGCATGGGGAGATTACGGCTGCCCGGGAGGTGTGCGCGCATGGAGGCTCCTGATGACTTTACTTATAACGTAAGAGGTGAACGGAGAACATCTTGGAAAATGGACATGCCACTTAACTGAAAAGGCAGTGCCACTCTGTCGCGGTGACAGCAATACTGGGTAACAGCTGGACACAGAGAAAAACTGAGTGTGGAACTCAACCGCACACGGAAATACGGTGCTGCAGCTGGAATGCCCGTGCAGATCCTACCGCATTTGTTATACACCAATGGGAAAAGCAACAAGTGCCCATAAAGAGACTGTCCTGGGGGGGAAAAGAAAGTGCTGGGAGAAATAAAAGCATCTTGGCACATCCACTTGTCTCATATGAGGACAGAAAAGCATATTACGAGCCATTAAGGTTTTGGAAAGTTCTCAGATGGCAACCTAGATTACAGCGACCCATGTTGAACACTGGGCTTATGCACTCACTCTGCTAGAAGGGCCAGTTACGCCATTCAGACAGCAATTACAGGCTAAATATGTCGGAAGGGAGAGTTTTGTCACAAAAACAACTTAAAAATGAGGATTTCTCAAGTACATTTTCCTATATGCTGAAAAACCCTACCCCCACAGCTGAAGAGGGCGGTCTCATCGACTTCAAGACACAACAACAGTTTGAGTTAAAAGAAAAAAAAGACTGTTCTGAAGTTAAGAGAACATATATAAACACTACAGAAGTGTAACAAACATAAATCAGAAGCCAAAGTTAGAGGTAAAACAAAATAAATTCCTAAGAATGGTATTCACTTCGTTAAAGGCAAACATTTACCTGTTTGAAGGTAAATACTGTATTTCAACATATGTTATTTAATACAGAATTGTCAGTAACAATGCAGGGAGTGCGAAGCTTTGAATAAACATTTCATGTCTATATTTAAAGAAATAACCAGATGATGCGGTCATTAGGCAGCAGCTTGATGAAACTTTTCTTTCCAAGCGCACTTCAGAAACGTATTAGCTAGACAGTTGAAACCCAGCAAATTCAGAGACACCCTACGTTTTGCTGATGTTCCTCCATCTGATCTTTGTACCAAGCCTCTCCAGCCCTGCTGCTGCACAGCCCAGGTGCAAGGCCAGACTCCCTAAATGCACCCAAAGCCTCTTCACAGTCCGCTCCCACCATGGCATTTATTTGGGGCGCTGTACGCTAGCCGGGCTCTTCCCTCCTCTGCACTGATCTGTCCGGCTGTGCCAGTGAGCGTCCGGGCCCAGGGGCTTCTCTGCATTGCCTGGGGAACACCAGCGAAGCACCTTCTGCTGGCTGCAGCATTGCTCCTGCCATGCTTTTCTCCACAGGCACTCACAGACCTTCCGGTCCTCCACCATCGCTGTGACCAGGATCCTTCAGAGCCTCTAAGGGCTGTTAGGAAAACCCCCTCGTTTCACTGTATCATTTAATGAAAAGGATAACACGCCTCCAGGCATGGCGATGCTAGGTGATTAAATCAACCCTAACACAGCCCAAGGCAGTCATTCTCCCACCCATCTCCTTCCGAACACGGCGTTCTCGCGGTGGGAGCACGTCTGCACACACACCTTACAACTTGTCTGGCTTCTTAGCTCCGGATTAGTTCAAAAACAAAAGCTAGATTAGACTTGGTAAAAAGATGACAAACAGATACTTGCTGTGAAAGCCACCAAATCAGAAATATAAAAAAAGAATTAAGTTGTTAATCAGGTTGAATCATCTCAGAAAGAGTAGAGAGATTTTCCAATGAAAAAGATGATTCCAGTATATCAATTAATCTTTTGTATAGGAAGAAATGAAACTCATTAAATGTCATTGTCTTATTTTAAAAGCAGCAATATCCTGTCTGATTGCAAGTACTTAAAGTGGGATGATTAAACAGAAACCTTATCTTCAATGTTCCAAGGAGAAAATTGGAGAGAAGTTATCCAATTACGGATAATAAAAAACAGGGAAAAAGCTGAGAACAGAGGAACTTGGTTAGGTAAGTTGGAGGGGAGCACTCCGCAGTTAATCACATGCAACGCTCCAGACCCAAACAAAAGGCAACCCACCCTCCGCCACACGCCATTTCACAGCTTGGAGAAGCCTTTGAACTGCGTGCTTGTTTGCGATTTTACATTTTTGTAAGCCCTCTTCAGACCTTTATAAAACAATAGCCGAAGGCACTTGCACGTACTAATATTCTGTTCAACATCTGGTTACTGTAAAATGGGATTGTCTGTGTTTTCAAACAGGAGTTTACAAGCAGATTATCAGCTGCCGGCTGGTGGTTACTCTGTGCTGTCGGGCTGTTCACCATACTGGGGCACACTGCTGTGCCTGAATGGCATTTTTCTAAATCATCAGTGAAATTTTAAGCAGGAACAGTGGCTCACAGGGCAGAGAGAAGGACATGGTTAGGGTCTTCCGTTCTACTGTACGTATCCATTTGCCTCCCAGTCTTTAATGCAGTTATTCTTACAACATCCATGTGAGCTTGGCACTACCCTGCTCCCTCCACGAGGAGACTAAATGACTTATCTAGGGATGTCCAGGGAGAGCAGGGAAGTCGAGAGCAGCTTGGTCTGTCTGGTTACCATCTTACCCAGTCACAACCCTTCCACTCCGTCTCCAGCCTGACAATGCAAATTCACATTACGGCACATCCTGCTTCTCCTAGAAAGTCCGCAAGAACCACGATATGTTATACCACAATAACCTTTCCTCTCTTTTGGATAAGGAGGTTTGTATCCCGACATTAGCGCAAAGACAACGTATGTCTTAGGTGGTATAGCTCTGCAGTATAGCTACAGGAATGAAGCCTTGGGAAAAACAGAAACTTGTGAAGTTCTGAATCCTGTTTGCTTTTCAACTCATCGATGCCAAATAGTTAATGATGAAACATGAATTACAGATGTTGACCTTCAAGGCTTGGTAGAATATTATGAACAGGGAAAATATAAAACAATCTTTTGCAATGTAGCACAAACACTGATATTTTAGATCTTTGGCCAAGAACAAAGTTTTGCATTCCTAGTGTAAGAGACAGGTTTTCATCATTTCACTAAGGGAAAGAAAGCCTTTGGCTATGGCCTCCTATTGCTTATAACAGGAGTGGAAAGGAAGAAAAAATCCTTGTGGCTATGGAAACAACTCTAGCATATTTGCAAGAAGAGTATGGAAAACTGTCAAAAGTTAAAACCCAAGGTACTGAATTATCAGGTGGTCTTGACAGTCTTGGGAACATAGCCTGGATGACAGACAGTTCATTGGTGCCTACAAAGGGTCTGGCATCAGAGCCTTTTCAGTGAGTGGGTAGAGCTGGTTATGGACAGCAAGCATCAAACCATTTTCACACCTTTACATATATAAACTTTAAATAATGCTATTTCAACTTTTACCTTCTGCTTTTCTTTCACAGTGTAGGAAGCTTGGGCTGGATGTTGCCTTCAGCACCAGGGAGCCTTAGGAGGAGGGACTTTAGCCATGACAGCACTCCTCTGACAGCTTTAGGAGTCACGGTGCCCAGCTAGGAGAAGTGCAGTGCAACATCCAGGGGCAATAACGGAGCAGGCTCAGGCAGCGCTGCACAGAAGCATGGTGCCTGTCCCCTGCTAGTCAAGGCATCTGAAAGACGGAGCCCCCATCCTGTTTGCTCTCCACTACTTCCCGCAGCACTGCACACAAGCACGAGCAGCCGGGAACGCGGCTCGGCGTGCGAGGGCTGGCCTCGCGCGAGAGCGGCGTGGAGCAGAGCCGGGATTATCCTGGGGCCTCTCTCCCGGGGCCATCCGTGCGAGAGGAGTGCCTCTGAGCCCTGGCTTTGCTGCTGGTCTGGGAGCTGTGGAATAACCTCGGCGGGGGGTGGATGGGGCACCAGCGACCGTATGTGATTTCTTGCGGGAAGAGAAATGAAGCATGCTGAGAAGAAGAGGAAGGGTAACTAGTGCATCTTGTATCTGTGCAGCTGCTCTTGGGCTCTGTGGCTGATGCATTTGGCAAGTAAATAAGTAGATCTGGAAGTTAAACAATGTACCTGTCAGGGAGGTTAGCTCCTGCTGGAAGCTTGGCTTTTTAGTTTAAAAGGGAAAATTACTCTTAATGAATTCAAAGATGCTTCAAAACAATCACCTAAAAAAAGAAATCAGTCTTTAAAGTGCACTTATTTACACATAATCGGTATCATTAAAAGGATCTTTCGCAGAATTATTGTTTATGTAAATTACTATGCCTAGGACTCGGTGTTGTACCTTTTGAGTCAGAGATCAGGTAAAAAGTACCTTCAAAATTTAAATGTACATTCAGAGGCAACCTGAAGCTGAGCTCCAAAAGTCTGACTGTGGGGAGATATTCTGGCTGAGAAGAGAGGATAACAGTTTAAAGCTGTAAAAGCTCTTCCATGCCAGATAAGACAGCAAAGGGAAGAAATCAAATCAGGTTTCAGGGGGAGTTATCACACTTCTTTGTATAAATTTGTGTCTAAATATGCAAACTGAGAAACATGTTCAAAACTTCTCAGGAACACAGGATGACGGGAAAGTTGCCTCTCCCTTTCCATGCCCCCGCATTATCCTCTCCATCTTTCTACTTCCCATAGTCTCTTTTATCATCAAAAACTCCTTAAGAACCACCGGCCCCCAAAAACTGTTGGGTCTGGATAAAAGATATTCATAAGGGATATGCTACACTGATAGTTTTTCAGGTCCTGGGACATCTGTTCTTCACCTCTCCTGTTAGGCTCAGGGGGTACGATTTTAGGATGAAAATGTTTCCATGTTCATTTGCTGGATGTCATGCCACTGCGGTGATGGAGTATTTTGACAGGATGATCACCACCTTGATTTTTATCAAGCAAAACTATTCTACAGAAAAATGGATTTCTTCTTTAGGGTTTCTTCCATAAATAGCTAAAGTGCAAGCTTCTATCTTCAGCAGTCCTTTTCCTCCTCTGGACCCTCGTCTGAGAGTCACTGCTCAGCTCAAGAGCAAACTAATGTTTTTCTTTATACACAATGTGTATAAAGACTCTAACCTAATGATCTTCAGAGTTGGATTCTCCAGCGTAACATAGGAAAAGAAGTACAAAATAGAGTGCCCAAATTTTGGACATAAAGCTCTATCTGCTATCAGATCATAGTTTCAGATGTGGAAGTCATCCAGTATATTCCTTGTGGTTGCCTGTGCACAGAACTACATGCTTTGGACATCTAATTATTCAGGATCAACTCACAAGCATCAAGGTCCACACGAATTTAATAAAATCTGCAGATAATTGGTTCCCGGTTAAGACTGAGCTGAAAATCTCGCTCTTCATATTTGGCAGAGTGTACACTTATTGAAGGTGGCAAGCTGTCGTATGCACATCTCAGTGCTCTGTCTGAAGCTGTTACATGCAGAGAAGACACGCAGCTGCACCGGCGAGTCTCCGCATCACGTGGGCATGGCTCGGCTGCTTCTTGTGCTGCCTGAGGAAGAGGTGCTGCCCACGGCTGTCTTAAGGCACAGCCAGCCTCAGTGACCACTGGGGCCCTTATCATCGCAGGGCTTTGCAATCACACGCTGGCACCGGGAAGGACTGTCACTTGTTCCAAAACTCAGACCTAGAGCAGATGTGGTACTACGCACTGCAGGTTTGGCTAAATACAGTATGGGTAAAATAGTTTGCTTTTCCATGGATTTTGCATAGCGAAGTATCACGAATAACAAATGTAGAACTACATCTTGATAGGAAAAGAAATCAAGCTCCTGTTTGAAAATAAATTGTGCAATGTGAGGCAAAATGATAATCTTCCCCACAGGGTTTGTAATCCTTCTGCAGATTTTTTTGTTGTTTTTAATTATGTTTCCTGAAAGACTCCGAAGGATCCTCAAAAAGCTTCCCAAAGGTCTCTGTGGGCCCCTTGCCTGGGGCCCTGGCAAGGGCCTCCATGGGCTGGTGAGGCAGCTCCAGGCTTCAGCCAGCTCCTGGCTGAGCTTCCTGGCACCAAAGCATTCGGCTGCCTTAGCAATGCCTTCTCCAGTCGATATTCTTTATCCGTGATCCGTTTTAGTTGCATCCCCCCTTTTCCCTCTCATTGAACCGGTTCGTTTAAACACCAGCTCTTTTCCCTGCCGACTGTTGCTTCCTGGCATTTGGTGCCCGAGTTAGGATTTAGCAGTGCAAAGCTTCCCTTCTTCACAGCCCTGGATATTGCTTAGGAAACATCCTCGTTCCCTGCCAACCCACTGAATGGCAGACCGTAACCGAGACTATGGCTCTGCTCTCCTAGCAGCGGTGCCGTTGTCACCATGCAAAGTATTATCAGGAGCCCTACACACTGGTCTCACTAAAATCAATTTATTGCCTGAGCTATTTGGCTCATAAAAAGATAGTTTCCCCTTTTTCTTCTACCTTCATAACCAAGGTTATCTGCTCAAGAATGTACAAAGTAAATGAGGTTGTTTGGCTTATGGATACAAATAGATCTCGCTTTTTTGACTTGCAAAATGAATTCCACTGTGACTTCGATAAAACTTAAGTATGCTAATGTTCAGTCAACCAGTTGTCTATTTATTTCTGTTTATGCCAGCATACCCATTAGCAACTTTTTCTTGTTTTCTTTTAGAATATTAAATGGTTCAAACATATTCTAAAAATTAGTTGATTAGCTTGTTAGGGCACATTTCCACTGCTAGTTCCTTCTGTAGCAAAAGAGAAAATGAAGGTAATTTTGTTTGCAAGGAACGTATGATTGGAAGCTGACTGTTGAAAGATGTGCCATGTCAGTGTAATGAGGGAGTGTAATATCTTAGTTTGCATCAATATGGAAATAACTGTGCAGTTTGACAGACCTGATGCTAAAGGCAGCACCAGAGCACTCATTATGCATTCAGCCTCTGATTATGAAAAATAGTGTGTTTTCTTTTAAAGAGGAATACACATTATCAATCAAAACTGCACCAATTATTTCCAAAAGGGATCACAGTTAAACAGGCGTGGGGTCTCTTCAAATATAACTGCACCTGAGAAAACAGACAGATATCAACGTACATGATAGCTTAATTTCATGACAGTTGAATTAATTAGGCAATATAAAAGCCCTGCTTTCCAATTGGCCCAAGGCCGCGAATGCTGTGCTAGGCTGGTGCCACAAGTTGGAACGACTTTTCTGTAGTAAGTAGTGTCATTAGTTATGAGTCTGGTGTCACCAGGGCTCCTGCTCCTCCATGCCCCATCAGACGGATTTGCTAACCCAAACCGCAAAGTCCTCACACGGCCAAATCCCTGCTTTTAAAGACTAGCAATCACTGGGGCGCTCACATCTCCAGATCTCCGGCATCATCCTCACTTTCCCGTCCTCCCAAGCGCCTGATCAGGAACTGCAAAAGAAGAGCCTTGCCCTCTTATGGTTTAGAGGAGCTCCCCAGGTTAGGACACGCTGTCTTCCCTAGCTCAAGAGCATACGTTAGCAGGCTCTTACACGCAGTGAGACCCCTGGGAGCACACTGGCAATGCAGGACTGTCCCCAAAGGTCCCTCCATCTGATGAGAGCACAGGCAGCAAAGGAAGAAATCGTTCAGCAGTGGTTTGGCCTTCCCACCCTCTCAGACATGCTCGTCCCCTGCTCCAGCCCCATGCGCTGCCCTTCCTCCATTTAGTGCTTTGCCCCACGTACACCTGGACGGACAAGCTGGTGGTGGGACGGAGAGCTGCTGCCTCGGAGCCCGCATCCCTTCCTTCCCGAGGATGGACTGCCAGTGGGCTCTCACCTCTCTGGAGCAGCCTGGATTTTCACGGAGCCCAACAACCCACGCTTCTTTGCAGGCTCGCTGCGCACGCGGTGTGGCTCGGTTCGTCCCACGTTACTGGTGTGATCGTTGCAACACTGCGGCTGGGCAAGGACCAGGGGACCTTTGCTCACTGAAAACAGGGAGCAGAAAGACAAACTCTGACCCCAAAGGCAGGTAATAGCAGCCAGCAGGCTCTCTGGGTGCTCCACACCACCGTACACCAAATCCCTGCTTATTTATTTCACCGCTGGTTAAACGATCGTTAACCAGCCCGTACTCCCAGCCTGCAGCAGCCTCCAGCCAGGGAGAGGAGAGGCAGGCAGGGTGTCTCAAGGCCAGGCCCTGAGGAGCTCTCCGAAGGCCCCTGCAATCTCGGCAGATACACCTCGCACAGCCCCAGAACAGCCCCAGCTCGCAAAAGGCTCTTTTTATTCAGACACATGTAGGGGATCACCCCTTTGAAGGAAGCCAGCAGCCATAATTGGGAGCAGGTTAAAAAAACACAAACTGTAGGAAATCTAAAAATGGGTAGTGCAGCCATGAACATGTTTTCTGCATTTTTTATTTGTCTTCATTTGTCAGTAGGAATTGAGGTCATGGAATCACTGTTTGGGGCAAGAGCACACTTTATCTGTCCTGGCACATTTTTTTTTTTTTCTATAAATGCTTTTTCTCTTGTGCTCTTTACAGTAATGCTTGTGTGGTCTCCTGATCTGCACGAGATTCAGCTGGGAGTATGTCAGGATATCTCCACTTCACAGGCAGTTAAGGCCTTTGCTCCACTCCTTTCGCTGTTCACCCGAGTCTTAACAATACCCTGGCACGGCACACACGTAACGTAACTCCCTCTTATTGTCATCTTTAATTTGTCCAGAGCATTATGGTCACCTTTGGCCTACAGTAGTTCCTAGCAGGGCTGTGATAAAGGAGGTGTTTCTCTCCTCTGCCTTCCTTAAAATGCAGAGTCAAGCTGCATTTAACCACACTAACAAAAAGGTCACCACGCTATTATCCCGTGTAAAAAGAAAGAGAAGAGGGTAATGGCAAATTCAGTAGACAACACACACGAACACAGGTAATTATCTGAAATAAACATGAACAAGGACTCGAAATGCTGCTATGATCTTTTCTTGTTAGAACGGCTTGGCTTTCCGTGCTTTACTCCAAGCGTGGAGCCTGAACATCAGCACTCTAACAACGTGCCAGTAACGTTTACATGTAATATCTTGCAAGGGAGAATCAGAGCCATTTTTCAGGGGTTTAAGCACGGAGCAGGCAGTACCATTTGAATTAGAAACTTTACTAGCTTTCTCTCCATTCCATTTCCATTCCATCAGTTTGTCCCCGAAGAGATGTATAAATGAAAGCTGTGTTTTCGTAAATAGGAAAAGTCAGTTGATCATGTAGGATTCCAGTCTGCTTTTGCGTTCTGAGGTCTCTAATGTCAAGTTGTCTGTAATTTGTACTGAACCAGAAGCAAAATACTGCTGTGCTGTCACTGGAGTGTCAATGACTTCTCTGCAGAACTGAATCTCTGTGACATTTACACATCCTAAGGACCTGTCTGAGCTTTGCATTCCACTGAGATGATGCAGGAATAACAGTTTCTTGAGGCTTCAAATTGAAGCTCTTCTGGCATTTTGCAGCTATGGCAAGGAATAGAAACGATAGCTTGTAACTGACCTCCTGTTCCGCTTCTTGGGGAAAGTACATGCTTCTGGTGCACGCACAGGACTCAAAGGACTGTAGGCTTCCTGGAAGCGCCTAAGTTACTACAGAATTAAAACATATTCTTTTTCGGTGAATGTATTTTCACTAGTCATTTGAAGAAAATAAGAGGGTATAATTTCACAACACTCAGTTCTAGTTATCACAACCATGGGAAACCTATCAAATACATTGTTTCTTTGTTAGCAAGGAACAGATAAATATAGGCTTAAAAATAAGGAATGTAAATCAAGTCTGCCACAACTCTCACTAATAAATTCCCCTAAGAAATCCTAGTAAAATTCATTGAGAACTGTACTACATGGATCTGTTGAAGGAAAACAAAAGAGCCTCCTGGTTTGCTTATCTCATGGAGAAGAATACTGTCAAATAAACAAAAGGTTCAATAAATACCATTTTTATTGTATTGCTAGCATAAAAATGCACGTTGTTCACATTGCATTCCTGAGATACTGAATATTTCTTCTCACCACCAATTGTTGCAGATATACCTGTTTAAAGTGTTCCCCCGCCACAGCCCATCTTGATCCCTTGCCATTCGATGAAGTTGCAGTCATTTACGGTACTTATGTATTGCAAGAGTTTCTATGACAACAGATGATGATGTTAAGAATTTAGAGTTGGGTCTGTGAATAGGGAGATAAAGGCACTGAACTGCAGAGGGAAAGCTTTACTTCCAAGCATTTAACTTAAATATCTGAGCTATTAATATTTACCAGCAAATGATTACAACTGTATGAAAAGCAAATACAGTCAAACTTAGTTTTACAGAAGTAAACATTTTCCAAAAAATCTTTACTTCGCCAAATTTGATTAGTTTCTGTGCTTCCTGTCTGAAGAGACAAAGCTCTTCTGCCTTTTTCCTTTGACTTACGCAGGCAAATTCCTCAGCTGGTGCAAACCTGAGAACTGATTCCTACCAGGAGACTGACTGGCCCTTTAGATTTCTCTGAAAGAAAGGTATGAATGCTAAAAGCCTCGAATATCTCGCTTTATATGTGATTGAGATCAACTTAATATTGCTTCCAAAACCTCTCAGACACAGAAATACTAAGCAGCTTAGGGATGATAGCTTAAAAACCTTGGGATTGTAACTCCTTCATTTGCAGAAAAACTTCCTACAGAGATCTGTGAAAACAACATCTCTTTTCCAATTCCACCCTAGTCTCCGCTCTGTGAGACATGCCTACTAGGAAAACCCACTCATTGCACTGCTTCAGTACCCACTTTCCTCCCTATCATTAATTCACTTTGACTCCTGCCTGCTTTATCTCGACATAAAGCTACGTTGCGGCGTGCTTGGGGTTGGGATAGTCCTGCTGTCTTTGGGCAGTGCCTGACACAAAGGCACTTGACCTTCAGTGGGTGGTCAGGACCTGCTACTGTAATATAAATAACGCATAGCAGAAGAAGTCTTCCCTAGGCGTTCGGAGATGGAGAGATTGCAATCGGATATCTACTGCACAAGCCTCGGTTGCATAATTAATTCAGTATTAGTTGGACATGGATAATGAAACCTGCATACCTATAATGGTCCAAAAAGGCCATTAGAAACCCATACTTAAGAAAGCCTAAAGTTCCTGCCAATACCAATGGCAGCTGCGGGTAGGGAACAAGGCGAGGATCTTGGTTTCATGGCCAAATTTTTTGCAATCAGTAACCGATAACGCTACTGCCTGCCAGGGCTCACGGGCAGCCTCTGGGTGCTCCACTCCCACCCTCCCCCATGTGTTCAAGCCATATTGGAAGCAGATATTCAGAAAAAACACTCTGCTCTGGCCTAGCCAGCAGCCAACTAACTCAGATATGAGGTGATGGAGGTGGAAGAAAGCAGGGATAATGCTGGGGACTATACTTAATTCCTGGAAGGTGACCACACTTAGTTCCTTGCATCAGCTCCCTGACAAAACACGTTCCACCTTGGTGCAAAAGCTTCAAACTAGGATAGATCTAGCCACTGAGCTTATGACTGTACCCAGCGCCCGCGTGTTTTATAACCCGGAGCGGATATGAAGGCAGAAATCCCAAACGCTTATTTTCTACAGCTACTCAGTAACATTGCTTCTCTGGCCTCCTACTCTGCTTACAAGTAGCACAAAATTTACTAACAGAATTTTTATGAAAGTAAACCTAGACAAGTCCAGTTTTGTTACGGGCTAATCTAAGCTAAAGCATGTGCCAGTTTTTGTAACCTTCTCATGCCTGCACTTTGTTTTCCATTAAATGTCAGCTCTGATAGACTAGCTTGCTCATCTGAAAGGGCAGGTTTTTGCTTCAATAAAAACAAACCTAGTTAAAAAGATAGACAGTACCTCAATAAAAAAAAATACCATGAACACATGAAATGTTCAGTCTTAATTGGTATGGCTATACTGCAGTTTTCTCGATGGCATATGCTAGCAGAGAATATTTGTTGTCAGGGGATTTTCAAGGTTATAAAGCATCTTAAAGGTGTTGGAGAGCATGTAAATTAAGCTGCTACAGGTAGGTAATGTTCCCGTGATGTCAGGACTAAGTATGCTGGTGCCTTCAGGTAAAAATTTACCACTCTATGGACTACACACTGGGGGCCTGATCCTCAGTTATTGTAAATCCAGCTGGCTCCATTGGCTTCACTACTTTGATTCATACCCGCTGAAACTTGAATTCAGAGGTCCAGCCTTGCAATTTAACGTTTAGAACATCCTAAAGTACAAGGAGGTCAGCATTTTTTAAAAAAGGAGTCAATACGTAGACTTTCAGCTGCATATTTCCCTGTCCAGAAGAATGCGGTCCTCGCTAGATGCCAGCTCTTTTCCACTGGGCTCCGAGCTGAGGACTTTTGGCAGGACGATGAGTGCACACATTGCTCCAGCACAGTCACACCTGGATGTGGGGCAGCCAAATTAACGGTGCTTCTGCTCTAATAAACTGTCGTCAAGGGAAATGTGAACATTTAAGTGGCACATTGTTTACTGGATTGGGGCAATGGGGAAGCTGGAGGAAAGAAGAACCCTATTCATCCATTTTGCTAGGATGAACGAAACGGCAGGAGCCTCTATTTTTCACTGGAGACACAGTGTAAAGGAAAGCAAAAACGTGCTGCATTGGGACTCGCATCCTTCCTTTCTGCAACAGCGGCGCTCGCCCGAACTCTTCGTCCCGACGACGCAATCTCAAACATCTGTCCCCTTGTCTCCTCGTCAAGACGTTCTAGATCTCCCGAGCCCGTCTGTCACTGTCCCTTCGCATCAGTGCCGCCGAGCCGCCTGCCAGCTCCCGGTTACCGCCGAAACGGCGACTCTCCTTCCAAAGCAGCCGGCAATGAGGTGTGAAACCGCGCGCGGCCTCCTCGCCCCGCAGAGGCGCGCCGGGGGCGTGCGAGGATCCCACGGGGCCCCGCAGGCAGCGGCGTCCCTGGCAGAGATGCGCGCAGAGGTAAGCACGACTAGTTCCAGCTAACTTATTCCCTCCGGACTCTCTCCACTGAAAAGCTGCTGGAAAAGTATTTAGGGAAATCTTGTAAGCATTAGCAGCATGATGGAGCTCTGCAGTCTTCGTGTAAATGTTATTCTGGGTTAAAAGCTTCTGATGAGTACTTATAAACATAAGTACGTCTGTGGGGATTGTTAACTCTTCCTTCGCCAAAGTAAAAAGTCCCTTATTACTGAGCAAGGGAGACTGGCAAAATGCAATATTGCTATGTCGGTGTATGGTACTTGCTGCATTTTGCACACATCAATGTAATTTAAACCAGTTTCTCCTGGCTGACCAGAACCACGGAGCTCCTACTCCGCTGTCCCCATGCCCGTGGACTTGACATGCACCTGGTGGGGTGCTGGAGCCCAGCAGGGCTAAGGGTAACCCTTCTTGGGGAGGTGGGCCCCTCCCCACCAGAACGTCGTAAACCTTGGGAAAATCTGACTCTGCTGCTCCGCTGCCTTCATAGTGCCATGCAGTGGAAACATAACGGTATGGAGGGTTAAGGGAACAGAAAAAGTTAACCACTCTCCAAGTAATACTAACAAGACAAGACTATTTAGTCATTGTATGTTGAAAAATAGAAAAAATGGCTATTATTCTGTAAAGGTCCTTGCTACTTTCCTTCACGTGCCACTTTGCATTCTCCACCCAAGAACGCTACAGCTCTGTTAGCCTGGGGACAACTGGCAAAGTCCTCAACCTGTAAGAGCTTTTTACCATATGCAACAAGTTTCCATAGATATGTATTTTCAGTAATGCTTAAATGCGTTACAGATTCCACATGTATTTGTAAGCCTGCTCAATAGCCCTCCAGGGGACTTGCTTGTTAGTACTATTTGCTCTCCTAAATCTCTGTTGCTTATATGTGCATATACGCACACGTGTGTGCACACATGCACATTTGCTACAAAGTTTTCTGTTAAAATCCCCATCAACCAAAAAGCATTAAAGCAGCTATTGTCCAGGCTGATGAGGAGCAGGGACTCATGAGGCACTTGAAGTACCACTTGGATAGGACACTGGAGTGACACCCTCCCTTCAGGTCCTTGTACACATTGATCAGATCCCCCTCAGCCTTCTCTTCCCCAGGCTGAAGAGGCCCAGCTCTCGCAGCCGTTCCTCATAGGGCAGGTGCTCCAGCCCTCTGATCATCTTTGTAGCCCTACGGTGGACTCTCTCCAGTAGCTCCATGTCTCTCTTGTCCTGGGGAGCCCAGAACTGGACACAGTACTCAAGATGAGGCCTCCCCAGGGCTATCATTAAATTCACTCCAAAAGGCTTGTCGTCTTTGATATAGCAAAGTATAACATTATGCAAAATATAATGTTTCACCAATATCTGGTTTTATGGCAATCAAATTAGAAATATTCAGCTGGAGTGAATGGTAGAAGAGGGAATGGTTTCCAAATAGCTCTGCATTCTTTTTTTTCTTCCCTTTTTTTCCCTCTTTTTAATCCAGATCACAAAGTCTTTCTGCATTTTTTTTTTTGAGGGTGGGGGGGACTTGACAAGGAAGGGTTAGGCTCAACAACCACAACATAACTTTTTTATTTAGGAAACTACATTAACACATTTATTCCTAGATCAAAGAGAGCTAAGACAAGGCTCTAAGTGTCTTGTCCTTTTTTTAGTAAAACAATACTATAGAGTTTACTTGTGTTTCTGCTAATGAAGTAACTTCAGCACTGATTTTGAATTATTAGCACTCTATCTAGTGCAAGCTGACGATCTTTGGCCACTGTAAAACATTATTCCCAGGCCAGGTGTTGGGCTTTCAGCCAAAACATTGTGTTTTTCCCAACACTGCACAGCAAAGGGCCTCAGTGATGATAGGAAAGATATACTTCCTTTAGGAATCAGAGATAATTAACTCTTTATAGTTGCTCTTTTATTATTACTGAACCTATGCCAAACTTTTGCATTGCTTTACCTAATAAAGGTACCTCATGCACTGCTAGTAATATTCAAATTACTTTTTTCATTCATTAACCATCAGGCCTTTAACTGGATTTTGAAGTACTTTGTTGCAAAAAACTCTCAAAATTGGTCATTCCTGAGCATTTACACTGCATATTTCTCTTTAGTTTCCAAACTTTATAACACGATTGTTCTTACCAAAAGGGAGGAATTTAGAAAATACACCAAAAACTCAAAACAAGTACGGCATGTATTTCATATAATCACCTAAGAAGCAGATTTTAAGTACTGTCGCTATTACATTCCTACAGCAATTAAAAGATTTACAGATTCATTAATAATAACAGTAATATCACTGCTCATTTGTAAATCTCCAAGAACACTACGACGAAGGGTAGCCATCACTATCGCAGCTTTGCAGATGAGGAAACCAGGTCACAGGGAGAGAAGACAACTTGCCCAGTGACACCCAATAGATCAGTGTCAAAGCCAGGACCAGCGCTAACTCGCAGTCTGTGCTCTATCCACCAGGTTATTCTGCCCTCGCCCAGACCAGACATTTCATCTGATACGGCTGTACTTTTTAAGCCAGCACAAAAATGACAGACTTCAGCCCTTGCTTCTGAGCACCGCCAAAAGGAGTTGTTTATCTAGCTGGGAAATAGGCCTACCTCCATGATGCCTTCCCTTCCGCGAGAAGGCATGGGAGGACGACACTCTCCGGCGCCTCTCCTCTTCTTTCCCCGCTTGCACACTCTTCCAGGCTGCACGGCAATGTGTGCATGGGGCCTTCAGTTGGCGAAAATCCCGTGCCAACAGCCAGCTGCTGGAGGAGTGGCTGCGACGGGTTCCTCCGGGAAGTGCAAGGCCGAGCAGCTGATTCATTTTTCTGAGAATTATCCTGCCCAGCTGCATTCACAAACTTGGTTCTGACGGATCCAAAGTGCCTTAGTGAGAATGCACTGCACCCACACATTTACTGGCAGTCCAGCTTTCCAACGGCGTCTTACTGTATGGTTAAGCGTGCGTTAGCCGCTTGTTGCCATCTCATGTGTTCAACCATTGAATAAACTTACAGAGGCAAGTGCTGTTTTCTCAGAGGTCATTTTTAACATTTGCCTCTTGAAAGCTAGTGAAAAGCTAGATAGGAGCCTACAGGAACTACTGGAGGGAAAAAGCAACACAGAAACAAGCCCATGAAATGTTTATTTTCCTCAGCTCTGTGACCTCAATCTTCTCCCTGAGAGGCACCAAAGGCAGGTCCAGGACTGAAGCTCCCTGTCTGGGTGTCATGCAGGAACATTAGTATCCCCATAGCACTGAATTTAGTCATCCTTTGGAATAGGATTGTGCCTCAAAGCCAATCCTGCTGCCAAGATCTGCCCATTCCACTTGCACAGCACTGCTGGGGACTCTTAAACAGCTGCCACCTCCTCCACATGCTTTCCCAGGACGGGGACGTTTCAGAAGTTATGCATGGAGAAATGTGTATGAAACAGAAATTAGTATATGAGGTTCCTGGGGCTCCTTGCACACACACACATTATAACAGCTATCACCTGGACAACCCCCTGGCAACTGGGCTTGAGAGCCAGCGTTGCTGCCGACCACGCAAAGGCAGAGTGCATCCCTGGCCTTGCCTATCATCCCTCCCGGAGGACCTGCTACGAGGGCGTGATTCCTGCTCTCTCAGAGACGCTCTTCTCAAGAAGAATTATATGACATATTCTGAGAAACAAGATGTGTTGGATCAATATCCATTTTGTTCTTCAACTTGGTATTTCCAGGATTTTGTTTATCTAAAGCTTCAGAGTTTTGAACTGAAAAGCAGATTGCTCAGGTTTTATTATGCAACCAGGTGGAAAGATTTGCAGATTTGCCACTCAATCTGAACACACAAGGAAATGAGGAAAAATAGAAAAAAATAAGTAGCACACACAGCATTCGGAATTTGCTTTTCTTTTGAAGCTGCATCTGAACACAGACTAAAAATTGTAATCTTCCCAGATCCAGGCCACAGGATTTTAATCTGGATTTCTGGCTGACAGCAATTAAAAGCTGACAGCATAGAAATATTTTATTAAAGGAATGATTGGTCTAATGATATTCAACTGAAGCATGGCCTCCAGATTGGAGCTGGTCACACGTATAAAGTGCAAGGACTAGCTTAGTTCCACAAGATCACAAAGGAAGTTAATAGGACTGGGATACACATTCAACGTCTTTTTCATTCTCAGTTCTTTGTTCTACCCATTAGGATATACTGACTCCCTTTGGTAAGATCCTTTGTATTTCCAACTTATCAGGGTCTCATAAATGAAAGTCATATGCTTTTATCTACTCATTCCCTTTAATAAGTGTCACAAACATTCAGTGTGATTGATTAACCGGTAACAAGAAAGAGACAAAGTAGGAATATGTATATTAGCATATTTTTCTTCGCTCAAAGAAATGCATTTTATATGTACACAGCACTTATAATATATTATGCTGCCAAAAGTGTTAAACAAAGGAGAAAGTGCATTACAGTACAAAACAGTGTGACAAGCCCAAATTTATCCTTGGTGCAACTCCGTGATGGCAGCAGAGTTAAACCAGAGATGAAATAGACTCTCTACGTGTACATGAAACACACCAGTAAGCACAGAGGGATGTTCATAGATTTTCGCAGCCAGAAGGGACCGTTATGGTCGTGTCATCTGACTTGGTGCATAAACACAGGCTAGAAATTTTTACTCATTCCCCCATTATGCACACAGATGAGAGACCGAAAGATCTTACTCCCTTTGTAGCGGCAGGGAGTCGCTTTGGCACTACTATGGAAAGATGCTGAGGGTCATCATACTGTGCCAAGCATCCTCCGCTCCCCCCCGGCCACGGTGGGGAGTTTATTCTGCATTCGTCACTGTAGCCTTGTTGAACACAGTTCGTGAGAGTTTCCCCTTCAAGGTTTTTGCCTGTAACACAAACATTCTGGTCCTCTACAAGGCAAGGCTTGACGTTAACTTAGGCTGAGATACGATATATTCACATTCACGCTAGGTGCATCTGGAGGATGAATTCACTAGGTCATACATGTCCTGGACACGAAAGACTCTTTCATGAACAGATAGATAAAGAACCTGGCACTGGTTAGGATGGCCACAGGAAAAACTAGTTGATCCCGAGGAATAATATACAACACGCTGGTCAAGGCAAAAGCATGTTAATACATCGTTAACTCTACACAACAAAATAGGCCAGGTGTGCGAAACAGCCAAGCTACCAAGAATTCTCGAACAGGCATAATTCAGAGCCACGTCTGTCCAGGGAGAAATGTCATACCTTGCTGAGATACAAACCCTCACCTCTTCTCCTGCTACAGGGGAAGCAAGCACTGTCACTTTTTCTCTCTCTGAAGATATACCCAGACTAGAAGATGGGCAGGTTGAGGAATAAGATGGAGACCAAAACTCGTACTTCTCTCTCTATCACCCGAGAACTGGTTAACTCAGAGAGCTGTGCCTGTGACACCTGGGTCTGTGTGAGATTGACTGCACTATTGCCCTCCATATCAGTGGTGGAAGAGGAAACAGAAAGGTGATATTTGCTTTTGTTGTATCTAAGAAGGGGTTACCTTCTGCTTACTTGCATGTACTTGTATGCTACTTCTTCACAGCTTTGTAGGTCCCAGTCTCAAACTGACCCTTAATGTTTCTTCAACAATTTCACCATTTGTATAACTCAATGAATGTGTTAGCACCTCACTTCCGCTGCTACCAGAGCTCCTTGCTCTCCAGGCAACCTCTTCCATCATTTCAACGGTGTGATTTCTGCCTGTGATTGGCAGTAATGCCCACTTGGTGCATTCCTACAGCGCCTTCCACACAAGGACCTCATATGCTTCCTATTTATTGATGAATTAAGCTCTGTAAAAGCCCTGTGAGGTGAATATTATGATCACTGTTTTATGTTGGGAAGTTGAGTCACAGAGGTGTTTTAGTGACATTTTTACTCTACAAAGCGGGACCAAGAGCTGGAATCTGGTTTTCTAATTCTGAAGCCTGTGCTTAAACCAGACAAGTAGTCTTCCCCACATGAAGTAACAGCCTTGATGATTTCCCAGTCTGCCCTTTAAATGTACCTGAATAAGTCAATCTCTTCACTTTCATTGCAGTTTACGTTTACAAAGCGATGCACAAGCATAAATACGTTAACATTCACAAAAGCTATATATTTCCTAATATATCCTGCTCCTAATATCTCCTGAATCCTGATCACCCTGACCATGCTAAGTCCCAAAAGATCTCTAGAACAATTGTGCTATACATTTGAAATTCTGCTGTTTTCTCTCAAAGCCAGTCTTTTAGAGGGCCATGTACATTTGCAAGATAATCTGTTGGCTGTGGTAGCAGAAATCAGAAACAGATTATTCGAAAGGAGGAGTGTCTACCATTTTAGCTTCAGGCCAGGTGGACATGGATGACCTAAAAGGATATATTTAGCAAGGAATACTTCAGACTGTAGTGCATTATGTGTATTCAGTTACTAGCTGTTAATAATGTCTCCTTCCCCCAAATTGGCCAACCAAAAGGACACCTGGCAATTCTGGAACATTCCTATCAGATTACTAATATCAATATTAAGTGAAAGAGCTTGAAGAATGTCACATTAGTTTCTGATGGCTCCCTTCCGCCATACTTCTGGCCAGCAAGCTTTGGCAGATGTGTCTCCATTCTGTCCAAATGTAATTCAGTGTTTAAGAATGTGCTCACTTTCCTGGGACCATCTGTTTACTTTTCTGCTGAAGGAACTCCAGCCTCTTTGGCAACCTCATTGTATTGTACTCAATAAATCCTGACATGTAGCAAATTTTTTTGGCAGATCTTGAATCTGAATGCCATCCAAATTGTTCATTATTGATATTAAAACTGATCTGTGCATCACCAACCATTAAAGGAATGTACTAAATATCTCCATGAATGAGAAACTGAGTAGTCCATCAGAACACATTTATCAACACTAATGTTAAAATGAAAAAGCAGTTGTATAGCTTTTCCTGCTATTGTAAAATCTCACCTCTAAGAGCAGTTATTTCTTTTCTTTTTGCAGGATCCAAAATATACCAAGAGTTAATGTACAAATTTAAGAGGTGAAAGAAAGGTGTCTGTTCCGAAGGGTAACTTGGGCCAAAGTGCTACCTGGAGAGTGAATGTGGTCCAACACGTGCCGTGTGGTACAGGACAGCAGGACCTTGCATCTATTCTGGGCTCAGCCACAAATCCACTGTGTGACCAGAGGTTAGTCTCTGCATCCTGCATGCATTTGATTTCCTCTTAAAGCAGTTGTCTGGGCTGTAGGATCTTATATCCTTAAGCTCGTGAAATAGCTAATGTGCATTTCCAGTTGCCTAATACCAAGCATGGATGAAGTATAGTGAAGCTTTCAAAGTATCTAGGAGTATCTACACCGAACATGTAGCACACAGTGCCTTAGCTCTCAGAGGCTAGGATACAGTTGAATTTTCTAGGCTTTACTGTATTTAAAAATAATGATGTGTACTTTCTGTACTTGTAGGACGTATACACGTGTCATCTTTAATTAAAATTGAATAATTTTCTAGATAAGAAAATCGGTGTAAAATTAAATTCACTAGACTCATTTTTAAGAATCCATTTCCATTGGAGTTTTGCGTAAGTACTTTGCATAAGGCTATTGGGCTTCAGTTGTTGCTGGCATAGTAAAAGCCAGCATTCAAAGCGTCCATCACATGTTTCACATGATTTTTCTCACGAACTAGCAGGAGCTTTGGAAAAATTCAATCATTGGATCTTCCATAAAGGAATGGAGCTCATTGTTTTATACAAAAAAATGCATAATTAGCCTGATACATCATATTGACAGGAAGGATTCTGCTGCAATTTCTTCATCTTTCCTTACTCCTTTCTGCTCCAGTAACGATTAAAAATTCTGACTTGAAGTATTTGCCCTACAAAGCATCTTAGACATTCATGATGAAAAGTAGAAATATGGCAACTGGTGCAACAGCACCTATATTGTACTGTCCTATATAAATAATTGGGTTCAAAAACAGTTGACCTCAGAAAGAGCATCATCATTTTGGTTCCCTCTTGAAGTACAGATTTTCCTTTGCGACAGGTGACTCACAAAGTTCTTGTCTCCGAACAAGCTATTCTCCCCCTCAATGCGTGGAACAAGCATGCAGGCTCAACGGCATGCTAAACTTTTGAACTTTCCCTATATATTCTCCAGACGCACTTGCAGATTCCTCCCCAGTTAATTTAATGCTGGTGAAAGACTTGCAGCTCTGGAAACCGAAGTCTGTTTTTATACATAGGTAATTATTCAGTAGGATGAATGCTTCCTCCTGCTCCGAGAACAGCCAGGCTCGGCTGGGACAGGAGCTCTGCCTCGGCACCAGCTCCACACCAGGTCTCCCTGTCCACACCGGTGCCAGGCAGAAAACGGTCGTGGATTTTAGGATAGAGATACCTCTCCACTAGAAAATGGACTGAGGTTGCCAGCATTTATAGATCTTTCTATCAACAAACTGGCTGTGCTACAAGAAGCACGCTGCAGTTTCAGCGAGTAGCCTTCCAGTCGCAAGTCAGCGCACAAGGGCTTTAAGGAAATGTGTTAACAGTGTTGCAACGTGTGACAAGGGAGCTGTACTTTTAATCATCTCTCTTCCTTCAGATGATCCCTCTGCCTCCCTCCTGCTTTCCTTCTCCTGTCGCAGACCATGCATGCCACAGGGCTTGCTGTGCAGCAGCGTATGGGAAAGCACTTAGCTGATTTGGAGTACCCTACTGTTCCTTGTCAACACTGGCACTTCTCGTCATTGCTGGTCTTCTGGTTTGTCTCAGTTTCATCAGACTGCTGGGTCTGTTAAAGGAATAGATAGATGATCACTATTTTAGTTGGGATTAATTAAAAGAAAAATCTGATGTCCGGCTCTTTCCTCTTAAAGCCTCTTCTCTCGACCAACCTGTGGAGGTTGATACGACATTTATTCAATGGTTTCCCCTTTCCTTGGCACAGGAGTGCACAAACTTGTTCTTGGGGCTTCCTGTACTTCATTTCAAGTGGGAATTCACACAAATCCGTGCAACGGGAACGTAACTGAACGTTAATCGATTAATAACTAATTAGGTAAGTGTACTTTATTAGAGTCAGATTCTGCTCCTGGTCATTCATTACAGCATGGAGTCTCTTGGGCCCTCACAGGACAGGGTATTATACGGGGTTTTTACATATGCGCTTGGTTCTGCTTTGCATGTTTATAGGAATCGTCTAATATAAACTGACGACTTTGCTAACCAGCCTATCCTGTCACCATCTCCATTAATGCGCTTGCAGTCTAGCGTTGTGTGAGTGGTTAAGAGGACAACCTTGTGGATGTCAGGAAATCTGTACTTTATTTCCCACACGGTGTTGGATAACGGATTTCTACAGCTTTGGATTTCCATATGTAAATCTAGCAAATTCCTAACCTGCTCCTGGAATTTGTGAAGCTTAATGGATGGGAAGTTATACTTAATTAAGCAGAAGTGATTTGGATGGAAGAAGATAAGAGGCTCACTCTGATTTTCACTCTGGTATTTAAACACGATCTTTTCCTGAACTATGTCTGCTAAAGGCCTAAGGTTCCAGCACAGTTGGTAACATCCACAATCCCAGGTATAAAATCTTTGCAAGTCACTACATAATGCTGTGGTAGATAATCCTGACAGCTAGTTCCCACAGGAAATAACAGCAATCACAGACGTGAACACCTTCCGCTAAAAGTACAAGATGTACTTCTGAACTTGCCTTCTCAGTCATAAAGCTCAGCAGCATGTATATTAGAAACAGAAACAAAACCTTTCCAGATAAAATATCACACTGCTTACACAGGGGAGGACAGCAGAGGGAAAGCATCTGAAAGATGTTAGTCATCTCTTTTAATACACTACGATTAAGTACATAAATACTATGGTGATGTGAATGGTACAAGAAACGACACGGTCTTAAAAGAGCAAACAGGGTTCGGGGCAGAAGCTGATGGCTAGCTATGCTGCACATCTTGTTACGTACGGAGCCCCGCAACATTTGCCCCCTCGCAAAGATCGCAGCGAACGTTTCTTTGGAGCAAAGCTGCAGCTGCAACCTGCTCCAGATGGTATGAAAAGCACTGCAGTTCAATAGCACCTTCTATCTGCAAGATACTGTTATTTAGTTGCTCTACTTTCTCTAGTGAAACGTAACAAGGAAATGGAACACAGATGATTTTTTTGCCTGGAGGACACGAAAATAATTGATTTAGAACTATAATTTCTAGCGGTAGTGTTATGGAAGCCCCTAAACTGCTGATCCCTAGAAACTGGGAGTATTTTCCAAGGGACAGATGGCTCCATACTTGCTCCACTACTTGGTTTTTTTCTCTAAACAGCCTCCGCTGGCCACCGTTAGAGAGAAGATATTGGGCAGCACAAATCTTTGGTCTGAAGTAATATGGCAAGTCCTACAGCCTTTCAGGTGTAACTCACATTTCCCTTACTGGGAGACTTAACACGCTAGAAGCAGAATACACAGCAGCCTTGCAGTCTAAATATCTGCTAGCAAAGCAACCAAATATAAACGATAGTTGGCAGCATTTTCCAAAAGGCCTTTCTCTTCTGTGGGAACTATTTTCAATATATCAGATGAAAGCACTTCTAGGGGTAAAAATATCATCATCAGGACCTACTCCCTGTTCTTTTATTCCAAGGGTTTGGAGTTTTTTTCTCCAATTGCATTAAATTTACGAATATTTATAGTCACTCAGATGCTGAAGTGGAATATGAGATAGTCTTACTTTAGAAGTGTTTAATATTTTTCCTCGCAAAATTATTATTGCTGTATGTCAACAAAACATGAACTTTTGATGGCTGCAATAACTATCTAGGCTATTTAAAGGGTATGTATGTTTTGCACATGCTCACTGAAAATTTAGGCTGAAGGCACCTCTCAAAAAACTCACCTATTCCAGAAACAGTTTTAGGTGAACAAGTCTTATAAGGTCAGATTTCTGACCCTAACAAACTGTTTTCACTATAGATCTACTGCAACTAGAAGATTATTTCACCATTCAAATCTAAAATGGGTTTTAATTAATTCAGCAAATATTGAATCCTAGAACTACTGTTGTTTAGAAAGTAAATTTCATGGGGCAGGGATTAACTTCATTTGTGCTAGACATTACACAAAACGCACTGACTCCATCAGTAGCAAATAGGGGTCCAAACTGTCAATTATTGAACGTTGGTACGATTCAGCCATTTCTTATCTGAGGATTTGGTCCAATTACATATTGTGAATATATTGATAAATATAATTAAGCTTGATGTCATTGTCATGCAACATGATTACAAAATATATTAAAGGGCCTAAAGTGTCCCCAAACTCCTGCTTTTGTTATTCACTCATCATGTTCTGCTGGAGTTTAGAGAGCCACTGGCCTTTCAGAAGGGTGTAGTATGGTGCAGGCACAGCACCTTTCACTGCAAGGGAGTGATACGCAGTCAAACGCTTTTCATTCCCCGGTGAGAGCAATCACGTGCCCATTTACAAGTGGGCTGGTTAGGATGGCCTTTAGCATGTGCCAAGAGCAAAAGCTCGATTTTGTGCTTCTGGAGCCACTGTGTCCCTCGTCCTCCCATTATTATTTGCGCTAGGTACATGCAAAGATCTACTCATATATATGAATATATATATTCATTCTATATATGTCAAAAGGATGGTCAAGGGACAGGCAAGTAGGTGCAGATCAGACTCTGAGAGTCTACGGTTAAACCAAGAGTCTTCACTGATGGTAACTGCTACGTGGAACCTCCTGGCTGGGCAAACTGTGCCCCAGTGTCCCTCATCTCTCTCTCCACAGAACAGCTCCTCTGGCCTGCTGGCAGCGGGCATCTCTCCGTACCGCACGTGCTAGTGCTCGTGTGGGAAGGATGCTGACCCATTCACGAGGGAGGATGGTGTTTCTGTCTCCTAATTCTCCAGTTTTCTCCTCCGGTGGGGTCACATTCAGCTTGAAACATAAACATGAACCTATCTTCCAGCGTACCAACTAATTTCAACAGAACTACTTGCCCCCTTAAATTGCATGTTGGATCAGAGCATTTGGAAATAAATTCTGTAAGTGCTACCAGAGAGGTCTGGGAACTGCAAGACAGCTGAATGGTACCACGCATTTGGTCTAGATAGGAGAGGTTTTGACCTGCAGCACAATTTAACAGTCTACGAGGTGGCACTCTAATGCGATGGCAGGGCAGGAACAGGATTCGACTGTGGTAGAATTATCAGTGATGGGCTTCGGTATCCCAAGTGTTGTGTAAATGCAAGATATTAATAATATTCGTATGTGTTAATTTTATCCCATGAATAGTTTCAAACTGAATATGAAGTTAAAGACACCAGGGAGTAACTACTTCTGCAGGCTTAGAATATGGACACCGGCTGGTATCCCACGATTTCTTCTTTTTATTTGTATTAATCCTGAAAATTCATTACTGCAAACTATTTCATTAGGCAAAATAGAGGAATCAGATTATAAGTAGACTTTTTTTCAGAAGTTATATGAAATCATCATACAGAAGTCCACAGTAATAAGTCTCCTATTAACACTTAAGTATAAATTATAGTAAGTCTGCTTTAGTTCTTTTTCTTCTATCAAAATATAATATAATTCTCAGATTTTGTCATACTGGAATGGTGAGCCATATGTATAATGCAATCAAAAAATAAAACATCACAAAATATTGACGTTTTGGGAGTAAAGATGGAACAGGGATTTCAACATTTCAATATGAATCACATTCTTCACTTTTGAGAAGGAAGTCCAATTCTTGTTAATATTTGAAAGCCACGCTTGCGCAGCAATGCTTTCCCCCTGCTAGCCGTTTTCCATGTTCCCAAGAGTTTTTACTATGACATAGGAAAACTACAAGTCTGTTTTTAAATCAAATTATCCACTACTGTTTCACGTGCACAGTTTGGTGAGGGACTGACACCAAGAGCGAGCTGTTGTAAAGTCTGCTGGGTTACTGGGAAAAGCAGTTTGCAAGATGGAAGTTTTTACACTACGCTGCTCTGCAGGGTAACTCTGAGGTCAGCTGCCTGCACCCAGATGCTCCGGCAGCAAATTTGGCAGCGTGCAGAGGAAACGGCATCCTCCAAGAGCGCTGGTTTATGTTGACTGAACACACTGGCCTAGAGAGGTGCTTCTGAGGCTGTACTGCTCTCACTCTGCGTGGGAAGGAGCTTAAGCCCGTCATGCTCTCCCTGCAATTTTCTTCTGTATTTTGATATACATTCTTCCAAATATACAACTTTATTTGAAAAGGAGTTTAATTCAGGCTCAAATGTGTCAAATTGCATTTTGAGAGTTTTTATTGCAGAGAAAAACCTTTTTTCATGAAATACAAATATAGTCCAAAACCAGTACCAGGTTTCTGCTCTACGAATGTGTTTGTTGTTCTAAGGCAGATACAGATCAAGAATTGACATTTATTCCCTCACTATTACCTAAATTAGATTTTCAAATGTTTTTTATTCACTGTAGCCCCTGGACAACTAACATCAAAACGTTATGTTTGGAAAGATCATTCCTGGGGGAGGACTCTGCACAGCGGGACTGCAGCTTTTAGGATTGCCTGTACAAGTTTTGAGCGGAGGTCTCTGCACTGTCATTTCACAGAACTCATTACAGCAGGTGGTTTATGAAGCTGAGGAAGTTGGAAAAGCTGGAAAAAAAAATGTGAAGGTTTTTGGTAGTAGAAACAATGTTAAGTGTGGCTCTGTGCCAAAAAAGATGAGGTTTATGAGTATAATACTCTAGTCCACATGAGACATTATATCAGTGGTGAGAAATTTATCGCAATCATCTCCCTATTTCCATTTCTGCCTTCTTTTTGGTGACATACTAGCGTAAAGAGCAAAGGTCACACCTTAATGCCAAGATGATTCATAACTTTAATACCAGAAGGAACAACTGTCCTAAACAATCTTTGGCTAAACTTTATTTCCAGCAGTGCTTTCAGACTTGGTCTGAAATCAAACAAATAGAGAGATATCCACCTCAAGCTTACTGTGATTCCTTCAGACTCACCTAGCTGAGGAAGGAGGTTGGTATCTAGTTGAACGGCTCTGAAAAGCCAAGACAGAGCTATCTAATACCTAAGCATGAATTGTCCTTCAACCCCTGGCCATGGAGATGGCTCCTTAGATTCTCTGCAGACAAGCCTGACTGTAGCCATTGTGGCATGCACAAAGATTAGTCTGAAAGTAAAGCGAAGATATGATGGTTTTCCTAATGTGCAATATTGACAAAACCTTGGATTCACAGAAGGGATGAAACCAAGGTCAAGGACAACGCAATGGCATTTGTTGTTTTGATAAAACTGTAACTCTGCAGCCTTCTTGATGAATAAAGTGAATGTTATTAAGCAATTCCTTTGCCTGCTCTTTTTTGTTGTCTCCAAAAGAAGACACAGAAGATGCAAATGAAAGTGCAGAAACAATGTTGGGCTTGAGATATCTGGGCCACTGTTCATGTCAAATGGCAGAATGGGCTCAGAGAAGGGGCCTGGGTGTAGGAGCATGCTAAGATACAGACCTACCAACGACAAATGGAGTCAGTGCTGACTTAGTTTAGAAGCATTAGACTCAGTATTGAAGTCTATTTGCAGCATATTGGTATCACCCAGAGGAGACTGAGCCAAGTTGTCACAGAAGCTACTGCCTTAAAAAACCAGTCACTGTGTCACAGCACGATAAACATATGCACAGATTGATTTTGGCTACAGACCAATAAATATGTACAACCAATAAGCACAGCTTTTAGTTGGAACGAACAAGACACAATTACAATAGACTCCACTACTTCAGAGCTCAGCGTAACTCAGGCTAGCAGTGAAAAGCTAATGGCTCTTGAAATACTCTGTTTAAAGAAAATTTTGGTATAATATATGAAAAGAGAAATGAAAAAGGAGGGAAAATACAAGCAAATGGACAAGTGACTTGTCCTGGTGTATATTCTGTACAACAGAAATGGGTGGCAATATCTCAAGGTGAGAAATCCAAAAGAAAATCAGGAATCTTAAAACTGGCAGGATGATTAACAATAGGATGGAACAAGGTTCAGAAGTTTTTGTTGTATCCAGGAGATCGCATTTTAAGAGGCAGATTGTCTCATACTCCTGTGTTACCACTTAAATCCAATTACATCTGGTAGCAATAAAAGCTGACAGACACAGCAGGTGTTATCAATGCAATTTTTGGTAAGCAGCCATCCATACATAGGCCATCACTGGTACCCAAATGGGCACCTTTGGCAATCTCAGCAAAGAACCTGAGCACTGTCTGGGTATTGGCTTTGAAGGTGTTTTTCTAGCACCAAATGGAGAGGCTTGCTGCAGCCGACAGAGCACGAAGCCAGATACTACTCAGTTGCTGGTCACTGCTCCCAGAGTGAGCAGCTGTATCCTCTTAGAAAGTCATCTTACATCGTTTCTCCAAGAGCTCCTCCGGTTTTTCACCCCCACAGAACTCAGCCAGCTACTCTCTCTTCCTCTCCTCTTCTCCTTATGCGGAAGCGAAATAAAATCCTATGCGAGTTTTGAAAAGACATGATAAAAGACAACATCCTTGTTTACGTTAGAGCGAACGAAGGGATAGCAGGAATGGATATCCATCCTTCAGGACACAAACAGCCAGAACAAACTGTGACTTGCGAAGAAAATTTAGTTGGATAGTGTTTGCTCTAAAATGACCCTTGTGGAGGTTCTTGTACACTCCTTGGAAGTGTTTGGCAGCAACCTCTACCCAAACGGAAATGTTGCACTCTGACGCACTGTGGCAGTCCCTGCATGCGTGTCTACACCGTTTGTATATGACAGTCTCTCCTTTGCTCTGCAATGTAAATAAGAATATACCACAATCTAGAGTGACAGGTCACCAAGTCACCACTCAGCAGTCTCAAACTTTGCTGTGATTTTCTTCTTTCATTTAAATATTTTTTTTAATTCACAGCCCAAATGCTGCCGTGTAACTTCATACAGACAACAGCTGAGCTCATGCACACAAAAGCTCCATTTCCATTATCCGAAAATACGGGCGTCACATCACAAACAAAAGCCATTTCACACCGCTTCATGATAGCCCCATCCTCCGTGCAGGATTTGGATCAGTGCCCACCTGCAATCCTCCTGGCTATGTCTACGGCGATCTAGTCTTTCGCAAACTCTCCTTTTGTTTCCCTGCCCTGTACCTGGCCAAACACCCGTTGCACACAGTGTCCATTTTGCAGATGCGGAAACGACGCACGCAGAAATCAGCAGCTTAGCCCAGGTCCCGTGCGGAGCCTGTAGCAGAGCAAGGAAGCAAAGTTTCTAAAACCAAGTCCTAGCTACAAAGCTGGTCTCATTTCCTCTCCATAAGTTATTAAGCCCATGGGACGTCTTGGACCTCTATTACAATGGCGTTTGCAAAGGAAGACTTTAATGCTTAAACAGTACTTGAGTTAAAAATATATTGAACATTGCATTTACATTTTGGACAAAGTATATTGAATTTACCATGAAAATAATCCTATAGAGGCAAGATAAAATAAATGAAAAGACAGCTCTCCTTGTATTTCATGTTTTTTTCGGTAGAACTAATATAGGATTAAAGAGGAAGCTGGTAGCTGGTAGCTGCAGGAACAAGTTTGAGCAATCACTTGTCACTTGCAGTTAGCACAAAAATGTATTATAACAAGATATTACTTGTAGAATTTCCACTATAAATCTTTTATTCATTCCAAGGAATCCCAGTCCAGGCATTTGCCATACTGCATTGTCAAAAATAATGCCCAGCATAAATGGTGTTCGAGAGACCATGAACATCAGAGATAACAAGAGCACTAACACCTTATGGGCCTTAAAAACCCAGTAGTGGTATTTCTGGTCTCTCATTAAAAGTGAAATAAAAATATTGTTTAAGAACGACTTTTATGTTTAACTATTAAATGCAAGCATTGATTCTTTGCTTATGGGTTTTCCCCCTTCTTAAAAATTGCTGAGTGGATGTAAACAAAAAAGTAAATTTTTATAGCTCCATTCTGTTGCTGGGCAGGAGAATAAACGAATGCTGAAACAACCTGGCATCCTAAGCAAGCACCAGAAGCGAGCAAAAAACCTTTAAAATACCAAGCGGGACTGGGAGAAAGAAGGAACCCGGGGGTCGGAGGGAGAGGCCGTGTCTCCACCGAGGTCAGGAGGCAGTGGCACCTCCACGGGAGCTGCAGCCCTGCCACAGTTTTCGGGGGGAAGGAGCTGCGAGAGGGCTGCCCTACGCGCTAGGTAAACAGCACTGGCATTTAGCGAAATCGCTAGCAGCAAGGGCCAAACCTCTTATTGTGCTCGGCCAGCCGAGAGCTGCGGCTTCCCTCGCCAACAGTTTCCAAAACCGGTTTGTAACTAGGACTTTCCCAGACGACAGACTCCACCCTCCGAGCTACTTCCCTCCGCCTTGGAGAGCAGGTCTGCGCGGCGGGACAGAGCTTATAAGGCAGCCCCTCGCACCCCGCTCTTCTGCGGGAGGCGTGGGGTGCACGCCATCCTCCTCGGCCGCTCCGCGCGGTGCAGCAGCAGTGCCCCCACCCCGGCAGAGCAGCCCGTGGGAGAGTGGGAGAAATGCGGCGCCTTTACGTATGGTCTCTTTTGGATTCAAAACCCTAGTTAAGCGAGGGAGGCGATTCTGTACCGATTTCAGTGAATGCTGGTCCAGGTTTATCATTAACTTTGGGAAGTACAATGCAGATAAGAAGAGAGATTGGCTTTTGTGCCAAAGCAGAAATCACTTAGGCTTTAAAAATGTGTGCTGGCAGAACACCGACACCTTCACTAACATGTTGCATCCTCTGGCCTTTTCTTGAAGATTGCTCAGAAGATGCGACTTGACAGCTACTACTTAGAACTGAGGAAGTTTTGCGGAGTCTTCCCATTTTCACTATGCTGTAACTCTCTTCTTGCCTTCACTGGATAGCATCTTTTACACATTGATATTTCAACAAGATCAAGGAAAGAGAGGCTCTGATCTCACATGAGTTCTTCACTATTTAGCTATTAGGACATACTGTCCAGTAGGGCATCTTCTTAAACTCTGCTTTCCCCAGCTATCTCAACCAGGCAAATCAGACTGTTCCTTACGAGCTTTACCCTACTGCCGAAAGCACAGCTTTAGATTGACTACTAGCCTGCTTGAACACAGCGTGTTTGGGCACCAGGTCCAGCTGGGGAGCACCAAATTGCCAGTCAGCCTCACTGAGCTGTACACGTAACAGCCACAATCCTGAATTCACTTGGAAGAGCAATCAAATATTGATATATTTTTAACAGAGTTTCCACAGCTTTGGTTCCACTCTCTCCATCCTCTCATTTCAATGTCTGTCCTTCTGCTGAACTCTTTCCATCGCCTTGGACTCTCTCAGCCCCTCTGAGCTATGCTGTCTTCCAGATTCAACTAATTTGGGAGTGTCAAAGGCAGAAGGGACTGGACAACAGCAGGAGACCTAAACGAATCAGTGCAACTGCATCAGTAGGGTGACATGCCCATACTGCAGCTGGATCAGCAGAGCACCTAACAGAGGCCAGTTTATACAGCAACTTCTGCCAAAACTTCTGCCATATTTACTTCTCAAACGGACAAGCGCTGAGGTCACCTCTTGGAGAGGTTCTCCTCCTTCCCTGTCACCTTGTCTTCAATCTTCCCAATTCTTTCTTTCCTTCTAAGTCATCCCTCAGCTTTTTGGTTTTTTTGTTTGTTTGTTCACTCTCTCTCTCTCCCTCTTCCCTCGTCCTCCAAAGGCCATGCGGGTGGGTAATGTATTCTTCCTACCTCACTTATCAGAATTAGATGAGAAATCTAATCCTCCCAATCTAGTTTCTCTTACATATCCTCACTGTCAGAGCAGAAACATGGAGTATCCTTCCTTCAGAAAGATGGGACGTGTAGGAAATAGAGAGCAACCTGCAGGTGAGGAAATGGAAGAAGATCTCCATGCTTTGGTCTCTGCTGGAGCTAAAAGTAAAATGATCCAGGCTTTCTTCCTGCAAACAACGACCCTCCATAGAGGTAGGAGAGCTGTGATTAATACTGTGTACTTGATTTCATTGGATCTTTAAAGTGGAGGGTGGTATCAGCATTCAACCAGCGTGAAATTTGGAACTGCTGCATTAACTTGTGCACAGCAAGTGAGTTATGCAGGTTCAGATCCCTGTGAGCCATATCACATCACCATATTTCCTATGTATAACAAAAAAAATTATTTTGCAAATGTTTGAAAGAATATTTTTAATTAGGGCTATTTTTCATATTCCTCATGTAGAAATCTTGCTGCCATGTTTCCAAGAGTTATTGTATTAGCTACAGAGCTCATACAAAAGGGAGAATTATAACTGAAAGGGGGAAATTATAACTGATGAAATTTTAAAGAAACCTCTAAAAATAGCTTGTCTAAAGCCATAATGTCATAATGATAAAGTCCAAGATCTCAGGTTCTCCAAGAGCTTAGAGCTAGATTGTGTCCCATTAGGAAGTTTGGGCTTTTCCCATTAATTTCCCAGTTGGATAAAAACATTCCTTCTGACTACAAAGCTCTTGAAAAGGTAACAGAGGTGAAGTATTTTTGTGATCCAAAGTGAAATATTATTAAACTCCAATATATGGGTGTTTGGGAAATAAGATTTAGCACTAGGCAGCAGATGTTGGTCAACAAGACGATTTTGGTGTGTGCTTGCTTTTTGGTATAGAAGAGGAGGAATGTGAAGCTGCTCTGAAGAGTGGGAGGGCTAGAGAGCCCTGGCAAAGACGGATTTGCAGACACAACACAGGAGATTTGGTTAAAAGCGTGAGATAATTATGCTTTATTATACTACACTTCAGTTTATCATATGGACACCATGCTGTCTGTTTAGGGGTCTATTTTGGATGGAAGACGGCCTCTACCATAAAGCAGACATTGCTAATACTCACTTTTTTTGCAGTAAGTATAATGAACCACTAGTGATAAACAGTGACATCATGCTTTGGAGTTGAGTTCTGTAGTGTTCACCAAAACAAGAAAATCTCTTGATGGCTAGCGGAAGTTTTGCTTGAGCACAGTTTTTTCCTGACACAAAGTATTTTTCAGCAGCAGAAACACTATTTATCTTATACAGCCTGTGCACACTGTTAAAATTTGTATCAATCAGCAGAGTCATTAGATCCTATATTGTCCTTCCCCTAATCCATTGTTAGATTAAATGGTTCAATTAATAATAAAAATTGCAGTTTATTAGATTAATAGTTACACCATTAAATTAGTGTATGTGGTTGCACAGGGACAGAAATAAAGCAATAGTTTCCCACTAAATCATTTTTAGCCAAGCAGTGTACCATATGTTGTTCTGCTGCACTCATCTCTTCTTTACAAAAAACAAAGCCAAAATCTTCAGCTTCACCTGCCACTTCGAGTTATTCAGCAACAGCCCAAGGACCTAGAGTGAAACCTGGAACCAGTCTGCGCTCCGAGCAAAGCCACCGAACGCAGCGGGAATGCAGGAGGGGAGCCAACACAGACTTTGACCCATTTATTTGAGAAAATTACCCCTGGACAACGAGATAATCCTCTCCAATAAGCCTGGCTATGGGCAGTAGGAAGCACAAGATTAGTGAACGGGGTTCGGCTGAAGGGATTGATACTCAGCAGCTGGAGAAGCTCTGTTATTCCACGCTTAAAACGCTAGCGTGATAACATGCCAAATTGTTGCATCTGTACACGATCTGTTTTCATCTATAAAATGGACTGCAAAAAGTTCTAATTTTAGAAGGCGGGGGGAGAATTAGCTAAGGGAGAAGTCAGTTACATTGCCCAGCTACTCCTACTGTTAATGTCAGTCTGTTATTTGTCAAACAGGCGTACATGTTATAAATATGTGTACCATTTTTATAAGTGCATGGCCTAAATGGTAGGTGGGTGGGGAAGTGACAGTCAGAAGACCGGACTCTGTTCCCAGCTCAGTCTGTAGCTGGACACCTTTTTATTTCGTCTAGCTCTCCCAGCCACGTCCAGCTACGTGTCTTCTCACTGTGGCAGATCCATTCTCTCCAGACTTGACTTTTCCTTGTAATTCTCTACTTCTTTTGCCTCTCACCTAGGTAAATCCCATCCTGCTTTGTGCCGCAGTTTCCCTCATCCGTAAAAACAGGATAATGATCCCCTTCACAAAATGATTTTGAATGAAGGCACTGCCCAAGAGCCAGGGACTGTTAAAACTGTTACGAGGGAGTAACAAATACTCATATTCATCATTCAGCTGAGAGTCTGTTTTCATACTCTTCTCTGCTCTCCACTGATGGGCAACAGCAAAACTCTACGAAAATAAAGGAGGTCTGCAAAACCACGCCAAAACCCCATTGAAGTCAAGCGACTGCCTAGGTTACTTAAACTGTCGTTCTCCACGGGGCAAAGCCTGCGCCCTCTCCTGAAGTTTGAAATATTCAATTTACAGGATGGGAGTAGGGCAGAAGGCCGCACTGCCTTGGCACAACAGTGGCTGGAAAGCACAAGTTTTCCCAACTCTTCTGAGTTCAGAGAGAGACAGTAACAAATGACTTAACTTACGAAACATGCACTGGTGGGTATATTCTTAACTCCCCTGGATGTGAATAGCTGAAGGTGCATGACTAAAGTCCCACGCACTGAGATGAGCTAATTACCGTTGTACAGTAGTGGAGGCATTGCCAATATCCCATAATTAATTTACAGACAGAGTATTTCCTCCTCCTTTCCCCCCCATTAAGTGTAGAGAAAATAAATGTTCTTAGGAGTTGGCAATTTCTCTTCAGTTTGCATATTCCTCCTAAATATGAACATTATGTTGTTTACTCATCTGTTAATGACAGCTGATTATCAAACCATAAATATACATGTATCTAATGGTTTGTGAACATTAAACATCAGAATGTAATATATGTGGGTGTATGCGGGAACCCAGTACGTTACAACTGTCATTCAGCATCTCAGTGTCTGCAGCGGGGTCTGAATGTGTGCGCTGCCCACTTCCCAGGTACAAGAAAAAGAGAAGTGATGTTCCCAGGTGCTGTTGTTTGTTTGCTGCCATAAGTAAACAGATTATTTTTCATTTCGTTTGAGCTGTCTTTTCTGCACAATCTAGCGGTGTTGCTGGGTTTTGCTGGCTTCTGGAGGTCTGAAAAGATAACGAGATGAACAGAACAGCTTTCCTTTTAGTTTTAAGCCTTATCTCTCTTCCTGTGTTTGCTCTTGGTCGCCAAGTAAACTAGAGTAAAATAAGAGGAGGCAGGCACTAATTCAGAGTGAGCGCTCCCAAGAAGTCAGGCCTTTAACGCTAACATTGCCAGGGCCTCTTTCCGTGTTGCCAATTTATTGCTTCTTTGCTCTGTCCTCTCCAGCTCCCTCCCTCAGCTCTCTTTTCCTCTTAAACGTCCCGCTGTTATCCTAGGTACGCTTTCTCTGGAACAAAGCTGTTTTCCCTCCTCCTAAGCCACTTTCTCTGTCCAAGCTGATGACTTGACTAACCTTTCTGCTTCAAAGACTTCCAGCTTCTGCCACCTTAGCCCTGGCTCCTAGACCTTCTACTTCCCCTGCACTTAGGTTCTCCCAGCTGGCTCTTTTATTTCCTCTTTCTAGTGCTAATCCACCTTTTTCCCTTTACCTTTGAAGCCACAGCATACGAACTGCATGTTTCTCCTCTCCGCTTTCCTTCCTACCTTCATCTCAAATCTTGCTTAAATTCTCATGTTCAAGTCAACTTCTGTTATTCTGACCACGTGAACTTCCAGTGCGTTGAAATCCTTCCTGATTTCTGGTCTGCTGTTGCAGAAGAAACTTCCTTTTCTTCAGTGTTTTCTATCACCTGTTTTCCAAATCCAAATTTACTCTTCTTTCCTACTCGTCTTCTCCCTTTTTGCTTTCTCTGTGTGCCACAACTAACTCCAAATTCTCGGCTTGGAGTGCTCTCTTAAAAATTACACCTGACACAGTACATAGTTTTGGATCTGAATTCTTGAAAAATCTAAAAGGGAACTGTGTGAAAAGTGTGAAAATGTGTGCAAAACGTGAAAAAGTGTGAAAAGTGTGAAAAAGTCTCAGCTATAAAGGACTTTTTTTAAAAAGGCTGCACTGCTTAATACATTACAATGGTATGGTCCTAGCTGCACTTAAAATTTTGGCATTGCTTTTGTTGGAGTTCGAATAGGTTAGTCAATATTTCTGGACAACTTGTAAGGAACGTAGGGAGTTTGACTCGTCTCACAAGTAGCCTTTGGGATTACACACCCAAGTTAGGATGGGGCAAATGGGCAGTTTTCTTGACTGTAATTTTTATTCTGTTCTGGGTTACAGGAAACACTTAACAATGATGTTGACCAAACAGAAGCACTGCTGTGATATATTTCCAGAAAAAAGCATGAAAAATTTCACTTGTCGTTGTGGCAATTATGGATGAAGGGAATGAAGCCGCAGGCGAACACGAAGGGCTGGCTGGCTGCATTCCCACACTGCCAGCACGCCAGGCTGGACAGCGAGCAAAGCGTTTTGCCTGGAACTAACCTGAACGAATGCTGACGGATAGGTGTTTGCGGAGCACAGGCTTGGGAAGGAAAATAAGCTGCCGCTGCTTACGCTGACCTGTGCTATTCGATTATAGTACGACGCCTTTCTTCCCAGAGTGAACGGAGAGTGCTTATTCAGGTGACACGGGTTCAGTCCTGAGTGATGCTGAGCACCACAGGAGCTCAGGCACCTAGTGAAATATGTGTTTGTGAGGCTGACCCCTGGGGAAATGTTTGACATCCTCTCCAATCTAGTTTTTATCGTACAAGTCAAGAGAGTTAAATAACTGTAGCTGGCTGTTTTAGAAGGGCTGTATAGTTTTATGATCAGTTAATAACATAGGTGTATATAGATGTTAAGAATAGTCGTATCTCATGATTCACACTGATTGCTGCCAGCGTGAGAAAGGAGACTTCTCGCCTGCATGAGGCCCACTGCAATCGGCCCCCCGCACTCAGCGGAAGCCCCAGAGACTGGCAAAGGCAGGAGGAAACCCAGCTGCACGGTGGCGATTCAAACGGTCCGGAGGAACCGCGCTGCTGCCCTGTTCTTCCCTGCTGCCTAGCTCAGGAGGGGTTTCCGCAGAGTGTGCTAGCATAATATCAAAATACAAATCGGGTCTTATTCTGGACGAGTTCATCTTCTCATCTGCTTTCGAAAGCTTCCTCTGAATGTAGGATTATTACATCTTTCACTAGCTCAGGCCAGTAGAACTAATGCAGAGATTTTACTGTTCTGCTTGGAAATGGCTTCGTTTTGACAAGCTTACTTCTACATTTAAAACATAAAACAAAGACCCAACAAGTCCTGACAAATGCACTATTTTGTTTTCAGAATTTCCTCTCTGAAAGAAGCCTGGAAGTTTTCTGGTTTTGTCCAGAAAAAAGCAAAGACAAACACTGAAATCTTTCATAAACAGAATTTTCACCTTCCATGCAGGGCTAGGAGAGATTCCATTTCACGTGGCTTCAGGTAGAGGCCAATCTACTAATTAAATGGCAAATCTGCTTTACTGGAAATAAAAATAAGCAAGCGCTAGTGAGGAAAGAGGAATGGGGACCAAACAAAAGGGAAGGATAGGAAAGGGATGAAGTCAATAACAGATAAATCCCAGTCGCAACGCAAGTACTAGAAAGACAATACTCTGCTGCGCACAGACAAGCTGGGGTTTATTAGCTGTTGATTATGTCTTGTGCGAAGCAGAAAGATAGTTGAGGAGAATGAAGCAAAATACAAACCATCTCTTCTATTTTCTTGGCAAATTTGATCTTCTCCATTAGGATTATCAGAGCTTATTCCCTGGATGTGGGCAGCGAGGCAGACTTCCAATGCCTTTCAATTGCTTTTCTGGCTGAGGTTGGCTACTCTAATGCAACACGACGGGTAGCCACAAACATAATCCTTGGGACCCAGTGGTCCTCAAATGTAGATGCTACTCACACAGTCAAAAGAGGAGAGCAACGCCCCAGCTTTGCTCAGACTGGGACACTCACAACGCTAGTTTTTACGTGATACTGCACAATGCTAGTTTTAACATGTAGCTAAAAGCTTAGTGCTGCTGCATCCTGAACTACGGTTACAGGCAGGATATTCACACATTTAAAAACAATCTGTCTCCAAATTGCAGAAGATTACATACTCTTTTTCCTCGGCTGATTTTACTTTTCAGTAGAGGGATTTAGGAATACCCATATTAGATCAGACTGTCGGATAATCTAATCTAGTATACCTATTCTGGCTGCAGCTAACAGATGATGCTTCAGAGGAAGAAAGCAGAAAGAAAACAAAACCACCACAATATATCTAGTTAATTGAACAGTTCTGTACATGGGGAGAAAAATTCCTTCCTGACATCCACAGGTGATGAGCGTATGCCCTGAAGCATGAGATACGATTACCCTTATCATTATCTTAGCTTGCATGGCAACAAATGTAATTAGTGGTCATAAAATTATCCTGCTGTTTGGGATTATCTATTTTTTTTTAAAGCAACAGAGCAAAGCATGTCTCTGAGGTAACTTCATTTGAATAGGATGAATTTGGCCCATAAAGTCTACAATGTATCCTTAAGTATAAACAATAGAAAATAGAAAAGGCAAGAATTGAAAGTACTTGGTTGTGGCCTCCTAAGGCTGCTATTTATCACGTACCTGGGCTGTTTCCTAAGAGGTTTTATTCAAACAACATAGTAGCAAGATAAGAGGTGCAAAAATCTGCTGGAAGTAATGAAAATAAGCAAAAGAAGAATAAAATTTCAAGACAAAACTAAATAAATACCACTAAGCAACGTGTCGCAGCAATTGAAAGGCAAGCTCCTTCTAACCTCTTGCCACGTCTCGGGAGCACCCCAGTGGATGATCAGCCACAGAAAGGGCATTAGCGAGACAGATGTGCAGCAGGAGAACCATTAGGACTGCTGTGTCAAGCCAAACTGTGCCCAATTAGACAAAAGCTAAGCGAGCAGCGTTAAGTCACCTACTGAGTCCATTCAATAAACCTGGATTCCACTGCAGAAGCCCGAGCGAGAGCACCTAGAGCTAAGAGCAGCGGAAGTGGCACTTCGGCCATGCTAAGGTAAACCTGCCACAAGAGAAGACACGTCATTCCTTACTAACCCTGGAAAGCAAGAGAGGCTATTGCAGCAACACTTGGCAGCTTGGGCTCCGAGGAATTCAGCTGCGGCCTGAAAGAGCACAGTTGTGCTGCTTCTGTTGGCTGCCTCCTTCAGAAGACTCATGGTAACACAGACTCTCTCTCTGACTGTTCGTTTCTCCTAAAGGCCCCCATTCCTATCTGTTGGTGTAATCTCAATTGCTGCTGCAAATGCCATTTACATTTGTGCTTTCCTAGCCCCGCTAAGATGGGGTATGTTAGTCACCATACGGGTTGTTAAGTAGACTATTTTGTGAAGCACCTTTGAGAGCCCTCTCAAAGTAATGTCATTTCCATTACGGATATTTATGGCTGTGGATATTTTTCATATTTCTAAAAGAAGTGAGCTGGAAAGGATATTTCTGGAAGAAAAAAAAAACAAAAATAAAACTGAAGGACAAGAAAGGAAATGCCACAAATTCTCATCACAATGGGTATGTCCCCAGTTCAGAGCAAACTCTGGCTTGATTGTTGCCTTCTAACTGCCTTCACGATGGCCTTAACATACCTGTCTTATGTCTAATTGCTTTTTTCAACATAAGGTGTTTGGATCACTGGGGTCTAAAGGCCAAGCAAGGTTTTTACAGCAGCTGCCAGTGTGCCACGAGACAGTAACCTAACCTAAGTGCGGGTAGTCCTCTATTGCTCTCCAACAGCCAGTCTCACAGCTTGCTGGAGGAGCCACAGGGCAGCTCTGCTACCTGCAGCATCAAGGAGCAGGTGATATTCCCTTCTGCTACTGAACGTACTGTCTGGGAGGACAGAGGAACCCTTGCGGGCTGGAGTAGGAATCACTGCATTAACACTAACGAAGATCAGCCACCTGGATGGTGGCTTTTTCCAGGGGTGCTCATTTTTACCACTGCGCCTGCAAGGCAAGTGCTGTTGTAATTGTCTGTGTAGGTGGGATAAGGAGTTCAGCTTGTGAAATAACATCATTAAACTGTGAGTAGAGATCTACGAGGTGCTCCCCCACGGCAAGCGAGCAGAGGAGGCTCCCGGGAACAGTTGCTAAACCTTATTTCCAGGGAGATACCACCTGTGCTGGGGGCTCTCCTGTGTGGTTCTGGCTGTCCCCGTGCTTACAGGGCTTCTGTGCTGCCCTCCCGGCCACCCTGGCAGACTGGTTTCCGCGAGGGTCCCCACGGCCTGGCTAGCACAAACCATGCTGCAGCAGCAGTCCCTGGGAATTTCTTCTTTCTTTAATAAAGGTGCCACAGCTATAATTCTATCAGCACCGAGGCAGCACGTAAAACTTTATAAACCACTTGGCCTCACCACTGAAAATATTGTAAGAATTGATGGAGTACGCACCTGCACCAGCGTCTAAACGACAGACTGGCAGGCATAAAATAGGTGAGCACTTTTATTGCTCCTTAGAGGCTTCACACTTATTTGTCAAGGTTAACTGCGTCTTTGAGGCAAGTCATTTTTTGTTGTCATTAAGTATCTTTTGCTACTGTGTCCTACTGCTTAACGAAGAGGCCATCAATAGATCTAAGGTAAGTTACACTACAAGTTGCTTGCTCTCATGATTTTGCCGCGAGCTTCACGGCGTGCTCTTTAAAGCCCCAGCTCCTAGTTGAGTTAACATGTGAGAATCTCAGTTTTCATTTTAACAGCAACAATAAAGTAAGTGACTAGTCATCACCGCTGTAGATAAAAGCATGAAGATGTGACCCAGGTGCATACTAAATGGCTTAGAAACCGGAAGGCAAAGAACCCCAAGTGCACGTATTTACTCACATCTCATTACTTTTAGGCCAGGTTTGGGAGCAGTGACTTAAGACGCCGGAGCACTTAGGATATGCAGATCACCACATTCTGCATATAAAGCTATCAGCTGCCCACGCTGGAGTGAATTTGCGGGTGTGAAGAGGCACTCTGCAGCCGAGGGAGCCCTCCAACAAGTCCTGGCTGCCAGAACCACGACTGCTCGGATCAGCTCTTCCGGCTGCTGTAGGCTGAGCTGGTCGGTAGTCCCGCCGCTCCCCTCCGTCTCTTCCTCACGACGGGTAAAACCCTTTGGGCAATCGCTCTGCCTCTCCGGGAGCTTGCCCAAAGGTGACACGCGCTGACGTGGACGGCTTCCTGCTCTTCCTTGCGCACCCAAGCGGGCGATGGCACTGTTGGCTCTCGCCAGGAAACAAAATACATGTTTTAAGGCCACCTGCTTTATATGTGACAAGGGCCTTATATCCTCCGGTGAAGAATGTTACATTTCAAAGTCAGAGGCTTTTAATTGAGCAACAAATGCTTGTTGCACAAACTATACCGACAATTTTTGACGGATAGAAAATACAATATTTAGTCAGACTGCTGTAAGTTAAAACACAGCAGACAGTAAAAGGATGAAATTATACCCCAACAGACTTTTAAATGAGAAAATAGTCTGTGTTAGGGAACATTATTCATTTAAATAGCAGAAAGCTTATAATTTCAACGAGGCCACAATTTCCATAAAAAGCCTGCATTTGGGATTTTTTTTTCTCCTTTTCCCTCTTGCAGATTGCAGTTAAAATGAATGAACCTTCCTGCTTACAGAGAAATTCATTTTTATTTTACTTTGCCTTTTTCATGTCAATTACGGAACACTTTGTTAAAATGATTACATAATTTTCGCAAAAGCTCGGTATTGCAGGCTGGAGGAGATAAACCCACTTAAATGTGACTAATGTACTCTCAAATTCCTGCCCAGAGCAGTTTCTCATCTACACATCACTCATACCATCTTCCAAAACCCCTGCACAGAATCATTGCAAATGTCAGAGACGAAAAAGCATCTTTCTCTGCTGAGGGAGGCACCACGTGAACTCTGGTTTTAGGCAGAGAGTCAGAGGTCACTTGCTGCTAAAAAACTCCGTATCCTCGGTCCTCATCTCATCACTTGGTTCCTGTCTCGTGATAAGGTTACACTGAATGGTGCTGGCAGCCTTCAAGGTTACTGTTTCAGAAAATATTTGCAAATAATTTGACGTGCTGTCAGCTAGCAGGCAGCAGTGAACTCATATAATTCAACATACTAATGTGGGTTTTCACGCCTAAAGCTATAAATAAGCTTGATATTCGAAAGTTTCTGTAATGTTTATTTAATAGCAATATTTTATAAATAAATCTTGATTATTCCATCGCACTCCAGTGGAGATCTTCTTCCAATATAACAGTTGTTTCTAACCTCAGGCCTCTTTTTCTGAGCACTCCCTGCCACCCACATCTCTGTTAAAGAAAAAAACCCTTTCCTTCTCAAACCCTCTCTCAGACACCCGGGAATTATGGCCGTGGCAGTTCTTACCTAGCGTCTCTCTCTCTCTCTACCCCTTTATTTTGCCCAGATTGCTGTTCACTCCACCGGCGATTTTGCCCGAGTTACGGCTGCACAGGGACGCCCCCAGCAACTTTGAAAAGTCCAACCAGAGAAAACTCTGCAAGTTAAGCATCCTGTTTAAAATCACAGACTCCAGGTGCACGAATTCTTAAGAAAATGTTGTTGCAGCTCCACTCCGGGCAGGGGCTTTGGATTCGGCAGGTCGGATCTCCGGCTCGCACCACACTGGCCAGCTGCTCTTCAGGATGCCCTCCCTCTTCGTTTGCCATAGGAGCAGCACGAAGATGATGATGGTAGAGTTCAGGTCATGTTCACAGGCTCCGTTCTTGCATGGTTTTGTACAGTACTAGTTATCGCCTTCCACCTTGCGGCCTGTGGGAGCAATGCAAAATCCACCGAGGCCAGTGGAAAGGTACTCAAGGTACCACATTAGGCATCAGCTGAGCCTTTCAGGAACCTGGAAAAACCGGCCTTTTCCTGCTGCAGGGCAGCCACTGGCAATTATTTCTTCTTATTTCCATCAGAAAACAATTCATCAGAAGCTTTCCAATTCAAATGAAGCCTTCAATTGAAGAAGTGCTCTCACGGAGCTGCACACGGGCTAGACCGTTGCTCCGCTTTGACACCCTGTTTTCTTAAATGGCCACTATTTTCAGTAGACTGCCCACAATTCAGAATAACGCCCGACCGGCAAAAACCAGCAACGTCCGATAACAGATCATTATAATCAAGCAGGAGCAAGTACATACATGCATTATATGTACTCCGCATAGGTAAGCATGTTTGGAAGGCTATAACCTCCTGAACATCTGGTTCTCTGCACAGATGGTACATCGCAGCGGCAAGTGATGTAGGAGGAATGTCTCTGCTCCATGTTGCTAAATGGAAACTCAAATCCAAGAATGCACAATCTAATACATGAGGATCTAAGGACATTTCCGCACCCGAGCTCAGACCTTGGAAAGGAAGCAGAAATATCTGTAGCTAAACACTGTTCTGTAGCCCTGCACAGGATCATGGATCTACCCGCAAGATCCGGCTTGCCAGACTGGAATTCAGGAAGAAGGGAAGTTCGCTGTAATTCAAGTGCCGCGGAAATCAAAGACAGAAAGTCTGCGTGACATCAGCGGAGCCAGAATACCACCACCGGCATTCAGAGCCTTCTCTGCCTTACAGAACTGGACCCCAAATGAGAAAGCCCTATTTTCTTCCAACAGGGAAAAAGGAAGCGAGAAGCCCCATCAATGAAACAACTTCTTTGTGCTGCGCTCTGTGCAAATATTTGGATTACTGAAACAAGTTTATGAAGCAATTACTTTTAATGCTCTATGAGGAAATTAAGCACTCATTGATTTGTGATTTATAATCTAAAGCTAAAAGATCATGAAAAAGCAAATATAACTTAATTAAATGTCCTTGCTACTATTGCAGACCTCACTCATAAAGTAAGTAAAACAAACCATTTTTAAAACATAAATGAGTACTGGTTCTTCTAGTTCAGAAGACTAATAATTTACTCGTTAAATATATTCAGCAAAGTTTAGCAATGTGAAAGATTTTTCCAGTGGCCTCTGGGTCTTGAAGGAAGGATAAAAACTAACCGGCACATTTTCAAGGAATTCATTGTGCTAGGAATGACAGGAGCATTTGCTGTGAAAAGGCAAAAACAAAAGGCTATTTCTGTTCTTTTTGCACTGGGAAAAATATTAATATATTCATGGAGTATAATATATTGTGAAAGGAACCTGCCTTTATGGTCTCTCCATTGGCAATGCACTTGTGATAATTCATTCCTGACACTGAGCCCATTAACCTGGGGAAATTTAATCTAATGCTATAGTAATGTTGCTATTTTTTCCACTCTCAAGTGTAAATAATTCGAAAAAAAAAACACACAGGTTTTTAGACTGTAACATTCCAAGTGATGTATTTAGTCAGTTAAGTAGTCAGTTTGACTCTTCCTTTGTACTGTAGAAACACGAGGTTGAGGTCAAAAAAAAAAGGGAGCGAAGAACAAAATGCTACTAGACAAATCATGGAAGACTATCTACTGCAACAAAATATTTCAGGAAGGGAAACTGTAAGTATACTCAGTAGGATGTCTCATCCTTCGAATCAGTGAATGGGTGTTACGTCTGTGTGCTCAAGGAGTACTTTTAAGACAACTTCGATGCTGCTTGAACATCATGTGTTCCAAAACCTCAGATGAAGATGGGGGTCTTTGGATAGCTCCAACTTTCCTGAAGAGTCATTTTGGGTCCTCTGACCCCTGAACAGATTCAGGAGATGTGACTGCTCCCAGGAGGTGGTGGCAGCAATGGTACACCCAATTTTTGCAGAACAGAAACAGATGCAATTTGCTTTCAATTTCTTGGAAATCACCAAGGAGCACTATAAAATGTACACCATCCCCACGCCAGGCTCCTCCCCACGCTCTCAAACTTGGGTGCACTGAAGAGATCTGCAGAACTTCCTTCTCCTCCATCTCCAAAATGAGTTCAGGCACAGCGCTCTGCAGGACACCCAGAGTCCCCACTGCCGTGCCGAGTGATGCACAGGAGTGAGTTGGGCTGTCACCCTCCATCTGCCATGGTAGCAAGCGGGTGGTCTCTGACCCCCAAACCTGAAGGATCTGCCTCTTCCCGGCACAGGGGTAGGGATGAGGCCAACACTGCGCATACGAGTCTGATGATGGGTGTCATAAGGTGCAGAGAGCAAGGCGTACAAGCCAAAGGGACACTAGTGTCAGGTCTGTCACGCAGTGAGGACGGCCTGCAGCTACCTGCCTCCTAATAACAGTGCGGGTTTCACGTCAGCTGAACGTGCAAGAGACAGCATATATAAAAGCATTCTAACACTTGGATTACCGAGGACTGGAGTTCTACCCCCAAATACATCAAAGTCGTTCATAAACAGAAGTGTTAACAGTATACGCAGCAGAGCCAAGTATATCTGAGATCTGGACAGCAGCTGTGATAACTTGTTGGAAAACATAGGCCCAGCTGTGAAAAGAGACATCAGAAATTCACAACATTCCCACGAGACCCTGGGGGCAGAGGAAGCATCCATCTTTTTAAAACCTCATTATTGTAGGCTACAAGGGCTCAGGCACACAAACAACAAATTACATCAGGTGAGTAAGTTACCATACATCAGCTGGTCTGCGTGCATGCCCCGAGTCTACAGAAAATACACTGTAAATTGAGTTAGCTCAGCTCTCTCTGGTTTTAAACTTGCCTGCAGCAACATGTTGCCTTGTAAAGGACATAGCTCAAGAGTGCATATGTGGACAGTTACCCCAGGCTAGGGGACAAGCAGTAATGCGCTGGTGAAGAGTCACTTTTCTGTTATTCTGAGCCATGCTTCGTTCCACCAAACTGCAGGCACTTTAGTGAAGCATCTAAGCTAAGGAACCTACATAACTGCAGATCCTCTCTGTTCTCAATGGAAAAAGATAGGGCTCTCCAGGGAATTCCGATTTTAGGCACCTTCAGAGGAAATATTAGACAGCGAGGGTATCCCACTGTATTGTAAAAGATAGGACAATCACTCTATTCTCCTGATTTAGAGGGAACATAAAGAGCTGTTTTTCAAGCAATATCTTTTTAAACATGTATGATTTTACAGCATAAATCGGTTCCCAACTTAAAAGGCAAAATTACAGGGTACTCCATAGAGTATTTTTCATCTTAGCTTAATACATCAAGCCTTTAACAAACATGAAAATAATGTAGCTGCAACATTATCTGTAAAGTCAATGTTAAATGGTTCCACTATCAATGACTTCACATTTAAGTGACATATAACACAAGTCAAGTCTGAACAGCTTTTTTGGCGCCTTTCAATATCCACTGCAACAAATGAATTCTCACCCAGTTCTGTGGCACAGACCCCGAAAGTGGAAGGTTATGAATCCTACTTCTACAGCTTCAGAAAGACAAAATAAAAGGCGCTAGTGCTTCATTTGAGGAAAACACTTGTGCCTTCTTTAAAACTGCACTTAGCTGTAAGAAGTTGGCCTTGTTACTACGATGTGGGAGAACGTCACAGACAGCTGGACAGAGCGTGGTGTTCTTCATGACAGTATGGTATCAGGAGGATGAGTTTGCTGATGTGTCCAAGGCACTCACATACTACCATCAAGACTACAACAGATCATTATTTCCATGTTTACAGCACATTCAGGGCAGAGGCGGATTATGTGCAAAACATGGCGTGGAAGTCTCCACAGAAGGAAAAGCAACGTGGAATTTGCCGTTGTGATGAGGTCTGCATGTTCTGTGCACTGAATGAATTCTTTGGAGAAAACAGCCTATGAGCGAGTAACTAAGGAGTATACCAAACTCCATATGCACAAAGGGACTAAATTATGCTTGCAGGTCCGACATTCCCTCTCTCCTTGTGCAAACTTCCCAGCCTTGGCGTTCGTTAATAGTTTCTTTACATATAATTTTAACTATTGGATCTCCTACTTGGCTTGCTTTAGGGCTCAGGACCTCAAAAGCTGTTTGCTTTTGTAGCTCTGACGTTTTCTCTGAAAGAATTCTTATCACGGTTGTATATTAGCTTGTAGCAATTCTCCAAGAGTTAGATCAAAAGGGAATGGAAGGTAATAAGAGTCTTCTCATAGACTTTAGCGTCGATAAATACCCATGGCGTGGCAGTCTTAAAATGGATGGGTAAGCAGTGAATGCCCATTCTGTTCTTCCTCCTAGCAAGAAGGAAACCTTGGTTGCCACGTAAGCCTACATAGCATATTCCATTTTTTAATCTACCTTCCTCAGTCTCAGTGAGTTCACAGCACTCTTAAAAGTTCTGTTTCTACTGAGGCAGAAGGATGGCACCGTGTCTGGCAGAGCATTTGGTGTTTTTAACTGCACTTGTATTCAGTTAGAAAAATATATAATCTCTTCCTCATTTCTTGACCAAAACATTTAGTTAATCTGAACTACTTCTTTCTCACTTTGGCAAATATCTAACAGCAAATTATTTGGTAATGATCTAACATAATTGAGTGTTTTCTGCATCTTGGTCACCAAATCAGAAAAATCCATTATTCACAAGGCTCTATTCACAGCTTGTTTTCGCTTCGCTCACTGCCTCCATACATCAGTGACTCTTCTTCCTGAGCGTACAGTACCTCTCCTTTTGTACAAATGTACAAATCCTAGCAGCCTCTCCTTTTCTGTTGTCTCTACCTCACACCTTCTTACTGCAGTATTTCCATTATAACAACTACTTAACTTTGTGTGAGTGGTACGGGCATGATGCAGTACAACATTCATTTGCATTATGTTGTACGAAAAGTGGTTGCTATGAAAATTATCATGTCATAAACAGGAAGAGCATGGCTCAAGGTGAACAATGTACAGCAGAAGTGGATGTGTTCTTGAAACCTCTCTCCTTATTACTGTTGAAAGGTCAGACACAAAAGCATGTAATGTACAGAACATAAAGGTGAAGCGCATCGTATCTTAAAATGACCCTAAACAACAGGAAGATAATGCTATATGTATAATACAACAATAATCATATCTTACAGGACTCCAGAGATAAATGTTACCTATTTTCCTTTATCTGACAGCTACACACACAAAAAAGTAATAACAAAGATGTATGATAAAACGGACTGACAACCTATTGTTATGGGTATTGAGAGATAACCACAAACGGGACTGCACAAATGCGTCTAAGACAAAGAGAAACAAATTACACCAAATTGGAACAGAGCGGGAGGGGAGAACGATACGGGCATGGATACTCCATTATGCCACAAATTTCCTTAGACATGCAAGTACTTGTATGGGGCTCTCCAGAATTCACTCATTCCATGCTCGAAGTCTGCTATGAGTGAGCTAGCTACAGCACTACACAGATACTACAAAGCACCACAGAAAAAGTTCAGTTTCAGAACTTTCCTTCGTTCTTATGAACAAAATACATTACACCTGCATCTGGCCCTGATCATTTATTCCATTCCAGGATATATGCAAGGTTTAAATGCATCCTGTATTTAAAACTCTAGATGTTCTCCAAAGAAAGATAAATTCTCTAGAAGTGGATTAATTGATCCACGGACATTCAGATGTTACGAAAAAATGGAGTACAGCATTAATGGATAATGGTATCACTAGTTCCTTGTAGGATGCAGGTGGAGCCACGTGCATCAAACTGTCTTTAGTCCAGACCCATTAGCTCCAAAATTCTGCCTAAAGTGGTGTTAAAGGCCTAAAGTCTAAATTAATGCCCACAAGTTAGGTGGAAAAATGGATCAATTCCTGTCTTAGAAACAAGACTGCAATTCTGATACCTCAAACACAGCACAGCTTTTGCATGAAGTCTCTTTATGTTGTCTTTGGTTGAAAGGGCTGCAATTTGGCTCAGAGTTACTCTGATTCCTCTCGAAAGCCCAGTAAGAACACCCTGTTTCACTCTGTGTGTTCATCGTGTACATGGCAACTTCCGGCGCAGGGTAGATCTCCCCTCTGCACCACTGCCTCTGACACAGGAACAACAGCCAGCATAGTCTTCCTGAAGTTCCTAAGGCGTGATCCCTCACAAGTAGCAACCAAGATTACCTATCTGTAGTTGAACTGAAACCAGCTACAGTTAAACAGAGAAGTGAAATGCAGCGGATTCCTAGGAAGGGCTGCCTGCAATGGTAAGAGGGATGGCACAAGAATTACTTACTTAGCATATGCCGAATACTTACGACTTGATTTGTTTGCTTGCTTTCAGAAGGCTGAGTCGAGCGTATGAATGCTAGAGTTTCCCTGACGCCAGGACTAACTCCCTGCAGGGAAGTGTCAGTGCCCCAGAGAAACCTGCAGCTAAGACCTTTAATAAGCTACTGTCTGTTTCGCAACATCTTTCACCAAAGGCTCAGTGCTAAAGCTGAGTGAGCTTTAATTCCACAGCAAGATCAGGTTGAAAGTGAATTTGTGACAGAGTACGCAGCCATCCTAAGGAAGCTATTAGGACCTGTGACCTTGAGATCAATCTAGAGGTTCTTTGTGTGACCAGTTTGCCCGAGGGCAGTACAATGAACGTGTTCAGAAAGCTTGCCTCAGAGGTGAATCTGACACACCAGTCAGTGCTGCAGAGATTGATTTCAAGTGAAAGAGCAGTAAAGGACACTCAGGCGCTAATAAAGCACGGCTGGAAGTGTAGGAAGACATCATGCACAGCAAAGGATGGTCTGTTTCATTCCACAGCTTTCAGGCAGTCTTTCATCTATGTCTGAAACACAAAATTGGGCATAGCTCTGTATAGTGCTATATATTAATTCCACTTTGTGACTAGAAGTGAGGGAGGAAAGTTTATGGAAGTGGTGCTGCTTGGAGTAATGGGGGGGTGTGCTCCATTGTGAGTGGGTTGTCCACGGGCAGGAAAAGCGTGAGCATCATTTGAGTAACCACAGAGGTGGGAAGTGCTCTAAGGTGCCAGCAATTTCTCCGCAGGACAACTGACAGAAAAGGGCTGGCGCGTTAACCGCTGCGTGCAAAAGACCATCACGTCACACTTTCTTCGGAGGCAACAGCTACAGACAAACCAAATCACTGGCGCTGAACCCAGGCTACTGCCCAGCAGCATAAGCTCGTGCTTAGATGCAACTTCACTGAAGGAAAAGGATGAATTGCAGATCATGGAAATTACTAAGGAGAGGCAGGTAGCTGGGAAAGGCCAGTCACCTAAACACTGTAACCGACAGCCTATTTGATACCACCTACTTTGCAGGGGGGTATAACGGGATGTCTAGTCCATGGCTAAGCTTTGTCCAGAATTGGATATGTCACCTCAAATAACTCCGCCACCTCCTATCTCTCTGTTACCACAGGATTCATTTCAGGCTCTGGTTGTGCTGCCGCTAATCTCTAGCCTGCGTAGTCTTGGACTTCCTAGCATATCCACTGGATCTGCAACAGGAGTGGGCATATGATCGCATTTCTGTTGAAAGAGCCAAAGCAGATGATATGAAGTTCATGCTGGTTTTATGCTTATTATGCCAACTTTATTGCTGTAGTGGGAGTACAGACAATACCTTATTCAGCAGAAAACCTTATGGTATAATTTATCAATTTTTTTTCAGATAAATTTAACTATGAAAGTCAGTTTGTATTGAATCAGCACTTTGCATCATTTGCTTGTTGCATTTTGGATCCAACACCAGGAGTCTTAGTGCCAGATTTACTGTATTGATGAACCACAACCTCAGCTTCTGTCAAGCAAGACCAAAGAAAGAGGGAAAGGCTTTATTTCAAGCATCTGCAGAATATACAGAGACAAAAAAGATCATTTGGACGAGAGAGAAGAAACAAGAAAGCTGATGGCCCCTTCTAAAACATAAGAGTATTACTGAAGCAGGGATCTCTGAATAATTCAGTGCTGTAGTGATCAGCAGCAGTGCTACAGCGCTGGAGCCAAAACAACAAGATTTCATTACATCCCAATAACATACAGTCTTTAGGCTGCAATATTCATCAGATCAATACTTTTATTTCTATCAGGACATTGTACATTTGTTTTGTTACCCCTCTAGTATCTCCAGAGAGTCTGTTGTTTTACACAAATAGAGTCAGCCTGGTTACTCTGTTACTATAATGAATTCCTCCCAAAGAGACATAAAGCACTCAGAAAATTGCGGACTCCACTTTTAGTTGGTATGGTTTCTAGCAGTTTTAATAAATGCTTAAAAAAACCAAACCACTCCGACAGCAAACAACTGTGTTTATCTCTCTGACTGTAAGGATCTGCCTGCTCTTCAGATAATCAATTTCTTTGAATTACTAATAACAGTTTTAAGAGCAAGCCAGGCTCCCAGTCACTGCAGTTCAACAGTTGGAAATAAGCTATAATTTGTATTAAAAATAAAGCTGGTCCTGCCCTATAACTTGGACATTGCAAGCTACAAAATAAGACACACTAAGTACCTAGGCTTATGATACAGTGCTCTTGTGGCAGATAGCCCACTGATTAAAAGCGTGTCCACACTTCCTTTATAAACCTCTATTTCTGAGAGGTTTATAACAGCTGCTTAGCTTAATGTAGCAAAAGTGTGCACAGTCCAGCAGCAAAGACACTATGCGCAAATTGCTCCTGCCATGTAGAAAATAAGAACCAAAACTGGGAAATACAGTAAAAGGGGAAACACCTGTTACTTATACACCCCAGTGTCATCTACAGGTCCCGTGGCAAATCTTTTGAGCTGAGGAGGAACCACAGGTCCCAGAGATGAGTGTAGATGCCACAGGAAAGCTAGCTGCTGACTGAGCTGATCCTGAATGTTGTACAAATGTCTTGGCATCCTTCAGAAACGGCAAACCAGTCATTTTTTCCAGGAAAGGCTGAACCTTGTGTTGATTGCTTCCCCGCATTACCACGGAGCAGAAGGCTCCACCACAGGAGTGGAGTAAACTCTTCAGGCCTAGACACAGCTCCTGTAGTCTTTGCTTTATGGCCTATGTGTCCATTTAGGAGGCAGCTGAAGAAAAGTTTTTGTCTTTATGCTTCTTCATCTGATCATAAGAATTTGATCCTTCATATAAAATCAGCAAAAATAGCTTAGAACACTTTGAAAGGAAAAATTGATTACATTTTAAAACAAAACACACTCTAATAAGCAATTTAGGTCCAAAATGAAACCTACTGTGCAATTCTTTCCATATTTAATGCGATGAACAGTGGGTTCTCATAATTCCAATATCTTTCGTTTTTCCTCTAACCATTCTCTTTGTGTCTGATGAGATTTAATCAAAAGCAGAACATTGCCTGTTTGTTCCAATAGAAGATATGATGTAAACCCTTTTTCTTTGCTCTGTTGCAGCAGTGATTCAACCAATAAAACACTGGTGGGATCACATATGGGGCAGATGCTCTGCAAAGTTAAAGTAGTAACAAGACCATTAATCTGAGCAGCTCCAATAATCTGAGCTACATTTCAATTGCTAATCAACAGCAAGGTGTAAAGACTGTCCTCTCGCTCATGGCAGACATCAGATGCACCTCAGCTGGCGAGTAACTTGACCCAGCTCAGCCAAAGTCAAACGGCATCTGTATGTGACAGCTGAGCACACGGAAGAGAGGTACAACGTACACTAAGATCAGCGTGCGGGCAGTAGTATCCCATCTAGTGTCTGAGGGTAGAAGATAATTTTTAATAGGAGCAGGAGAGAATTCTAGTATTTTAACCATTTTTTCCCACTCAAGGAACCGCAATGTAAACTCCAAGGCAATTGCTGCATATGTGGCAGTAACATCTAGCCCCTACATTGCCTAAATCTCTTCTCCCCAAGTAGTTTCAGATATCTTGAGGAATAACATCATTCAAATCCTTTTCTACAAAATTATTATTCATGCTATGCAATAACTACAGTCCACGGCTGTCCCTCAGAAAACTGAAAGTACCAAATTATTCATAAAGACAGATTTAATATGGTTATCACTGGACTATGGCAGACTAGCTCATAGGAGAGAGTACTAGCTGTCATTTGCATTAGGTGACCCATCCAGTGCTCCTTACAGTCTTACAGCTTTAAGCTACCATTTCTGACAGCTGCCATTCCTAATTTTGCCTCAAGCTTACCAAATTCAACTAAAAAAAAGAGTCAATATGAGCTCCTGGCACAGGGCTGGAGACCGGAAGACCTGTCGCTAGGGCTGTATCTGGCATCGCCCAGTGCGTGATGGGGCGTGCCGGCGGACCCAAAGACCTGTCGGGAATCAGTCCTCCCGCCGAGGACCTCGCACGATGAACGTGCACCTGCTGTTGGGCCTTCGTTACTGTTATTCTGCCAATCAGCTGCACTTACGAACGATTAGCGCTGCCTCGTGCAGACGACTGAACTGGAGGGCGCGGATGTAAATCAAATTCCTGATTTAGCGCCCTTATTATCAACAGGAATCTTTCACTGACACCAAAGGGCTTGGGACATGCCCAGTGACATTCAGACTCCTCATCTTTGTAGATGTACATCTTTTATTATTTAAAACTAGGGACAGTTAAATGTTTATTTAAGGCACAAAGGAGATACCTTTATCGCTCTGTTTTATACTACAGAGTGATGATATATTTTGTTTCTCGTTATGGCTCGTTCCCTAGAATGAACTGGTTTTCAAATGAGACACAGGCACTCAGGGTTTTGTGGCAGAAATGACAATTCTGACTCATTTACTCTCAACAGTTCACAAGCTTTTTCTGTGTGTTTTATGTAGATACGCAGAACTAGATTAAAACCTTTTTTTATAGAAAATCCGCTGTTTACAATCACTTTGACTTTGGCTGTCAAAAGGTCACCATGCCATTTGGATATTTAGAAATATCCCTAGTCCCATTATGTACAAAAGCAGGTACTTTTCATAGGTGCAGTACAGCACAAAAGTACAGTCCTTGTTATACAGTTAGAGGACATTGCTCCTGAGTTTCACTATTTTATTTTAAATTGTCAGGTCTGATAGCGAAAATAAGGCTTCTAGCACCTTTACCTTTTTGCAAAGCTATTGACATTATTAAATCTGATACCTTCATGCTACTAAAACCTATTGTTTTCAGTTTAAGTGTAAAGCAAAAACTCCTAAATTTTATATATTCTAATTTATTTATACTAGATGTGTGTGCATTAAATCTGCAATGAGACTATTAGCAGCACACGAACTAGGCTATCTTTATTTTGAATGCTTAAATATTCAACTCCAAATGATGCTCAAAGATGTAAAGCAGAAAACATATTCAGTCCTTTTCATCACATAACTCTTTTGCACTGATGATTTTGCAGAGCTTTGCTTGTATGCAGGCACTTAGTGGAAGACCAATTGCATAACCTTTTTCCCCTTACAAGCATTCCTGAGGCTAAATAAGACTTTACCAGCAACAACAACAACCATCAGTTATCTAGGCTGTAGTGTAAACAATGAAATTCTTATTATGTACTCAGAATTCACAGAGCCATTTCCATGGTAACTCTGTTTTCATGTCATATCTTTAATGAATAGGTAATGAAAGAAATGCTGCATTTACAACTTCATTACTAGTAAAAAAAATACAGCAGTAAATTTGAATTATAGTAGCTGTCATTTTTAGAACATGCTGAAGATCATGCAGGAATTTCAAGGCTGTCATTTTGAAGTGACAAAGTAAATACAAGCAGAAAAATATACTAGGCACTCTTGTTTTTAATTCCACTCTTCAGTTTGTTACGCTATTCATAATTTTCTGGTACAGAGTAAAAAGCTTAAGTAATAAAAAAAGGTCATCTTGGAATGATAGGGTGGATATAGTTGGAGGCAAGTTGTATACTCGTGAACACGTATATCAATGCTAGTGAATTCTAATGACTTGATCCATCATATTTTAATTACATAAATCACTGAAGTGCTGACTTCTATAGGTATTACTTTCTGGAGAGATATAAAATGCATCACGGACTGGAGATGGTGTTTACCTGTGGGAAAGGACTAGAAAGAGATTTTGACCAGTGTGATACAGGGAAAGGGAGGTAATCACAGCCAGCCAGGTGAGTCAGTTATAGGAAGATTGCAGCGTCAAACCCAAAGACACTGTAACCACTCCACTGAATTACAACATGAAGTAAATCAATGAGCCACTCAAAGTGGAGCTGCCAGCCTGACAGACTCGCAACGCGGGGTGGGCTCATGGGAACATGCAACGATTTGCATGCAAGGCATGGAGCGAAGCAAGTTTCCTTGTTGAAAATTTCTGCGGGCTTATAGACTAAATCTCCCCATCGCCTCTCCTCACCACCAGCAGAATCGCAGCATCTTAGAAGAAGACGTGGAAATCTCCCTTCTTGCGTGCGTGTAAATGATGCTACCTTCAGGGAGCATCATGCTGTGTCACGAGCAACATGCCAGCCTCCATGGATGGAGAACCTATCTCTGTCACCAGGATAATGAGAGTAACCAAGAATCATGATTTTACTGCTAACCCCTAATAATATGATTTATTAAATCTCCCATTTCTTATTTTATGTGTGAATACATGAGAATCTGCTTTCATTAAAAGAAATGCCTTCTCTCACAATGCTAGAGCATCGGCAGAGGGGACTCCAAGGTTCAAAGCCCACAGAACAAGCAAAAAGAACCCCAGACACTGCTTCCTTCATAAGGCATTGCAATTCGTTATCACTACAGTGATCTGAGCCCATTCAGGAATGACTGGGGTTGGCCAGGGCACAATATTCCTTAAATGTTCTTGAACACCTATCTTATTTCCAAGGAAAGGCTCAGGAAGGCCTGTCTGCTGGCCGCCTGGAGAGCTTTCCGAACCAAAGAGTCCGCTGGTATGGATGGAGCTTCACAGCCATCTTAGGGAGGTTCGGTCCCACCACGCAGACCTCTTCTGAAGCGCCTCCCTTTACAGGACTTCCAGTAGGCTTCTCCTACTGGTACTTGTGCAGATCTTTTACAAAACAACACTGAATTACCAGGAAAAAAAAATCAAACATAAAAGCAAAACAAAAGCAAGGAAAATAGGATTGTAGAACAGCAATCCTGAGGTGGGCCCAAAAGCATAGGTAGATAGTGTGGTAAGTTAGTGCTCAGTCATTGCAAACGTTCATTTATTCAAATTTAGATAATTTTAAATGAAGTCTTACCAATTGGGACAAAATAACCAAATGTTGCTCTTTGGGAGCAGCTGGGGAAGAGGTGTGTGTGCTGGAGATGTATATTTGTCTGCAAAGGAAGATTTGCTAGTTCTTAAAAGCAGCGATTTGGGAGAAAGTAGCAATGATGTAAAGTCATTACAGATGGAGGCCAGAGATGTTGCAGAGATTGAACTTGTTACAGGAATATTTTATATCTGACCAAAACTGAACAACTGGACTGTGAAATGATTGAGCAAATAAAAAAAAAAGCAGTAAAAATGTTAGAGTGATAGTAATAGAAGATTTTTAACTACCAGAGCATAGGCTGGAGTCCATTAAGTAGGTGAAATAAGGCCTGAGGTATGTGAGAATGTGTGGCTCACAGTGGATTTTTTTGTTAAAGAACTCATTAAATGCCCCAGCAGTAGTTGCCTGGGTATTAAATAACACCGCAAATAAATATATCTGCCCCAGCAGTACTAAACCAGGTATTATTAAGAACTGCAGGTAAAGGGCTGTACACATGAAATGCATGAACACAAACCACCGTACTGAGCCCACAAACCCCAGGCATATTCCTGGGCACTATCTGTGAGTTCCCTATCTGTAACTAGTGGTATATATACATCAGCATCTCTTCCTATAGCACACTCTTGTAAGGGGTGGTACCCAGAAGTGCCCTAGGATATGCCACAGCACAGGGGCTACCAAGGGAGATCGGGGAAGTCAGTGCTAGTTAGAAGGGCAACTAAACAAATGTGAAGGAGTATCCGATGTTCCCTTTACTTTTTGCATCATTTTCACTGGTTATATGAACTTTTCCTACCCTTTGTAGATGTCCTGATCTGTTAGCTCAGGATTTACCAGAAAACAAAAGGAAGAACTGTACTGATAAATTTGCACAGTTTTTAATCAAATTCATTCAAATATCTCAGATCAAATACTGCAATGATCTTAGGATAACTTTACAGGCACTTTCAAGGGGACCGGGAGATACTGGCTCCAGTGTCACCTCTCCACCAAGTCCTACCACTTCACCTTGACTCTCACATATGCTTTCTCGAACGGGACAGAAGTTGGAATCAGGGTAGTTGTCCGAGCACAATGACAACTGATGACTTTCCAAGTCCAGGTGGGTGCTGCTCATTCAAGTCAAGTTTTGAGGTAACAGAATGGGAAAGAAGGACTTTAAAAGGATTTGCGATATGTCCCGGCAAGACTGAAGCTGACAAACTGTTTTTTGGTTTATGATCAGTCTTTCCTCTCATCTCCTCTACTACTCTGGAGAATCTTTCTCAGCTTACTTTTCAGTTCTGTCTAAACTGTTCTAAACTGTTATAAAATGTCTGGATTCTCTATGATTCACCATTATACATTTGTAGAACTTGAGAAAATTGATGATACTTCACTTCTAGAAAATTATTCTACTTTCTTTGGTCCATTTGTAAGTTAAAATTCATTTGATGGTAAAATGTCAATCTCATGTTAGCCCCCAATCCCTACTGAGATCCAGGGAATAGAGCTATTTTCACCTGGAAGGTAGGAAAAAGTTTGAGTTATTAGAGGTGGAATTATTTTAAACATCTGTGAGATATACAAGGCTCTCAGCATGTGTTACCACTTCCATACAACATCTGGCAAATGTTACAGGCACCACTCCACCACTCCTCCTAACTTAAGCNAAAAAAAAAAAAAAAAAAAAAAAAAAAAAAAAAAAGGAAGAAGAAAAAGAAGAAGAAGGGGAAAAAAACAAACTGAAAACTCACCAGTTTCACTGCTAATTTTTTGTAATAGGAAAAAAAGATTTTACAGTGCTTTAAATTTTTAATAGCAATGCCAGGGACAATTCCAGATGACCTTTCCCTTTGTCAGAAGGGAGGGAGCATTGCAGCTGACCCCCCGCTGCAATTTGCCTTCCTCAGCCTGGAGTGGCAGAGTTTCTGTCCTGAACTCTTTTTCTTGGGAGCTGGTATTTTCATGCCTCAGTTGACTGTACCAGAAGCTTTTGTCCTTTTCCCTCTTGGCATCTTGCTGGACAACAGTAACTTCACACTGCTTCTGCCCCACTTTGAGAACCTCCCTAAGAGCCAACAGGACTGTGGAGCCCAGTGTGGGATCCATTTTGTCCAGCCATCCTACCTTGGGAGGTTTTGAGGGCAGACTCCACACCACGTTTGTGCTTTGCCTAGAGATGTGCAGCTTCTCACTGCTTCAGCCATCGCTACACCTCAGGCCAGGAAGTGCCCGTAATGGTCTGGATGCACGAGGCATGTTTTGGCATCCAGAAAAAGAACCCAAAGGTGTATATGCCCTTTGTCACCCTATTGGCAGTAGCCTTGCTGCCTTCTCTGTGTTTTTTGGAAGGAATATCCAGTCCTATAATCAGTTGCTTCTTGGTAGTCACCACATCTAGATGTCCCAGAGATGCTGGGGGAGGTATGCATTTATTTTTCTACTCCCTTCTGCAGCACTGACAATGAGTAATGTACTTTCCTAGCCTAAGAAGACTGTGAAAGAGGTCAAAGCCTATCACACAAAGAGTAAAAAGGATGTCTGGATGGGAAGAGACTGTCAAGTTCAGTCCTGTACTAATCAGATACCACACCAAATAATCTAGTAAAGCGCCATCTCAGAAACAGCTAAATTTCTCTCTCTGGTTTCTCCTGGTGAAAGACACATCAGGTTCCAGAAAACTAAGAATCTAATTTTGATCAGCAAACCTATTAATAGTCACTCTAAATCCATTTGGTTTTGTCTCAACATTGGCCTTTAACTCTTTCTGCCCTACTTGTTCCCCTGACATTTATTAGTGAACAGTCACATCCTATCTCAGCACTTACTTACTTTGCTGGCCCACGGGATTTGAGTTCTGTTATTCTCTCCCCCCCCCCCCCAATTTTGGGTCACCGTTCCCCAGGCCAGCCGAGGATGCGGTTGTGCTCTGATTTAGGACTGCCACTGAGATCGCATAGAGCCTCTCAGCAAAACAGGAGCCCCCAGACCGTAATACCTTCCTAATGCTAATAGAAATACCTCCACGGCATCGCCTGGTGTCTCAGAATGCCTTGGTGATTGCCTGGTATGTCCGGACTGTGCTCTTATCTATGTGTCCCCCACCCACGAGCCTCAGCTTATCTCAGAAATTGTTATTGCTCACCCCTAAGTGCTTAACCGAAGTTTTGTGTTAGACAGCTTTCTCCCTATTATTCCAGTCTCAAGTTCTTTGTATACAACATAGCAAATTTTGTGTCAATGCTGCTTTATGTACTGTGCTATCTGCAAACTCCGTTGTCTCAGTTCCCCTCCCCAAAGTCATTCCTGGAAATATGAGACATGCTAGCCTCAAGACCAGGCTTTGGGGAATTCTACTGGTAACCTCCCGCTAACATGAGGTCCTCCTTTTTAATGCTATCTGTTTTCATTTCCACCTATTGCTCACTCTTTATCCACCTTTCAATTTTTCTACTAATCTCTGCTGCCTCCGTTTTAACTGATAATTTCCCACGTGGTGCTATATCAAATGCTTCACTGAAGTCCGGAAAGATGAGACCTATGGCATTTTCTTTGTCAAGAAAATCAGTTATTCTGTCAGAGAAAGGTATCAGGTTAGTCTGGCATATTTAATTACTATTTTCCCCCAAATAACATTTAAAGTCTGGTATACTGTTGAGATCAGATGATCAGGCTTCGGTTGTCCAGAACATTTTTCATTCCTTCGTCCCCGCCTTCTTAAGTATAGGTGCTATATTTGCTGTTCTCCAGACAGCACCATTTCCAGTTAGACAAATGTATTAATCCTACCTAATTTGAGCATACTGAGCAACCTGAATACTGCTTCTATTTTAGAAGAGGTAATTTTCATTGCTTGATTTCTGTAGCCATTCAGTCTCGGAGCCTCTGTCACATATCATGACCTTTCTTGAAAACCAAAATACAGACCTCATTGATTTTTGGAGTTACACATAGATTGCTTCTACTCTGCCTGCTCTGCATAGTCGTCTTTTCTAGTTCTTTTTAGTCCTAAAAAAATTTGGGATCTGTTTTACTTTCCCTTGCAAAGCCTGTTTTGTATGAGGTTTTGTCAGCTTACTTTATCCTGAGATTTCTTGAATTCCTTTAAGCACCAAACTGTGTCTTTAGAACCTAATAGTCTTTGCAAAAAAAAAAAAACCCCAAAACAAAAAGCAAAAAAACAGCCTATGTCTGTGCATGCGTTCCCATCTATAAAGCAACTCTGTTCACTTCCTTCTGCCACGGTTTCCTCATTTGACAAGCTCCTGTCCTGCACAAGTAGGTAGCAGAGCTCAGCAGCACCCTGTGCTGCTATCATGCAACTGAACAGCAATGACAGGCACCCTAGGAAGACCTCGCTCCTAGCACAGGAGTAAATACATGCAGTTTTTGCAGCTTGCCCATAGTGCCAGGTACTTTGCCTACCATTCTGAGACAGTTTTAGTACCATTTCTGGGTGGACCCACAGGTCAACCAATACTTTACTTCAGTTTTATTGAGTTCCCCCTGAAATCCATCATATTGATGAAACTCACGGTACTGTTTAGTGAAAAGCACTCTTTGTACTCTGAGTTTCAATAATGGGCTGAAGTAGCATTAGGAAAACAAAAGGAGAAAAAAATTAGATCGTCCAGCCAGACTACTGAGTTATTGTAATAAATACTGATCTTTCATTGCTGAGAACAGAATAATGAAGGGTAGCCAGGATTGCCCAACTACAAAAGATTTCATTCTCTAATTGTCAAAAAGCATTAAGCATCAACTGTTTATTGTGTAGGAGAGGAAAAGGGAACAGACTTCAGTGCATCCCTTCACCAGAGGTTGTCTCTAATTGTCATGCATAGATTGCAACCAGAGGTTACTGAGCGAAATTTGTTTGCATTTATTAATCAAAAGGAGTCAAAGGCACACAAAGATATCATCAAGGCTCCCTTGTGCTTGGGGAGGCTGACAACTAAAATTCTTGATGAAGTGTTTGCAGAATGTTTGCAATCTGTTCACAGCCTTTTTACTTTGCAGGTGCAAACCTTTCTATCTATTACATCAAAGAAACAATTGAAAATTAAACATAGTAAACATCACTGTACAGGTTTTAATCTCTCATTTCTACAGGACAAAGGGAGTGGTATAATTAATTTCAAAGCAATGTTTGAGTTCTTTCAATATTCATTTGTGCACATTAGCATGTCATTAGCTATGTTTTAAACACTGATCCTTATTTCCTTCTCCCACACACCTTTCTTTCAGCCCTTTTGTTTAAAAAAATAAATAAATGAGAAAGTTGTACTTTCTAGGAGACGTCTTTCATGCTAAAGCATCCATGCATAGATAATTATCTTGCTCAATGAAATAGATTGGGGGAATAATGTATGGCTTTTGAGGTAAAGCCATGCAGCAGAAAATAGATGAAGAGAGATAATTCTTTTCAGTGATGTTAGGAACTTAGAGGGGCACAGCCACTCTCACTGAGTTTTGCTATCGTGCCTCGTGAATAATGTATTTTATTATATCCATTGTGGTTATCTTTTAATATGTTAATAATACTTCTAACACTCTTCCCCCCCCCTTGTTCTTTTATGTAGTTTTAAAACCCTTTCTTTTATTAAGATGTAACAAACGGAGATACAATCAATAGACACTTATTTTGTTGATGACTAACTAGTCAAAGGATTTTCTCGTAAGTTTAATTTTAAGCACAGATCTGTTTGAACAATGTCTACAGGGTAATTTCAGCCATCTATCTCCAGCATTTCCTGTAGCATTTCCGAGCTAACTCCTAATAACATCCTCCCTCTTAGGTATATTAATTTTATACATCCTGAACAGGAGATTGAACAGTTCTCTAACAGCCATGCAAGGTCACTGACACTAACAAAAATAGAACCTTTCACTGTGCTTTTATCAAGTCACTTTGCCGTTTATATTAGTCTGTGTGGGCTGAACAGTGTGTGTATTTCCTGGAGTTTAATATACAATTGTTTTCAAGAACCATTCAGCTCAATTTGTATTGAAAATATTACTTGGGAAACAATGAGCCTTTCAGATGTTTTGGCTGTCTTTCAGCTAAAGCATGTAATTTCAGTGTTTGTAGCGAGGTATGAAATGTGCCGTAAATGTATGCCGGCTGTCAGTCAAGAGGGAAGGGCAGCAGAATCGGAGCAGTCTGCTGTGACGGTGACAGCGGATGTGCCTCTCCTGCCTCTCTCCTCCGTGGGCAACCCCATCGCCGAGGGCCTCTCTGGGAATGGCCTTTAATGGGCACAAAGTCTGCTCCTTATCAGCCGCCCAGTGCGGCCAAGGGGCCCGCCTCGCCCGGCCTTCGGTTCGGTGGCAAGCCTCCCGGCGACTCCGGCCGCCCGCCAAAGCACGCAGGCGGCGTTGACGCACTCCCACACCGCCCGTCTCCGACCTTTTCTCGCTGAAAGCAAGCCCACGCTCTGAATCTTTTCTCCTTCTAAGAGGGCAGTTGGGAACGCTACTCAGTGAGAGGCCTTAGCCCACGGGTAGCGTACTAAGCCTCCAGAAAGGCAGGAGGCCCAAAGGCAACTCGAGTTATCTGTGGCCCTCCGCTTCCACCTGCTTTCAGCACACACCTTCTCTCCATCATTTCCAGAAATACCAGGAGACAGTAACCACAAATGGTCTTAATGGAGCACTAGTTCTTTCTTTGTGGATCAATGCCTTGCATTTACATAAAGATATGGCACTTTCACCGCCAGAGTCCTTTCTCAGCAATATACACTACAGTGATACCTACCATGACAATGCTTAGCAGCACTGATCCCTTCGTCTGTCCATAGCTCACAGGCAGGCAACAGTGCAGACAGCAGCAACACAAGACAGTTGAGCAAGTTGGCAAATTTTCCTAGGGCAGTCAAAGAAAGAGGTGGGCATTTCATAATTACTTAATTACTTGAACTTCTTCACTTTCATCTCAGGCTTTTCAGTAAGAGCAAGGAAATGCACACAGAAATGTTAATTAAGGCTGGCTGGAACAAGAGGAGGTATTCTACTGTTACATAAACCACAAGAATATCTAACTCAGCATCTTCCTGTGCTGTCTTTAACGGGACAAAAATATCTTACTGAGTATCTTTCTGTTTTGTTACACACTGTAAGCATTCCCATCCTTGCTGACACGCATGTAGGATAATCGAATGATTGAACAATAACAAGAATTTTACTTCAAATATACCTATTCATAAGTACGATGAATACCACTGGCTACATACCAGGGGCATACCCATACATAGGTAGGTTTGAAGTCGTATTGTAGGGAATTTTTCAGTCTTTCTCCAGAAAGACTTTCTTCTACCTTTAACCTTGCGGAGCTTGCTCAACTTTAGGAATGTGCAGAATCAAGGACAACAGACTATGCAGTGAAGGTTTGAGCCAGTTCTTGCTTTTATCTGAATTGTTTCTTCCAACTTTGTAAGCAGGATCACTCCAACTGCCCAAAGCACAACCAGGAACCCACAGAAACACAAGTACCAGGTGAAACTCCCTGCACTCCAGACTTCAAGCTACCAAAGTGCAGCTTGCTCTAAACGTGGTTCCCATTGACAATGTGGGCTCACCTCACTGGAGTGACTTCTGCTTAGTGTGAATATGGCCTCCAAAACCTGGGTCTCTGTGGAGTCCCTCAGCAGCGATTGTGAGGAAAGGCTTGCTTGTGAAAGGCAATTCTTACTGAAAAACATTCAGAATTTAGTCTATACATGTGTGCATACAAATCACAATATACAAATACATATATTTGTATATATGTATATGTAAAAAAGATCAGCCTTTTTCTACTAAGGGTCAGTGCACATTCCACAGGCATATTTGTTTCTCCTGATGTTAGAGAACTTAATTATAAAAACTCAATTTTCATACATTCAATTCATTTTCATATAGAGCGGAAGCAACTGAGAGTGCCTTTTTTCTTTCTTTCTTTCTTTCTTTCTTTCTTTTTTCTTTTTTTTTTTTTNTTTTTTTTTTTTTGCACTCAATGGGGTATCATGGTGATGAAATGAAATTAAATACGACACAGTTCTTATAGGAATGCTTAGTTCTTTCAAAATAGAAGGACTGGTTTAGGTTAGGGCTTTTAATTATGCACAAGTATACTCAAAGACATCTTAACAAGTGTTTTGCACATCTACACAATTCTATCATTCAAACTAAAGAAAAATTTGCTATAAGAATCTTCAACTGCAGTGTACAAAACAAACACACAAACAACCCAACCCAAACCTCTGCAGCTGCGCAACAAACCACAGAAGCATGAATCAGTTCTGGAGATCCCCAAAGCAGTGTCTCTTCTTGCTTTGAAAGTCCCGTGCCCTTCAACAGAACAGGGCCTGCTTCCCACTGAGGTCGCTCTCCCGGGTCATTTTTATTTCAGTTGCTCTACCCGATCCTTCGCTATAATTCCCTCATACTGATACCTACATTAACAATTTGCCTTCTCAGATATGTTGCTAGTATAACCAAGCTGGATCATTTCAGAAAACGGCAACCCGGAGCGCTGTTGTCTTGGGCTGGGGCCAGGGAATGGACTATGAAGATCACAGTTTTATTGCCAGTCCTGGCACTGCCTGTCTCTATAAACCTGGGTGCGACATTGCACCTGCCTGTGCCTTCTTTCTCTTCCTCATTGCCTGTTATCCTATTTAGATTATAACATCTTGGCACAAGGTACCTAGCACCACTTGCAAAAATAAGACTGTTTTACAGTGCACAGCATAAAGAAGCTCCAGTCCCACTTGAGGCCTTTATTCATCACATAACTTCTGCTATTAGTTGCTCTTCTGACCTACCACAACTATTTTATGGTAATGCCAAATAAATAACATGTCCAAAATACCTTTCTGAAATAATCTGTATAAGCTGGACTGAAGGTTTGTGTCATCTGACTGTTAAACAGCAGGTAAGAACCTTTGCTTGAGTCTCAGTCCTCCCCTCCTCGTTAAGTGGCAATAGGTGAAGGCGCACAAGATGGCTGAGCTGATCCAACAGCTAGTCCCATCGCTGCAGAGAACGGGGGAATCCCGATCCTGCTGGCTCCGTGTTTCCCCCGCTGATCCAGCAGCCTGTCAAGGCTCAGGCAGAGACCTGACAAGTGGCAGAGCCTGTGTCAGACGGGCAGCAAGACTGTGGCTAGGAGAGGAGGGAGAACGGGACCTACAGCTTTTTTGGTGACAGTGAGTATTTAGATGCACCTTCCGTAACTTTACTCAGACTCTATCCCTTCACTTTTCATCACTTTTTAGTATTTTTAGCCCAGTTTCTCTTCCTATCCTTACAAAAACTGTTCTTTCACAAACATGGCAGGTTTCCACCTTCACTGTCATCACTGGTGACATCTGACCTTGCTGCACACTCACTTCAAACTTGGTTCCTCCAAACCAAACGTCCATGTCATCACATTTGCATCCATCTTCTGGATAAAAATGCAGAGTTAATTGCTTTGTTAATCTCTAGAAGGCCCTTAGAACACATGCCTGCGCTTAGACTTTCTTCCTCACCCTAGAATTTCCAAACTCATTTTCAAACACTCTTTCCTTCCTTGGATGTTTTCCTGGTTTTCCAATAAACCATGGGAACCATGAAACAGACTGTTCATATACTGGTTTACACCATCATCTTTGCTGCACACTATGTACCTCACTGACACCCATGTGCCTAGCAGCTACTCCTACCAAAAGGCAAATTCAGATAATCCAGTCAATTACCAATTGCTTTGTTCTCTCCAAAAGGGCTCTGTTTCAGTGTGTTATTTCACTTTTCTTCACCCAGAAGTCTCAGATGACTTTGATTACTCATCTGAAGAATAATACAACAGTTTCTTATCAAGGTTTTAAAATATATTTAAGATTGGAAGTTATTTAAGATTGGAAAGTCAAAGGGAAAATAATTATTTCCAAAAGAAATAGAGCAGAGGCTCTTACTATACAGATGCCACAGAAACATAAGTTACTCCAAAAGAAAATACCATTGAAACTGAGTTTATAGAAGCTACAAATTTGCAACTAAAATTAAATTACAAAGAACATTTGATAATAAATAAACTCAAAGACACTGCACAGCAATTAAAACCAAGCTACTGAGAGGTGAATCTATGGAAGTTCAAAAAGACTTAACAAAAGTTTGTAAGATGAGACCTAATTCTGATTAACCTAAGCAGCAGAGATAACCGAGTCTGACTGCAAAGTATTCTTACTTGCTAGTCCTCTATATTGGTCATATTCCCAATGCCCAAAAAAAGCTGGAAAAGAAACTCCTTAGATGTTACAGCACATCTACAACAGTAAGAAGAGAAATGCCAGAGACCTTGAAGGCAATTTGCTTCTCATATTGATATAAAGGAACTCTGAAGGCGCTGGGATGTAAAACCATTATCAGCGGGCACAGAGTTTCGCCACTGGCATTTGTGAGCTGTGTACATACTTCCCAATTCCCATATGCTCATTTTCCAAAATTCTTCTGCATCTCCAACCTACATTCAGAGCTCACTGGGCACCGCAGCAAAGTCACTCAAAGTGAACTCTGTACCTAATGCACATCCTCATTCACACTCACTTTTACAAGGATGTAAGCTTATTAATGAAGTTACTTCAGCTTCATCCTGTACCTGGTTTGAAATTAAGCCAACTGAGAAGACAGTCTAGGAAAATCTCAGGGAAAAAAAAAAAACAGGCAAATGTTTGGAAATAATCCTATCGCTTAGATTCATTTTTTAAAAGACAAAAAAATCCCATAGTCCAGTATTCATAAGCAGAGTTAGATTTCTGGAGCTCACACAAATAACTCACGCAGCCACTAGTGCCAGAAGAAGAGACTGTTGCTCACTAGCAAATGTCTACAGTACTATTCTTTAGAAGAGCTGCTACAGTAAGGGTAAGTTTATGATGAACTGTTATTTACAGTGTAGTAGTTGCTGCATAAATCCCACGGTGGAACTGTATTGCTTGTTGCTTTGTTAAGTGCTCTGACATCCACTGTAAGGAAAGACATGAATAAATGGCAATACATATGGATATGCATATGGAAAGAGAGCACAATAGAAGTAGTTTATAGTTTATTTCGTGAAGTCAATAACTATTCTTTTAGCTGTAATTTTTAGTCTTTATTTTTACATGATACATTTTTTTGTAAATGGATGAATGAGGAAGGCCTTCGTGTACTGCAATGTAATGATGCTGTCACACCGTAGTAGCATTAATCAGTGGATCTAATTTTATGTGCAGTTCAAACATCAACAAATCTTTTTTAAAGGTATTGATCTTATTGATTTTAAGACATATTGTAGCTCTTGGGACAAAGACAGGGGAAAGTTCTACACACACACTGTGTAGTGAACAAACAAACGTAATTACTACCACCCGGTGTTTATAATAAACTTTGGCTGTGCTTGTGCTCCAGATGAAGTCAGGAGTTCTACTGCTAATTTCCACAGAAGCAGGTTAGAGCTGGTTAAAGGCAGTGTTGGAGAAACATCTATTAATCTACCTGTTAGAGAAAGAAATGAGCAAGCGTGGAGCACTACGAGCCACCCTCTAATAAAAGTCAAAATTAAATGCGGCCTGAGACTCAAAGTTATGGGTCTGGATCTTGAGACTACCACGGATTCTGGGTGTTACCTAGGATTAGTCATTCAGTTTGGATCTAAATTCACACTTGCAAACATGTAGAATATACAGCATTTTCTTCATTTTTGATCATTTTGATTTTGGGTAAGGACCTCTTATTACTTGACTGTGCGTTGCCTCACTCAGAGACTTCAGCCTTATTCAGAGTGCCTAGGCATCACTGGTAACAACAGTTAAAAAATAAGATATTGATCTTCACCTAGAGTCTGATTTAAGAAGCTTATCCTAAATGCATACAAAAATTATCTCCATCTTTAAATGGGTAGGCTAGAACAAAGATAGACACTACATTTTTCTACTGAATGTGAAGTGAATTCAAAGAGCTCTAGACTTATTTCATAAAGTTCGTAAGTTGAGGGAGACAGTAAGAAAACCTGAAAATATGTCTGTTTAAGCAAATCCTCTAGCTGAGCTCTAGCACTTCAAGCTAAATATGGTGTTGCCAACATATTAGGAACAGAATTTAGTAGCTTTTTCAGAAAACAAACAAGACGATTGAGAAAGACCGTTTTAGCCGTTATTGGAAGTTGACGGTACAAGGGGTGAATAAAGGGTAAAACACACTACAGGCTTTCGGAGACATGTCCTCAATCTTTATTTAAGCTGCTGCATTCGTATATGATCTTAAATATGTATTTGGACAGAGACAGGCCTTCAGGTATCTTCTAGGCAAGTGTCCTACCATCACGCCATGAAGCCATTCCCACTTTCCCCAAGTATTTTCTCCAGAGTGGAACTCTGCAGGGAAGACTGTTCACTCGGGATATTTACCTGAGTGTAGTAGTTGGTTCAAATTTAATTCAGAACACAGACTTGAGCTAACATCTTTGATGTCTTTAGGAACTGTCCTAACTTCGAGTCCTTCACAGGATCTACACTGCCCTGTAGGAACTACCTACCAAAGACTATTGAGAGAAAAGGAAATCCCTGCTAACATTCCTTGAAATCTCCTTTCTTTGATTTTGGCAGTTGCCCCACATCAGATTCAGGCATTTTACTTCATAGTGAATTGCTTCCATTTTTGACTTGAGAAAGTACTTGAGATTTTGTGTTTTATTTTTTCATTTTAGTGAGAAAACAAAACAATCCTCTAAACATTTTCAGTTCAAACTAGAAGGGCTATTTTAAAAAGTTAACTGCGCATTTTTGTTCATTTACTAAATTGGCAAATACTTTTCTCACGCGCTTTCCTGCCGTGGCCCTGCTAGCGGGACACTCTAGCGTTCTGACATGCCCAGACAGGACTGTCTCCCCAGACAAGCTTCTTTCCTCACTAAATGCTCTCCTGTCTATCTGAGATCAAAATTCTCTTTCCCATAAACGTTAGGAAGACACTGTTTGTGGAAATACTGGTGAGGACAATAATACAGTGAACTTCAGAGGGAACATGGTAAGTATTACAGACAGAAATCTCCTTAACTTTATTAAAGGAAATCACTTGTAATAGATTTTAAGCATAATCCTTCTTGATGCTTTCTAATACCAGTAGGAACCACCAAACAGATCTTTTAGGTTTCTGAGGAGACTTTCATAAGACTTCTTTTGTCTATAATGCCCCGAAGCAGTTGTTTGTACAGATCCCCTCTGTGGTCTCTCCAAATACAGACTGCTCCATTTCCGACTGCCACTGCAAGGTACAAGGATGTGGCAAATCACACGAGCAACTGTTCTGTTACTTAAAAGCATCTGCTAATTAAGAACTACACAGATTTAAATGCAGTCAGAAGTCAAAACAGTACATGATTTGCTAGAAATGACCATGTATCTTTGGGTACTTCTAAGAACTCCAAGTCACCGTTCTGGGTAGGTAGGGCTAATTTTTGCATCTCCTTGTACCATCTCACAGACTATCAGGCTTTCAAGACTCATTCCACTTTTATCCCAACTGACGCTGACCTCATTTCCCTAACACAGGCTGCTCTTCTCTGTGTTCTCTCTTATCTCCTCATGCCGAGGATAGAAAGCGTGCATGCAGGTGGAGGAGAAAGTTTGCTGAGTGTTATCTCTTACCGAAAGCATTGCTTCCACAATGACTTTCTTTACGCTTTCCTCATTACCAGTTAACACACTCCATTCAGGGCTTTTCTGAGCTCTAAAAACACCTTTGATATATGTGACTGTGCTGCCAGGGACCATTTTTTGCTGCTTAATGCTGCAAAGGAGTTTTTGCAGCATCATCCATGGTACTTCTGAAACTTGTGTAAATGGTTCGCTTCAGGCTCTACACCAAACAGGATGAAAAGCAGCTACAAAATCACAGAGGCAAGTGTGTATAACCTGGCTGGCAGAGAAATAGAACAACTGGGCTATAATAAGAAGATTATTACAGTGCAAAGTTATTCTGTGGAGATATGGAAGAATTTTAACGACTTTTGTATAAGGTATCAAGCAATCATTAGCCAATCAGCCTGACTTTCTGAGACGGCTGATTTTGCATATGTGGGATTGCTTTGCTTAGAGGATCCTGGACAGTTCCATGATACTGCGCGACTGAAAGGGGAGATAAATCTCCCAATCTCTATTTTAATTTCAGTACAATTGCCTTATTACAGTTTTATGTTAGGAATATGCATGGTACTTCTCAAGGGTTTTGCTTTCCCCAACAGTAAATGTCTCACTTACTGTTTGGGCAGAACGGTTCCTTTGCTAAATTGTTCACAATGCAAGCTATTACAGCCTCGAGATACCCTGTGGGTATGATTGAAATTTATATGCAAGGAACAATCAAGAATGCCAAGTGCATTGGATAAACTGTAGGTAGGTGGCAGAAGGCAGATAAGCAGCCTAGGAGGTTTAAGTTACAGGATCTTAAGCCATAAAAAGATTCATTCTATAATTTACATTACAACCAGTTTCATTTGTAGAATGAATAATGGAAAGCTCACACAGATAAGTATTTGAGGTTCAATCCTGGGAGGCACTGAGCGCTCCCAACTCCCACTGAAGCCGGTGTTGTAGTGAGGCTTTCTAAAACGCGTGCCTCTGCAGCGCAGGGGAGCCGGCTTGTTGGTTAACAGCCTCTGCAGACAGCTAAGCACAACAAGCAGGGCTCTCACAGCGCTGCCCGTTCTCCCAAACTAACGCATTTGATCGTCTTAAAAGAACACCAGCTTCTAAAGCTATAATTCACCTCACTAAGAAGTACAGAGCTATTGATTTATTTATTTTAAAAGCACAAACACTTAAATGTTGCTGGAGAAAATGCTATCCATTCTCCTTTTTAAGCTTGATAAGAGTCAAGCAAAGGCTTATGCACACTCTTATTCACCCACCAACTCCAAAGTAGTAAATCTCCAGCCTTCCCTCCTTACCATGATCTCTGACCTTCATGGGTACAGCGACAACAGCAGTAAAGGAGTGATGTGCCACAGGTAACATCAGACAGTGTTCAACAAACTGATTAACATGTTCTGCCTCGATTGCTACTTCTCTGTTTCCTGTGACCAGAAGCAATATTGATGATCTCACAGGTGACATTTCTCCTCAAGCCATAGGCTAGGAACACGTTAGGTCTTATCTCCATTAAAGAGTTATTTTGTTTTGCAACATTTATTTTTCATCAAATTAAACTGAGAAACCTTATCTTGGTATAACTTGAATATTTTCCTAATGACTTCATTTACTCACCCCCAAAGCATCTTGATCTAAAAGAAAGCATTGAAAATCACGTTGTTATTAAAGATGAAGAAAGACAGTAAGCACTGAATTGTAAGAACCTCCTCAAGGAGGCAGTAATTTTATTTAGGGTTGAGTTCCGTTTTATGCAAGCTGCCCAAGTTTTGAAGAAACTCAGATAAAAGGCTTGATTTTGGCCCACGTCTGTATATTATTTTAAAAAGCCTGAGAAATATTCATGAATAAGCTGAATTTACTGTGTTTTTAATAAATAATCATTAATTTAACTACGGTGTTTGAATGAAACCCCTTAAGTTCCCTCAACTCTCTGTCGGCACAATAAAAAACACCTGAAAGGTATCAAAACTCCTTAAGCATAACGCAGTTTTGACTAGAATTTAGCGCTTAACATAGACCCTGTGAAACAGCCAGCAGCATTAGGAAAAACCAGTTGGTTGCATTCAAATCACCGAGCCATTAAGGCGTTCTTTCCCAGCTGGAATTCTGCTCTCCCAGAGGCAAACGCCGGCAGCTCCCACAAAGCGGGATGCCCGCCGCCTTCCAGGCGAGTGGGATGCAGAAGGAACGGGGGGGAGAACTTTTGCGAGAAGCCCCAGCTCCCCCGGCAGAACAAAGGCGGCGAGATGTGTGGCGGGGAGGCGCGCCGGGAACGTCGGCCAGCCAGCGCGCACTGAGCACAGTCCATAAAGCCACAATGAATGGTAATGACAGGCAATAAAATACCCTTTTAAAAATCCAGTAAAGGATAAAGACTGTAGACTGCAGCACTGACTGGCAACGCCGTAGCTGCAAAACAGCAGCAGATTAGCATAAAGCATGGCAAGAAAGTGCAAATAAAAATTATCCAGTCATACCAAATGCTTGCAGAGAATCTAGGCCAAGCCAGCAATCAAAATCAAATAGAAACAAGGTATATATAATCCCACAGTAAAAAGATTGAGAAACAGTACATTGCCAAGACATTTTAATACCCCTTTAGCCCACAGTTTTTGAAAATCATTAATAGAGCTATAAAAAGTGAGGAAAGCAGCACAGTGCAGTTTAGACTAACACCAGGGTGTAATTCTACACCAATTTAGCACTAGCGTTAATATAATTTCTCTCACGTTACACAAGAAGCCCAGCAAGAGCATCATAAAATACAGCATGTATTTTCTCTACGAGCTGAAGTGTCTTTTGGCATAATTATTCCTGACGCTTCAGTTATGGAAAGGAACGCTAACAATCTAAGCTGCAAGGAGATATTTATTTGCCCGTAAGGTGCAATTACACTCTGGAAAATGGCTCTTTTTTAATTCAGTGATCTTCTTTTGCATGTTAGGGGTCATGCACTGCTAAGACCACAGTCCTTGGGAATATGCATCTTCCCTTTAAAATTTCAAGCCCTGTATTGCTGGATTTTGTTTGTTTTACTTTTCTGCTTTTTTTCAGCTTTGCGCAACTCAGGCAGCTATACGAAAGTGAGCGATATCTCTTTTGGCACATGGAAAATCATCAAATCATCATTTAAATTCCCAAACGCAAAATCCTTGTGCTGAGGATGCTTAAGGCAAAAGGCCATGGAGCGGTTTTCTTTGTTTACTGCACAAAGCTACCAGTTAAGGGGGGAAAAAAAAAACTCTTTGATTTTTAATATCAGCAGATTTGAAGCTGAGTCAGTCGTCGTGAATCATCACAGGGAATCTCTCAGAAGCAAGCCAAACTCCACACGATGGCACTCGCAGTGCTCACCTAGGACATACCTGGTACCAGCCGGGAAGTACTGCTGTCTACTGGCTGCCTAGTGGGTCTCCCTCCTTCCTAGGGAAAAATCTCCAATCATCGCGTTAAAACAGGCAATACAGCTGGACCCCTCAATTGCCATCTTAGAAGAGAAACCCCAGCCTGAACAAGCAAGAAAAGGGAAGGAGCTTCTTCTATACCTTCTATTTGACCCTTCTAGTCAGGGCTGACTTGCCTTGGAGGGGGAGTCTTGAGGAGCCGCACTCTTGAGGTTTCTCAGCTTTGCTTCTCTCAAGTGCACTAAGCTCTTGAGAGGGTAAAGCATAAGAGAAACTAACACTTTTAGACTTCAGGAGAAAAATTTAACTGAGCAAATGACATTATTGCATTGCAAATCTGAGTTCACAGCAACCACTAATCACCAAAATTATGAAGTATAAAACAGCTTACTGAAGCTATGCTTGAAGTAAAGATCACTTTATGTAGCAGAGTCGCACTAGTCAAACAGCAAAAATCATGACTGGAAATTGAAATCTATGTGTCTCTGCGGATGAGTAAAGGAAACAGGCAATAGCGTTTGATACTAGAGGCAAATACAAAGTTACTGAGCAAAGAAAGATACCTTCGATAAAGAACATCACCGATTTTGGTGGTCATTCTACGACATATGAGTCATTTCCAACTCAGATGCGTATGACAGTACTTGCAGTTGCTACTAGAAATCATTTTTTCCAAACACTCTTTCTATCAAAACCCAGAAAAAGTTGCAGAGAGTTTTGCAGAGCTTGTGTGGGTGGGTGGCTGCGGCCCGCCCTGGGAGAAGGGTGGGCCCTTCTGCTGGTGTGAAGAATCCACGAAGGTAGCGAATACATGGCAGGAGCTGCAGACTAAATGATTAAATATTTCAGCGCCTCTCTGCAACTGCAAGCTTAATTGACAAGATTTTGAAAGAACATATGCAAATTAAAATAATCAAACAATTTCCTAGTTTTCTGAAGCCATGTGTAATTGCTTAATACTATTAAATAGCAAACCCTTTTTTATTTGAATATTTATCTCCAATTTTCCCCAACAAAAAAAGAAAAAGCATCTGTATTTGATGCTCTGATTTTATATAGTGGTATAAAAATCAGTGTGCACTAAGCAAGGAAACTTGATTTTCCCAGTTAAGGCAAAAATCTCTGCAGAAAAGACGGATGTCATCCAAGCAGCTGTGGGCAGGGAAAGATGAAAGCAAGAAGTCCTCTCGGTCAATCTCCAACTGCCTCACAGCTTGGCCATGTGGAAAATGGCCTCCAGGAATTCCACCAGGAGAGCGTGGCCGTAACTCGTAACATGATTTTTGTACAGACTTTCTGGTACGGTACAGACTATCGGTGAGGGAAGAACAGAGAATTAAAGAGGGACTAAATCTCTCACGTCTGATGTCTTCCTACTCTCACCCCTTGCAATACGGACACGTAACCGTGCCTAGAAATGAAATCTGGGACAGGGGGATTGGGTGGCAGAGTGAAGTTTTAAGTAATACAAACCCTAGGCACAAGTTAAAAACTTGTAACTTGGATGTTTTTTGTATGCACATGGAGTTGTGGCCATGGTTATGAACACTTTTACACAATTTCCAAGAAAACAAAGAAGTTGGGAACTGAAAAAAGAGCCCACTTCTTTTTACTATTCAACGCCTATGAATGAAGTTGGGAATTGCACTCTACCTTATTCATTAAAATAGAAACTGCCATCACTTTAATGAGCAGCCTGAGGGTGGACAAAGTGCCTTGAATAGCTACGTACCATAGAGAACTTGGCATCCTTGCTGAAACATAATGTGGATTGCAATTGTGGGATTTTTCCAGTGAATACGAAGTGATCAAAGATAACACTGCACCAAAAAGAATTAAACAGTGCAACATTGCATCAAGTTACAGCCAATGTCAATCATTACATGCCTGAGTGCACGAGATCTTTTAAATAATGTTATAGACATGCTGTGGCATTCAAAATATTCACTGAATTTCAAATTAAAATGCAAAAGCATGTTCCCCACTCATCTGACCAGAATAGTGAACTCTAGGCACATCCTTCCAAATATAGCTCTAATGCCGCATCGTTTACTGTCAGCTGTAAGACATGCTGATTTTATGCAGAGCTGGATGATGAAAGGACAGTAATATTAAATGGATTCCAAAAAGCCACCTTTGGGTTTGGTCCTGAGAGATGTGAAACCAGTAAAGAAGGAGTTAAAAAAGACTGGGGAGGAAGGAGAGGACTAATTGCAGACGGATCACCTTTCCTACCATGAAAGGGGAAAAAAAATCTGTCACACAGTGCAGAACTTGAACTCAGTATTGTGTAGATGAGAGTTTTTGGCATATGATGCCAGACTGAGCTGCTTGCTGGAAAAAAGTCTTGCTTTATTTGCATACTAAAGAGAAATACCTCCTAGCTTTGGTCTGCCGATAAGCACCCATGGTATGGAAGAAAAAGAAAGGGAACAGTACACCATTCTGGAAAAGGAAAGGATGGGAGGAAATGGAATAAAGACACACAGGAGAGGAAATACTTCTAACACGCAACTACAGCGTAGCAAAATGAAAAAGTCCCTTGCAAATATAACAGGCAGCCCAAAGTCACTTTTATTTTTTAAAAAAGTAAAGAATGAAACTTCAGAGAAAAACTTTACAACAGGCCCAGAAATAGCAACAGAAATATTGGAGCATTAAACCGTAAAACCTTACCAAAGTCTACAGAAACCAACTAAAAGCAAGATAATGCACACAGTGAACTATACAACAACTAAGTGAAGGAAAGAGTAAGCAAATTTAGATCCAGTGAAAACATCACCAATGGAACTGAAGGAAAAAAGCAGGCTTCATTCACTACCATGTTAATTCTGCATAAATTGATCCAATTCTGCTCTAATTTCCAATGGCATAAGCTGGTGGGTTTGCACAAAGTACAGATTAGCTCAGGACACGGCTCAGGAGATGACATAAATTATCTAAATTCTGAATAATCTCGTGAAGTTAAACACATATTTTCGGAGGTTTCTGTTAAACTTTGAAAGCTAGTAGCCCTGCTGATGGTCTTACAAGAGCCACACTCCAGTTCTCCAGACTCAGGAAACCTTCTACTAAAAATGGGGATCATTACCATTTCTCATCAAATGCCCGTATCATTTTCAACTCTATGACCTAATTTTCCTAAATGAATTGAAATTACAGTAATTCAAGCCTATGACTGATACCTATTTACAGGAGGCCTTCTCTGTTAGATGCATTGTATCATCTTCTCTGCAGGTCTGTGGTCTGAAAACTGAGCTCATGGAGTCCTTATGAATCAACCGTTAGGTGATGGCCCTGTTTTGGGGTGTGCCTTTTAATATCCTACTTTGATCATTTTTCTACAATTTTTGCTATAATTTTGCTAGTATTTTGCTATATATACAATTGCATTTGGGTGCAAAGGTTGATTGCACAGTGTCCAGAAGATGTCTGAATTTTCCCTTTATTTTCATTGTTTATATGGCAACACTTACTTAATAATATCTGCTAAATTGAAAAGCATATCCCAGACTTAGATTTAATTTAAAGCAAATGCTTAATTTAATGTTCTAATAAATATAAGAAGAGGAGCAAAAGGGGTTTAAATGAGTAAGCTATAGAACTGCTTATTGGAAGTGGAGCAGAAGCATGGTCTAATGGGCTAAGCACTGGATAGAGAGCCAGAAACCTTCAAGATCTATTCCAGATTAGACACTGGCTCATCCTGTTGTCTCAGGCAAGCTATTAAACTCATCCGCGGATGTCTAGCTTTCTGCTTGGTAATAGTTAAAGACCAAAATTCACCATGTATTTTGACCATTTAAGTTTATACCACATTTCACACAAATGCTGTTTTCAATTAAAAGAGCAGAAAATACAATGGATTGGATCTTCAGCTACTACTAAAGGGCACCTAGGCACAGCTTTGGCGTTTATCAGTCCTGCTGCTGCAAAGCCTGGGATGATCCCTTTTGTACCACTACTAAGGAAAATCAAGTTTCACAAACAAGAGAACTGCCTCGTCTAGGGTCCACTGTGCAGGGGAACAGCATGTGGGTTTGAGAGCTAAACTGCGGGCAGCTCAAGGCAGCCATGCCTTGGAGAGGAGCTTGTGCACTTCTGTACTCCAGACTACGGCTAGCCATGCATAGACATAGTGGTTTTGAGCTAGGATTCCCAAACGGGCTTAAGTGCTTTGACTGAGTGTTCATCTCAGTCACTGCTGGAAATCTCAGCTGGTCAGCAACTGATACATAAAAGGACCAAAATACAAAATATTAGAGAGGAGGACCGTAGAGAGCAGAGTTGAATATACGGGTAGCGCAGGAAGAAAGAAAATAAAACCAAAGATTAAGTTATTAATGCAAAGAGCAGAAAGATTTTAAGAGTAGTGCACCAGACTACATCTCTCTTCTATCTATGAGAGGTTACGTGTGCTGGCAGGAATTTGGTAGGAGTCAGAAGATACGGCCTCTCAAAAAACCTAGGCGCTGCCCACTACCTGCTTAGCAATGTCTTGCTGCTATGGGAGACGAGGGCTCCCAGCTCTCCCTTCAGCCTCAAATTCAGTGGGAAACAGTGCCTGGGATCTGCAGCCTCTCCCAGTTCTGCAGCTCCTGCCCCTACGCTGCCCTGCTGCCCCGTCCTCCAACTCACGCCTCTGCCCCCCTCGGCACCTCCATCAAAGCCTGCCAGCCTTCATCCTAAGGGACCAAAGTGGCATATTTGATGTTCATGTCATCGCAGCCACGATAAAACAAACAAACAGAAAAACATTTAAACCAAAACAAACATCCCCCTGTACATTCAGAAAGAAAAAGACAGGTTCAGTTTCTGAGATCCACGAAAGATCCACAGGAGCACACCGAGGGTCTTCTGATGGGGCACCCTGCTCAGTAGCTGGGGATGGCGGGGGGTGTTGCTGAAGCAGCCTCAGTCACAAGAGTCCCTAAAACACTTCCCTTCACAGTACCTGGAAGAGAGTAAACACACGCCATGCCAATTCAGAAGTTATTTTTAAATTTTCTTAATCTATTTTCAGAAGAATAAACTGACTTCTAAAGACTGTGAGTTCTTACTTTTATTCCCAATAAACAATGGTTTATATTTAAGTGTATATTACTACACCTCAGGTCAAAATTTAATCTCTCTTTAACCTTAATTTAATGCCCAATTAATCTCAATGTGACAGCTAACAATTAGGAGAATGCGTGTGGAGCCACTTGCTGTTTGATGGTATTCGTCATCTATACACACGTCAGATACAGTACTGTTCTACTGCAGATCATAAAGCCTAAGTGCAAAAGATTGCACACTTCAGAGGAATGTCTACTGTTTTCACCTGCTTTCAGGATTAGGACTTTAATGAACCATGACGTGTAGTACATGCATGCGTGTGATGCAAAACCCCTATTGCTTTAATAACATAATTAGTAAAATATTTTATATTGAACATTTTCTAAGTGTAATTACTTAGGTACGACAGCTTTTATGCTTCCTTTCTAATCTTAAATTTCTGTCCAAAAAGCAGAGTCTGTAATAAAACCTTTATAAATACTGATCTTCTACAAACTTTGTGTTTGTGTGCCACCGCAGACACTAAACACACTAACCAACCGAGGGCCAGAGATCCCACGGATCAGTCAGTACTTTGCTTTGCCTTAGCAAAACATCAGAATTACCATCTGGGCCCGCACGGCGAATCCATCTTGCCAGAATATCACTGATGTTTTGGAGGAAGACGTGGGAAGTGCTGCAGGGTCTAATGCTGGGATGAAATTCCTCCTGGAAATTTTGCTGCCCTGCGGTGCCCTGCCACCCTCCGCACCACGCCGCTCAGCGGGCTGCGAGCCCTCCGCATCCCCCCGACCTTCGTGCGCAGGGGTTTGCATTTATTTGTTCTGCTTCTTCCTCCTCGCTAGCTCAAATTTAACGTTTAGATCCACTCATTTCCAACAGTACAAATGAGGAAAGAATCTCACCCGGGTTCTGCGCTGCAGAGGTAGGAGAGACGTGCTCCGGATGGAAGCAAGCTCGGGCCCTGCTCTTCGTTAGCCACGATTTCCCTCAGCTGAAGTGTTCCATAGAGTTGAACTCGTGCACGTGCTTCATACAAGCCAGCTGCAGCAGCATTACTTCTAATGCACAAGTTTGCCCAGCACTTATTAGTTTCCAGGATTACTCAGTACAAACCTTAAAACTAAAATAAAATTACATTGCATTTTAAAAATCACACCCTGAGTGATTTCTATAGTAAACTATTTATTTTAAAACAAGATTAAATATTGCACCTCACTGAAAAAAATTTCTCTTAGCAGAGAGCACTCAGATGGAAAATTTCATACATTTCAACTGATTTTTTGCCTGAATGGTTTTCACGTGTTTCTCTAAAACCTAGTTGTGTCAAATGATTTGTTCTGCTCTAACAATACGGTACAAGTAGCTAGGAAGATGCAAGTGCTGAAATGGTTGACGGCAGTTGGCCAATTAAGCGCTCTACAGTATTCTGATTTTTTTTTTGTGCTCGCACATGCTAATCCTTTCTCTAATGCATCGAGCATCTCCCCGGCAGAAAGAAGGAGCGCGCTGCAAAGCATGGCCCCGGAGGAGTTTGCAAGCGTACAGTGACTTGCTCGTACTCAGGCGAGCTTCAGCCAACTGCGAAGTATAAAACATATCTAAGAAGAGGCAGAAGGCGAGGGCAAGGCGGGAAGGCGCGCGCGAGCCGTGGGGCGCTGCGCGGGCGCCCGGGCCAGGAGGGGCCGGGCCGGCAGCGGGCCGGGGGCTCGCGACACCAGCTGCCCGGGGCGGCCAGCGGCAGGTCGCCCCGCTTGGCCCCGGCGAATCGTTAGAGCAAGCAAACGGCGTTGGTGCCCCGGCTGCGCACGGGGGCAACCAGCTCCCGCGAGCCCGGGCGTCGCTCCTTCTAATTCCGGGGGCTTTTTCTGCCGTCTCACGCAGCAGTGTCTCCAGCTCACGAGCGGCTGGGCGGTCCTAACACACAAACCTCTCCTTCAGCAACAGGGTCTGCTCCCAGGAGCTCCGCTCCCGCAGTATAAGGAGTCTCCTACCAAGAAGTGGTGAGAAGGGTGAGGCTTGGTCTCTAGTACCATACAAAAGCAGTAAGAAGTAACAAACATGTAAGATACAGTAGTAGCGATGCCACCAGATTCTGTAGACACCATCCGCTAAAAGCAAAAAACCCCTTGGTTTTACATAGAATTTTTTTCAAAACTTTAATGTTGATTTTGTTGAAAAAGGTTTAAAATCTTTAACAAAACATTTCCTTGAACTGTACTATGCTTTCTCTGTAACTTTTTTTCAGCATTACTGCTTATCAAGTAACCCCCAAAACATTTCATAGGCTTCTGGGAAGCAAAAATAAAAATCTAAATTTAATTATAAAACCCCAAACTTGAATTTCAGAACATTTCCATCTGCTGCACTACTTAAATTGATCATTAGGGAAGAGAGGCGCACGTCTGGCAGGTACAGTGAAGACAGCCAAACCTCTGCAGGCAAGTGAGGAAGACAAAACGCTGCAACGAATATTGAACTGAAGGGATTAACAACCCAGACCAAATTTATTTATTGCAGATTATTTTATCTAATTCCTCTCCTGATGAAATTATTGCTGCCTCCACCACTGGATGTCAAAGACAGAAGTATTAGCACTAGTGCTACATATCGAGACACTGTTGTAATTTCTCTCACAGATCTATACTAGTCACAACAGGTTGCTGTGATTTTTCCAGATAAAAACCTACAAGAAAACTGCTTTCTTCTTGTTAGCCAGCTGGAGTAAAGACAAGCGACAGCCGGAATTAACAGACACTCTTGGCAATTTCAATGAGAGGCTCTTAATTACAAGTCACAAGAGTAGGGGTCATCTCCTTTGAGGCTAGTACATTTAAATGGCTCCATCTGAGTAATATCAGCCCAAGAAAATGTATTTGTTTATTTAAGACCTAAAAAGAAACACAATCAGCAAACGGTATCACCTAGATGTTTTAAGGCATAAATTTCTGCAAGTTGTATTTGGAGCTTTAACTATAACTGTTTCAGCAAAAGTCTGAATTCTAGCAGGTATGTATAAAAATGAATGGATATTTATTAGCATTTAGGGACTAATCTTGAAAAGCTGTGTATAAAATAGTATCATTTCATCACTCTGTTGTTGACGTGAGTGATGACGCTCCTGAAAGGAAATGGTTTCAGATTCTTAATGCCAAATTCACATGCCAAATGGATTTGGCATATGTTCACTAGCTGAAGTCCAGCAGACTCGAATCACTTCTTCTCCACTGCAAACTGGAAGGTGGGCCAAGGGAAATTCGTGGTTTTAATGCGAAGGAGCCACACGACAACGACCTACCATTTCCAGCTAACTCCCAGGACCAGCTCACAGCCAGCGAGAGTGAACTGAAGGAGCTGGGAAGCGCTGCAGCTAGCTCACAGAATTCCAGTCCAAAATTTCACAATATCTGGTGGGTTTTGACTCCTGGAATCACGTAACGATGCAAACATTTTCTTTTTTTAAAAGGAATGCTACACTTGCAGTCACTCTACTGTGAATGGAAACCATGATTCTCAGCAAGTCAGGAACCAGAAAGGCAAAGAAGACCCTTCCTCACAACTGTTTCATGCTAACAAAAACAAACATTATCCATGATTCTAGCGCGATCCTTCCTTCAGGCTGCCAGTGCTGAAGAACCGCACGTCACACTCCGCTCTCCCCAAACAGGCAGCAGCCGTTGCCGGTGGCTATCGTCAAGATCTCCAGAGACGCTCTCTTTTCTCACAACCCCGGCACAGTCTCGACGGCAACCAGCTCTGCTGGGATTTCTGACGTAGACAGAGTACAGGCACTTCACCAGCTCTGAGTCTGGTCTAACTGTTAGAGTGGGTAAAAAAAAAATGGGAGAAAGCCAGAAAATCTTTGCTGGGAAGATATACTACTCAGAGTAAAGAGGACAAGCTTTGTCCAAAATTACATATACGGAAAAAATTGAGCTGCTAAAGATGATTTAATTGTATGTAACATGCCTGAAGGCTGACTGGGAATGGAATTCAGATGGATGGACACAGAGGAGGATTAAGCTGATAACGGCAATGTGCAATGTAACTTCTTATTAGTCACAAAACTCTCATCGTATGAAATTATTTTTCACAGATGATATTCATACAATACTAGGAACTGTCCTATAGTTTATCCCTTAAGCATTACAGAAACTGAAATGCTGGTGTGATAAAACTTTTACGCTTACCAGAGGCTTTCTGCAAAATTCTTTCATAACAGAATTTGACAACTAAGGGCTCTATTCCCAAGCATCTGGTAACACAGATTCTCAAGTAATTTAACTGGGAAAGTTGCTCTTTGCTTAAATTGTGCAAAATCAGGGCTAAATCATTCCCTTTCCCTATTAAAAAAAAAAAAACAAAAAAACAAACAAAAAAAAACCACACACACACAACATGGAAGGAGCCAAGGGAGATAAGGAAAACGCCACTACTCTTCTATTACCTGAAAATAAGTGTGTGTTTTTTTCCTCTCTCTAAGAGATATAAAACCTTCCACCATAAGGCTTAATTTAATTCATGATTTAGGAGTACTGGGAAGAAACGTGCTGTGTTGGCCTAGCCTATCCATTAGCTGGCTGTGCTGATGTTGATTGCTTTTGCCCTGTATTGGCCATTGCCAGAGCTAGTGTAAACAGATCCCGCTCTGGTCCACCAAGGCAACTCCTGTGCTTGCCTGCAGACACGAAGAACCTCTCTCTAGAAGAGCACGCTGTCCAGGGCTATGTGCACTTGTCAGTCCCAGAGATTAGATCTATTCATAAAAAAATGAGGACCCAAACCTAAGCAGGTAGATTCCAGGAAATAGGAAGACTGTAACTTTGGATATACATACATATCCTGACCTCTGGCTGGCATATTGAGGTACAGGCAGTACTTCTTCAACCAGGTGAAACACTGCGTGTAAAATTAGTGTGACAGACTTACTTGCATTGCAGTGGATGAAGCTTATTCAGCCAGGGCTCACAAATGCATCTCTACAGGTGGCTCTACCTTTGCTTCCAAAAATGACCAAGGATTGACAGCTGAACAAGGAATATCTCGCAAAATATTTGTTCTTTGTAAACAGCAGGAAATTCCAATCACATTTCCAAATGCCCAAGCAACCCTAGAAGACCTATTTTCAAACAGCCCACAGCTCTCACATCCCGAGAGACTAGGGAGGGCCACTCCAGCCCAGCAGAGCCCTCTGCGGTCTGCCCTAGCAGCTCCCTTTCTCTCCCACCCCAACTCAATTTCTGAACATTTTTTCTTCCAACAGGAATAAGGAAAGACCAAAGAAGGGTTTCATATTAGTAAACAAATATGAAAGGAAATTCATACTCTTTGACCCCTCCAGGTACATGTGCTGCACTGTTTTCTTGCAATTAACCTATTCTGGCGAGACGGAGGTGGAATAAAGGCTACAGAGGCTACCAGCCAAAGGGCTGGTTCCAGTTCCTGCTGACCATGGTCAAAGCTGAATCCTCTTTCTCTTCGCTGTATCAATTAAGCAATGTTGCCAAACCCACATCGGCTCCTTAGTCAAACATTTCATTTCTCAGCAGTCTGTGCAAAGTTTGAAAGCTACAGCATGTTCTGCCAGCGTCCCCCAGAAAGCTGCTTTGCATTGTTTTGCTAGAAAAGGGCTGTCAAATAGACACTGACAGCTGCAGCTTTTGTGTGTTTTTTTCTTTTTACTTTTAAAATTAGATAAAAAAAATACTCTTGGAGCTGAACAAACTGATTTCTGCTTGTTTTTATCAGTCCTTTTTGCAGTCTTTTGGCAGGCATTGGATTTTGCCCTCTGCTATTGAATATACTTGCATATTCAATATTGAATAGATCTTGTTGACAGTTTTGAAGCTGTTCCATAAGACTCTAAATGCATTGATTCATGGCGACTTGCAAAGTGGCTACATGATAAAAAAGTTCTTGCCTTGAGAATTCTTTTGCATCAGGATAATTTAAACTTTCTGGTCCTTCACCCATATATAACTCATCTGTATGATTTCTCAGAGCTAGCAACAGCACTTTCATAAATAGTTTGTCTAGTTTACTCACAGAGATGGATCCAACAATAAACAGTCTGCATTTAAAAGTCAATAAAATCTAATTAATACGCATTACTATACAGGTTCTTCTGCCTTCTGACTGAAATGGGGGCAAAACTTTGGTCTCTGGAAAAATGAAATTCCACTAATTCTCACATTTTAAAGAATATCAGTAAGAGTCCAACATTAAACACACATTCAAACGTAAGCACGGCTTTTCAGTACAACAATTGAAGATTTTTTATTAGTTACACACTCTGTCATATTTTGAGTTTCCCAGCAGCCTGGAGATGTTGCTGGAGTACCCCACTCTGTGCCCCTAATGCTGTTTCCCTGAAAGCTGATACTGTAGCAGTAATATTACTTACGGCCTCTCAGATTCATATTTCAGGGGACAATTTCAGCCTGGTCTTCACTTTGGGAAAGGCAGATGTGAATCTATGTAAATTAATAAATGAGAGTGGCGATGATTATAGTAACGTGTTAGAAGTCCGAACGTGGAGGCAGCTATTCCTAGCCATTTACAAACACAGCGAGCAGTGGTTACATTTTCTATTCCACGGCCAGTGTAAAGGAAAGAAATAAAGCAGCAGCAGTTCTCAATGCGTTGTTCGCAGATCTATGGGAGTCTGCAGACTTCTAATTCATGTAAAAAGCAATTATGTCTACGGTCACTGGGCTTAAATTCAACACACAAGAGTCCACATGTTCTAATGGAAAAATATTTTAGGGAGTACACAAACAAAAAAGGATGAAAACTACTGAACACTAAAGCACATACAGCTGAAACATTAGATCTCTCACATATACCCTCCCAGAAAAAAATCCCACAGAAAGCACTAGGAATTACATCTATAGAAATGTAATACAGCTCTATGAATTTTTTTCTAAAGGCCTATAGAATTGCGTACAGCAGGGAGCCCTTTTCACAGAGATTTTTTTCAGACAACTTGCAGACAGATGTAATTCTCAATGAATGCTTTTTTTAAAAAAATCGTAGAATTACAATAATCTTCTATTAAATTATTTTCTATAGGAGTAGTAACAATAGCTATTAACATTATTTTATAAAGCTGGAGACATATATCGATGGTGGATCCTTCTGCCCCTCTGACACAGAAAACTGAGACAATTTATGTTGCCATTCATTTTCCAGAAGTTTTCTTTCTTTCTATTTTTAAAAACATCTGGAGTCCCATGAATAATTACTTTAATTAAAATAAGAGACCTATTTTATACGCTCTCCTTGGCAAGAACTTTGTCTTTATGTTATCTGGCAAGTCCACTTCTGCTGCTGTATAAATATAGCAACTGTTACTGGTTATGTGATATTTTCCATCTATGCTTTGTGATTTAAGATATAATCTCCCTTTGGGATTCCCAGCTCTTGGAATTTGTCTGAGACTCCCCATGCTGTACCAAAAGGAATAGTTAGTATAGCAGGGCTGGGAGGGATTTTTGTTGGTGGGAGAAACAAGTGTATTCCTCTAAAAATTGGTCTGCAGAGAATCGATGGCCCTAGCAACAAGTATTCAGAGATAACAAGAGATCAGCCCATCTCTTCAGCACCAAAACCAAAAGGAAACAAAGGGAGCTCAAACCAAGAACACCTACAAGGTCAAGTGAAGCCGTGGAAAGGCCTACGCAGGACTGAAGAGAATTAAAGCCAAGTGTCCCATTCTGGACGCTGACCAGCCCCGCAACGGCATAATGCCAGAAGGCATATATCCTGAGATGGACACCGTGCTTCAGTTAACTAAGTAACCTTCAGGCTTTCCTTCCAAGACTTTATTTTCTTGTCCATAAAGTCCATCTCCTTCTTCCTGTCATTCCTTTGCAGGGATCCAATTTATGTAATCCATTCTACCTTTTTCTTTAATTTCTAAGATATGATACTACCTATAATTTGGAAAATTATAGGTACCCCTCTGTGGAGCACAGGAAGATGCCTGCCCTAAGGAGTAGGTAATGAAGGATAGCAGGTGGGAAGGGAGGGGAGAACACCGGCACCAAACTGCATTCAAGGCAAATACAAGCACTCAAAGTTAGATTCAGAAAATGGGATTAGACATAAGAGCTTTAAGGCAGAGCTTGTAGGGAAAGGTTACACAGGTGTATGGGCGTATGAAATACATACATACCTTTGTTCCTCCTTTACAGCCAGGCACACTTTATGTATTTATCTTAATTTTCTATTACATAAAAACAAAAGCATTTTTAAAGAGCCAGTGCTGAAGGAACAACAGACCAATAGTCCCCTCATCCTGGCCTCAGTTAAACTAATTGAGGGATATGAAAATTGGAAAAAAAAATGCATTATTTTGTATGAATGCTGTGTGTAACACCATGCTTCTGTTTACGAGGACTTACTGGTATAGAGTTAGATCAAGAGAGATTGATAAAAACTGCAGCAGGAAAGGTAAGACAGTGGTCTAGAGCAGCATCCTTTGAAGGAGGAAAGTCACATAGTAGAGAGCCAAGGATCAGATCCAAAGCAGCAGGCACTGCCGACAAGGTTATTTGCCAAACCCTTGAGATCAAAAGGCACCGATTTGTTAAAAGACTGGTTTGACACACAGGGAAGGAGGAACATGCATAGCTGGTGCAGGTTTACACAGAGCTTACTAATAGAGAAGTAGTCTCGTTTAACATTGAAGAACAGCTATTGTGCCCTTAACTCCCCTTATGGACTTGTTTATTCTGCTCGAAAGACACCTGCACATAATGTTGTACAAGGTCTTCCGGCATGCAGTCTTAACATGCAGTAAGATTACCCATGAAGGGAGTCAGCAGACAGAAATTGAAATTCAGCCTCTCATTCCATCGTGATTTGCCCATGGAGACAGGCTCAAAGAGACTGAGAACAAGGGTCTACAATAAACAGGCTGTCACTTCATTCCCAAGAGAGCAAAGAGTATGAGGTCAAGCCTACCTAAGGGCCTGTGGAAACTGTCAGCACAAGAAATGTATCCTGTGATGGACTGAAAATGAAGAAAGAGATAACCAGGTGGAGATAGGTTTCCAGTCCTAGAAACTCCTCTGCTTCCACCTGCTCCCCTTTCAGTTGAGAAGCACTGTGGAAAAAATGTAAGGAAAAAACCTGTGTACCTTCTCATGTGAGTTTTGTAAACTGATTGAAAATCATACAGAAAATCTTGAGTCTATTTGGTTTCGACTAACTTTTTTAGATCCTCAGGGGTTTTATCCATATCATCATCTCTAGGGCTTCGGCACAGTGAAGTGGCAGAATCAAACAGGTGATGATGTATCAGATGAAAGAAAAAATGAGAAAAAATGAAGGTGTCTGCCTTTGAAGATGCACATACACTCAGAAAGAGACTTCTTTTCTTTTAAATATTATTTTCTCCTCAGGTATCCCACATGCTGTCTTCTCTTCCCATTCTTGTCTAAATATTGGCTTAGTGTAGGGAAGAAAAATGTTAAACTCCATAAAATCTAGGGAGTCAAATAACCACTAGCACATAGGAACTTGACCTTGATTTTTTAAAATACATTTTTCCATGCCCTACGCGCTAAATACTAGCTTCACTGAAGTCAGTGGCAGCATTCCCAAAGACTTGCTTCCCTGGGAGAAGGATTTGGCCTGACAGGAATGGACAGTTACTAAGCCTGCCACCTCAGATCCCTGGAGATCTTCCCAGGGCAGCAGTAATCAAAATAATTCATTTGCAGTTCTAAGCCTTTGATGCATGACTGCTGAGAAAGAAGATTTGCAAAAGCTGTGACAAACCTACACCTCAGCTTTCAGAAAAGAAGTAAAAAAAAAAAAATCTGTTACTGGAAAATTTGCCAATTTTTCCCTCTAGCCCTTAATGCACAGCAATCCATTTGACCATATAATTATTACTTAAAGAAAAAGAATTGGTAAAAGAATAATTTATGGGGATGAACAAGGAAACAGTTAAGAAATGCAGCAGAAATACTGGAAGCAAAATACAAATAATACAACAACACTGCTATATTCTGCTGTCAAACCTAAATCAAAGTTATAAAGGAAAAATTAGATGTTCATGTACACAGATTATGGCACCATCAGTTTTTGTGAGAGCAGAAAGAATTGTAGCAATCAAGATTATCTGATAATTACCTTTCTTAATGTATTAAATTCACTCAGCTTCACCTTCAGGCATTTAACTGAAGAAAATAATGACACACATCCTCATGTTTAATGGTTAAACTCTATTTCAAAGAAATCCATTACATGTGGTGTCAACTAGAAGTTCACAAAATAAAGCATCTTTGAAAGATGCACTGATAGAAAAGAATGGTGTTCGGAAACATGAATAGCAGTTGTTTGCATCAAAACATTTTAACTTGCAGGCTTTATTAATACTAATGAAGGTTTGATTGTCTTTGTTAATTACCTCCCCACCCTCCATGTCAGGATCAGCTGCATAACAAAACTTCTCATGCCAAACTCGTGATGCATTAGACCTCATTAAACATCATGAGTTAAATGAACATTTCATTTAAAAGAGATTAATTTTTAAAATTGTGCTACTGCTTGAAAATTAATCTGTAAAACTATAAAGTTGCTGAAGAACACATTCAGCTCCTAATTCACTAGTATTTATACACACGGATAACTCCAGGTAACGTTACTAAAGACGTTTGGATAGACACTATCGGCTCACGGGGGTCTTTGCCAAGATTTTGCCACCCCTTTCTCATAAGATATATAACCAGATAAGGGTTAGCCCTAGGGCAGTGGAGAAATGAGGGTGCATCATCTTCCCCAGCACGCAAGCTCTGCAAAAAAACGAAATTTAATCCAAATCTGCTTTTAAATCTTCTCTGTGCTGCTGCATGTTGGGAGGAACGCCTTGCTACAGAGGGCTGTGTGTCGCTCATGGGCAGCATCTCCGAGATCAAGTTCTGGCAGCATGACCATGATCTCATGAGGGGTAGATGCTCAAATCAGCACGTTTGACCACCTGGAAACCTTCTCCACTGCACAGTCCTTCCCCAGCTCCAATCCACTGCTATTTTCAAAGGAGTTAGGGAGTTTCACCTTAAAATCTAGTTGTTGGGTACTCCCCTTCAGCTGAAATGTGTGAATTAGTGCTCTGAGAAAGGAACTTGCTTTCTTGTAGCCTGGCTGATGACCATCATCGCTTTGTTTGTTGGTCAAGAGAGAAACAGACCATTGTTATTTGGGAAATACGGAATGAAAAATCATTTTTACTGAAAGTTTGGGTTAACTTTGTGAAAATTTTGAACGGACTTTTTTTTTAATGAATAAATAGTTTGTTATGGGAAAAGTCATCATTTCTACTTTAGAGCAATTAAATTTCTGTCTTTGGCATGCACAAACTCATGCGCTTCAAGAAGAATTTGAGAAGATGGTTCTTTCCACCCGAAAGAGGATCAAGAAATGCAGGGTAATTCTTCACAAATGAATGGACTGTAGACTCTGTCATGGCTCCAGCTGACTCCACTGAACTACGGAGATTGAAATCTATCAGTCGTATGAATATGAATAACTGCTTTAATAGCACTTAATGAAGTGGAATTTGCTATAGGATTTGGGAAAAGAAATTAAAGACTACAAGGACAGCTTGTTTTCTCCTGTGCTAATGTAACTCTGCTGAGTCCCATAGGACTACAGTTTGTTAGAGGCCCTAATTTAAACCAATATTTCAGCAAACTACTGGAGTATGTACTGAAATTTTGCAACTTTGCTATAGTTTCATTGAAGTTGATGAGATTTAGGCGTTATCTTTGCAAACAACAGATGCAAAAGTGTATGCTGAATCGGTGCACTGGTATGGAAGTACGAGAGGGGAATCAGATCAGTTATAAATTCACTTGTTATCATTTTAAAGTGCTTGTTTGTAATGTGGACTGCTTAATTAGAAACATAGGTGCATTCACTGTGCTACATTTTGCTTCTCAATTTAAAAAGCCAATTTAAAACTACTGATACAAAGTAAAACAATTACTTGTTTAATTGGTTTTACTAAGAGTCATTTTAAATTAAATAAATACATGTTTTGGGGAATCCATTAATTCATTTTAATTACAGAATAAAAATATTTTTATGTTAAGCAAGCATCCATAAAATGAATATAGGAAATAAATAATGAAATTATCAGTTATTAAATATCACTAAAAGTTATTTGTAGAATGGACAGTCTCTATCACTATTGTGATCATATCAGTTACTAATAATGGCAATTATAAATAAGATTTCTCCCTTTTTATATGATGCTAACAATGAAAATATTTTATCTGTGATTCAGAGCCTGATTCCGCCCTACCAAAGTCAAGGCTCCTCTGTTTTTGTTTTTCACAGTCAACACCTCCACAATTACAAATTACCTCCATGGTGGAAGTGAGTAGTCCTGACGAGCATGTGTCAGAAGCATTTTGTGTTCCACTTGGAAAAGCAAAACTTGGCCCAAGAGAGACTTGTTTATCAGCAGTGCTATGCAGCCCTTTGGCTACAGAGATGCCCAAATAGCTTTCCTTGAGCTCTTAAGGGCTGTGCTGGCAACCAAAAGTCATTTTTATCACACAGTTACTTTCAGTTTATGATCACATATTATCTGCATATGTAGGGGCATTATCTCTCTCTTGTGCAGGATTCACAGAGTGCTATTAAGTCAGTCCTTTGGCTCTCTCAGGTGAAATGGCTACATTTAAAGCCAGATCCTGTGCATGTTAGTCACTCAAGCAGGTTCCCCTGAGTTTACTACAGCAGAAAGGCAACCCAGATTTGGTCATTAAATTTAGACTGCTTTCACTCATTTTCTTCACACAGTCAAAAAAAGGCATTTGAATCATTTTTCTTTGCAATGGATGGAATAAAATTAGCTGCATAACATGTGCCCTCAATCACAAACTATATAAAGCAATGTGTTTATTTTGAATTCCAAATACATAGAAGAAGTAAGACGGTGGATTAGAAAATAAACCTGCCAAAAAAGAAAGGGTCTGAGTTTCTGTGCATTCCTAACAGATCACATTCCTAAAAGGGCTGGAGTAGACTGAAAACTCCTCTAAAGGGAGGAGCCTGTTAGTCCCACTGAAGTACCTATCTTGACACTGCCTGACTGCGATTTTAGGTACCTGCACTGACGGGTGATGAGCAGGGGTGGTCAGGTTTATCTCATATAACTGCTTAATTTTTCATGCAGTTAATGGCAAACTTGAAGAATCACAGAGAGTAATCCAATCTGCTTAATGTATGCACTTCCTTCTTCCCAACGGCGACATACAAAATTTAAGTGCCTCTAGACAGCAATCCAATCCACTGAAGTTTAACATAAGAACAGCCATACTTGAGGTGAGATCTCACATCCATCTTGGCCAGTATCCTGTCTTGTAGAATGACGAAAGGTGAACGTCTACAGAGGACAGTGTAAAAAGGGTAAGCATACATAGTGCAATCTCTCTCCTGCTGTGCTCCAGTCACTACCTGTTTTCAGACAAAGTTTTTTTTTTTTTTTTTTTTTGCGAGAGAGGCATTTTTAACATGTTTACTAACCCCTCAGTGAGTTTCCTTTCCATAGGAAGATGAATGTCTGCCTCTCTGATTGAGCTTGCAGGAAACGATAGGAAATGTCAGGTGCCATTCTCCACTGTAGATCTAGTTCTTTTAGATCTCCTCATCTCTGAGTGTGCTCATAAAATAGATCAGCAGTAGCATCATAGGCTAAGGGCTCAGCTTTTGTGTCATAGCCTGAAGGCAAAAGAACACACTCAAAAAGTGGTAGACCCTATGTTCTGGGCACTGAGGGCAACTGAACTGATCACCCAAGACAACGCTCTCTCCAGGAGATGATCAGATCAGGCAGGTGAAAACCCTCGCACGCTGGTCTGTGTGTCCTACAATACATGCCCATTTTATATGACACCATCTTTGCCTGCAAAACCCCCCACAAATGTAAAATAAAGGGCCCAGCCCAGAATCAGAACCAGGGAGCAGAGCAATTTCAAGTGATGTAGGCAATTATCAAAGGAATCTAGGTGCCTACCAGATCGGACAGTCCTGGGAAGCCAAGTGGACGGGGCTGCTGCCGGAGACCTTGGGCAGAATGGATTCAGGCCAATATTAATAATTGCTTTACTAGTGGTTAATTGAGGTTCTTTGTTTAGTATCTACAGATTATAATTTAGGGTCTGAGACATCTGTCATTGAATTTCATGGCAAAAATAAAGCACCTGGATGACTGTATTGCTATTTTTCAGGCCTCATTGAAACACATCGGTTTTGAGATCTCTAGGTGTGTAACATGGTTATTCTATACAGTTTAGGGGTTTCCTTGCTTTCTTCGGTCCTTTTAAAATGAACAGAATCACAAATATACTCTAGGTGACTACCTTTCATGAGGGAGAAACATTCACCAGTGATACAACTGATTTTATTTGTATTAAAAAGGAGAATAAGAACTATCTGACTCTGTTTTTTCCACTTTTTAATGCAATGGCGCAAAAAACAGTAACAACTCAAAATTATGCGAAATACTAGGACATGAAGCATCTAACTGCACTCTGACTTCACTGCTTTCTCACATTCTACATCAAAACAGGTGAACTATGAAGAACATGAAATAATTGCAACCACTATCACCTAAAATGCACTGTACATTATTTTTAAGTGGTTTGGGGCTAAATCTGTATCTAGCTTAAACCCATGGTAGAAAGTCCTGCATGCGTTAATAATACAAAACCCTAGTTCTAGCAAGTGCACAAAAAGCTAAGTAGAAGCCAAAAATGGGAGGAAGGCTGGAGTTTTCCACTCCTCTGGAGCACGAGAAACTCCTCTGCCTGAAACCAGGTATTATTCTGCTGGTGTTACCACTGACAGAACCTGATGGAAAGCAGCGGTAAAAGTTACCAATCTGGGCTCTGCTTTGCTGAATTTTATTACTCTCTATCAAGACAAGAAAACTTTAATTACCTATACTTGTGTGACGTTTTACGAGATCTGCTATAAGCCTTAAGTTCAATTCATTTGCTCTTAAAGTCAGCTACTTAGATAATTTTTTAACAAAATACCTCCAGCTTAGCTGTACTCTTTTATCCTATATTTATGCTTTGTTTAAAATTTCCAGAGTTGGTAAAACCGACCGCGGTTGGTTTGTACCTTTCAGACGATGTGTGCACATTAAACATATGGGCAATATTTATTTATTCTGCCATCTGTCCCGCTCTCCCCACATTTTCAACAGTTGGGCCTAGAGAGGGCCAAAAATCACCTGAGCATCATAAAGCGGGTCCCCGGCTGTCAGCGTAACACATTGAGACCACAGCTGCTGTCCTGCTGCCTGGTTTAATGAGGTTCCTGAAGTACGGGGACAAGTATTCGGGCTCTTGGTTACCATGGGAACAGGAGAGGGAGCTTCGAGCAGGTGTCAGCAGCATCGCAATCAATACGAATCAGCTCACAGCCCATCGGCGCGCGTGCGCGGGGCCGGGGCGGCCGTCCCGCCCGGCGCCGCCGCCGCGCCGCAGCTCCGCTCGGCACCCGGGGCTGCCGCCGCGCGTTACGCTGCCGCCTGCCCGGCCTCACGTCGCTGTGCGAGCCGCTCGGCTCCGCTCGCCTGCCCGAGCTCGAGCAGCCCCTCGGGTACCGTGGCAAAGTTATTCCAGCCCGGCGTCCCTGAAGGCAAAGGATTCTTCGAGGGAGGGTTCAGGCTTCTCCGAACTCCTCATCACGCTTCCCGGCACATTACTAGACCAGAGTAGTAACAGTCAGCGTTCATGGTTCTGAGGCCAAATGCTTTCATGCGGATGCAGATTCACCCGTTTTCACGAAGCAAATGTTCCAGCATGATCTCCGTTTCGCACGGGCGTTTCTTCGCCCAGCCTGAGAACCGGAAAGCGGGCTGGCAATCCAGCGGCGGAGAGAAAGCACGTCACTCCAGATAATTCAGCAGGATCCCCATGCCTTCAGCAGAGTAGACAGGGATAGCATTTTTTCCCATGTTTTAAAACTTAAAATTTTAAGTGTATTTTTTGTCCTGTGCAGAAACGTGAAATGGGTAATTTAGCTGTTTAAGAATACCTACAACACTCAACTCAACTGAATGAAAAGCCGACTCAGACAGTCACCCTTCCACAAAACAAGAGTTCAACATATTTCAGCAAGTGGTTCAAATCTCAGTTTATCCACCGATAGTCTGCTGAGGTTAACCTTCGGATCCAAAGGAAAATGCTTCCTGCCCCTTTCCCCGGCCCTTTTTCTGACAGGCACATCCACACATTATCTTGCAGCCCAGAATATTAAAGACAAAGCGGTACCACATAACAGGGATTAGTCACACATGTTTACATTGCACTGCCTATTCACCCTAGCTTGTCCTCAGACGGATCTTAACAATAAAGCAAACAGTGACATTGTGTAACAACCAAAGTGGGTAATCAAAAGCATTGCACAGAGACAGAAGGAAATTTAAGTGTTTTGTGCTTAAGCAGAACAGCAAGCAGCACAAGATTTCATCACAAGTTGACACCAATCGCATTTAAGAAAGGATCGAATTAGGTCTCAAAAACGAGCGTAAGTATTCTGAAAAGGTTGGTAAAAAACCACAACATCATAATGGCAAAAACTTCATATCTTCAGGAGTCATCACCAGCTCAGAAAATAGGATCCACATTGCAAGTAAAAGAATTCCCTAAACAAGCCACGCCTCTTCATATGGAAAAAATATCAATATCAGACGTGTTCTTGACATGGTATTTTATCACTCATGAAATCCTGTGCATCCTAACAGGGAAAAAAAAATCCAAAAGAATTCATGTGGGTGGTAGGAATTTCCTTCTGTAAAAACTAATAATGTCATTTTTGCCACAGTTCTGAGCAGATGTTATAGCTTAAGATGTTCACTAAAATAAAGCTTTCAGTGCTTGCCCTTAGGAACTCCGCTGCACAAGGGATGCACTCAAGACATGGTACATGTCACTTCGCGATATGTCACTCATTTAAGTTGTGTAATACTGCAAACATAGTAGACAAAGCCTAAGCACTTTTATTTACAGCTGATGATTTATTTAGTGCAATTTATGAAGGCAATGGGCATCATTAAGGATTTCTTACAGACTGGATTTTCCTTGTCAGAATTTTAATATCGTTAATGATCGATCAGTATTTTGTAAAATTTCAAGTCATGTTTTCCTATGTCAGTTATGATGGCCAACAGACATCTAAAACTTGTAGAGCTGCTTCAGTCAAAGGCATCTGTGACTTAGAGCCAATCCTAAACACAATGGTCTACAGAACAAACCCCACTGCTCTGCTGGTACTAACTGACAGACCTAGTTATCAGCCATAGTAAGAGGAGATAAAAGGCAAAGGCACTTCCAAAGTCCTTCCTTCCAGTTAGGAGTGAAGCACCGCAGATGTGTAACACAACGATGCATCTTATATCGGCAAGTCCGTTCTGTGGCAAGAAGCTATTTCTGGTATGGAGTTTCATCTAGGACTTTTCAAACAGGGCTTTGTGACATCTTCGGCTTCATTAGAGTCCTTGGCATGGGTTAAGTCGGAAAAAGAGAATCTGCAATTTACCTGGAAACAATGCTGAGGGCTGGTCACATCTTCTTCCGTTCCTGTCACATTGGCTCCAATGGGAGGTCATAAAATGCTACACTGTAAAAAAGATCACCCCATTGTGCCCATATATATGTGTAACCGAAGTGCAAGATGTGCCTTCACCACGGAAGTCAAGAATGGAAGATCAGTTAACGTACTTGGTCCACCCTGCAAGCTACACATACTACTTAGATTGCCCAGCACAACAAATTCTGTGTGCTCTACCTGAGAACCTCTATAACATTTTCACGGTCACTAGTCGTCATTTAAACAAGAAACAGTACCAAAGGTGCTGACCTTCTTGTCATTGCAAGGGAAAAAAGTCTAGTTTATTGAACTCAGGGGAACTTTGCTCAAGGTTCAGATTAGGCCTGAAGGGAAAGGCACCATATTCCTAATAAAAATTGCTTCAGTTGCCCAAGGGCACTCCAAAGAATAGCAGCACTCTTGCATGAGACAGCATACTAGAGGAGCAGACAGATAAGTGGACAAGTACTATCAGCTCGTGTGCTCACTGTATGTCATATTCCACTGCGATTCTTGTAGCTCTCTCACTGGGGTAAAGCTTCTCAGACAGACCAGATCACAACAGCCATCGGCATGGCAGCACAAACCTCCTGTCACAGGACACTCGGATACAGGAATCAAAGGCACCTCTAAAAACTGAACACTTATCTCCACTGACACCAGAGGACAACCACCTTAAAACCTGGTAGTATAATAATAATACTCAGTTATTTCCCCAATAGTAATTTCCATACAAAGCACTTCTCCAAAGCTGCACTGGCTTGAAAACTCACGGCTTGTTTTCTTTTACTTCACGGAATAGAGTACACAGTAACTTCTATAAAAATTTGTAAGTGTTTCAGATTGAGGTTGTTCTTGTAATATACAGATTCTAGATTTGTTACACTAAATGAGAGCTCTGCTCCATCTTCTGCACCCAGACACAATCCTGAGTTCCCTCCCAGGTTGGATATTAAAAGTTAACTTCTAATCCCTTCATGAAATGGATGTTTATTCTTGGGGGTTTTATTTGCAAATTTTGGCAGTGTGTGATTTGTTCCATATTTACTTTTCCCCACCATAGCTGTAATCTCCTCTTTCAGGATTGTAAAGTGTTCTCTAATTTGCTTTTATTCTAGTTCATACACTTGTTATACCTCATAAAAGATCTTCAAAGGGCTCCCATTCTGCCTAAAAAGTTCCTACAGAGGCTGTACTTGCTATAAAATATGATGAAATTACTTAAGCGATATGATTCCCCAAACACACATCACTGACATCAGTCTCCATGACTCTGTATTAAAGGGAAGCATCAGTCCATAATAAGACCACATACAACAGGGAGTAATGTGATCAGAGCATGTCCTACAAAAATACTTGTTCTTATGAAGTCCACGAATATTGCTTTTAAGTGTAAAAAAAGTAATCTATTCTAGAAAGAGACTTATGAACAGAAAGTGGGAAAAGAATACTCTCTGATCTCTTGAGCCGAGCTCTCAAGACATCAATGACTATGCACTCATTTATAATCTCCACTAATTTACTGGCTGCCCTAGAGACACACTTTGATCTTTGGGAAGATCTACTGTATCCATCTGCCTGCAACAAGCAGCAAAAATTGTATACCCCTATAATAAAGTGGTCCAAATAACATAGCCATAATATCTAGCCCCTAATTCGTCAAGGAAGATACCACCTTCTACTCTACATCCGTGGCATAAATATTGATCACCAGCATGGAAAGGCTTGGCTGTACACAACAGCTTTACAATAAATATCCCTTCTCTGTGAGCATGTGTGTTTTATGTGGGTCTATATATTTACCATTCAGAAATGCTGCCACACCATGAACTTACGATGGGAAACAAATACAACCGGCTTCACAGAGCAGGCTACTCAGGTAGTCCAGCTGGGTGAGGAATGTACGGAAGACTTCCGTTATTCAGGGCTCATCATCTATAGCTTTGTGTTTACATGGAGGTAGAAAAAATATTCCACCTCCATTTCCAAACCTTTCCAAAAAGGCTGCCAGATATCAACTTTCCTCATCATTAGGATGTCACGTCATTGCCAAGCAGTGAAACATTTCTTTTTATATATGCATCTTAATGTTCAACATGAAATGTAAAGGTAGCAACCCGTCATGGTAAGCAACAAATACCTTGGCTCACTGCTCCAGCATGCACAGCTCCACCACCATCCCAGCTCACAGAACGAGAGTATTTGGTACATGATCGTAACGTGTTTCGAGTAGCGTAGCATCTCACAGCTGCAGCTGCACATAGGAACATACTGTATGTACATACTGTACTTCACAGGAGTAAAAAAAACCTCACAACCACAATAGCACAGTTTAGGAAGGAAGTTTAGGTTGAATGTTGTGTCCTACTGAACTTGCTGGGGAGTTGAGAGAAATCAAACATAATTTCTCAGGAAAGAATTTGGCTAGGATAACTTAGCTAACTTTTTTTTTTCTCTCTCTCTCTCTGAGGTGTGGCCCAGCGTCTCTTTCAATAGCAGGAGGTCATTTCATGTCTCCTGCAAAAAAGACCCATCTTGCAGCCTACTACTCAGTACAGCACAGAGAGCTCCTCAGCTTTACTACACAGGAATACTTCTCTGAAGTTTCTACCAGCAGCAGAAGAAAGATACTCTGCACTGCTAAGAAAAACAAATCCAAAAAACTCAGATGAAACTTGCAAAAAAGCAAGGCCCTAGAAGTGACAGATATTTTAAAAATATTTTTGCCTAAATAATGAGTAAGACTCTCAAAAAACCAACTCTTAGGATAAGCCAAGATTATGAATGTTACAAGACTGTAAAACAACAAAAATCAAAGACAAATACAACAGTATTATTAAGCATATGGTACAGATAGAGAAAGAAGAATAAAGTTAAAAGTCCGCTATTACAGCTTCTGAATTTGTAGATCCTTCCTGGAATTTCAGCACACCATGTATAAATAAAGTAAGAAAGAAACTTAGCTATCAGGGCAGTAGTAAATCCTGTGGGAGGCATTTTTCTTAATTGTGTGTCTAAATTTCATTTCACTGGAAAAAATGGATTAAATGTTTTCTGCAGTTTTAGGAATGAGGCATAAAGCACTACCAAGAATCACAGACCTCCTCCGCATTCACTTTCTCTAACCCAAGGCATTTTTCCGGAAGAGCAATCCAACACAGGTTGGGATAAACGGCAGCACGTTTCTATAAGCTTCCATTTGTCACATTGGGATTGGCACCCTACCCTAGTGTACCTGTCTGGGAATCATTTGCTTAACAAACAACACAGTGCATAAACACACTCTCTGGGCAGGATGCTTTCAGCCCTATCTATGGCTGAAGTGGACAGCAAATTGCCCACTTGCGAGCCAGCTGATACTTAGGCAAAGGGCAGAACTGCCACCGGCGTTATAGCAGCCTTCTTTGTAAGGCTGCAGGTTCTGCTCATTTCTTTCTTTTTCTCTAGAAAGCCCTTCTTCGGTGCCAGCAAAACACCACGCACCTCTATACTTGTCCACACTTGTTGATGCATGCATCTGAGAGACAGCACATGCCCAGCAGGAGAAATGAAAAAGTACACATCTGGATGCCAAAAAGCATTTATTGCAGCAGTTGGTCTGGGATCTGTCTTTCCCACTGAGTAGCCAGATACCCAAAGCTGGAATTATTACCACAGAGTAGACAGTTCCAGGAGCAGATTAAAAGTTAAGAGGAAGAATTGAAATGCAATGGCATTCAAGCAAAGAGGACTAGAAGCACAAGTACACCAGCTGTCCCAGAACAGACACACGTCCTTGAAAGGGTGAAAAAGAAATTGAAATTTCACATTCAATCAAAAGTAAAGTGGAAACAGTGCAGATTCAGGCATCAGCATGAAGTGCACTGCTTACTTCAGAGCTCAGCTGGGGAGAAATAGGGAGGCTTTCACAAGAGTGAGGCCAGATACAAGCACAGCAATGGCTTCGTTCCCCAGAAACGAACTGGGTTTGAGAGATCAAAGTGTTGCAGAGACATGTAGCAAACTGCAGGCATGTGTAAATGACAAATACATAGGATATTGTAGCAACAGAGGCAGGCCTCTCTGTCCCTTGAGGCATCCACAAAATCTCCTGAAAGTCTGAGTGATGGGACCTGGAGAAAGACTGATGTGGGATACAGTTCCTAGATGCTCCATATACAGAGCCAGAAAACTGCAGACTGCAGACAGAATGGGTGAGAGCTGGACACAATCCCAATCTTATTTGCTAAAAGCTTCAGCAGGGGTAAGTCCACGTCTCACAGCCAGCAGCAGTTAGCAGATCCCAGCAGCTAGTGGCAACCACCACCTCAAGCACTTCAAAACAATTTATTCTCTCATAAGTGCTACACTAACAGAAAAATAAAAGTTCTCAGAGGACATCCAGAGGAGGGAACTGGTAAGCCTACACTCTCTGTAGTTTCAGACAGAATGGTCTGCCTGAGCTGACCTTCCCTGGCTGAGACCTCCTGCCTTTCCCCACTCCATCCACATGCATAATGTGGTCTGCAAATGCACAGAGCAGGATTTCTGTATTCCTAAAATATTGCCATTGAGCTCCTCTCTTCCATGACCCTCCAAAGGAGTTCCACAGAAGTGGAGCTTTTCCCCATAGATTCATTACAGGTCCTTTTACATACTCACCTATGCGTACTCACGTAAACAACCTAGCCATCAGAGTCACAAAAGAGAAGAAGAAGAAACTTCTGTTCTGGTGGGAAGGGCAGATGCAAAGGCCTGTGTGATTTCCCTGCAGGCTTTCTGCTCTCTTGAAAGTTTTTGTGACCAAAATTAATGACCAAACAGCCAAAGCTAATCATTCACACCGTTTTCAATAAGTAAGTGATTCATACTCATTACAGATTATATCTCACTTTCATTCTGAGCCTTTCATCCTAAGAATATAACACTGTTCTTAACAAAACTGCCACACAGAAGTGAGACAGAAACTACTAGCATCACTAGAATTAATGATTAGCATTACCTAGAAGCCAGTCGTAAACCAAACTCCAATGCGTACAGCCACTTACTCAGATGGAAACAGAGATGCTCTGTAATGTCTGTTCTCAGCAACAGACTAGGGGGAAGGATAAACCAGTGCAACCAGTGAATAAGGAGGCAATATTCAGTTTAAGGTGCAAGAGGTATGCATATAAGCTTCAGGAGAGGCATAGGAGATAATATTTTCCGAGGGTAAGTTTATTTAGATGTGCAGATAGTACTGCACAAAATGACTTCTTTGGCCATTGTGTAGGCATCCTAACCATCACAGGTACACGTTAGCACAGAGCTGAGGGCAGGCCTGCCAGCAGCCCAGGCAATGTTGAATGTTCATGTCCTAGCAATACAAGCACAGGGTTTGGCCAGAGCTGCAGCTGGGCCATTCCTACGAGCAGATATATACAAGGAAAAAAGGCAAAGAGTGTTTCTGAAACAAAGACCTGGGGTGGAGGAAGAGGAGCAGGGTCCCAGAAAATCCGGCGGGTTCTCCTCTGCTGGTGAGGGCTGGAAAGGAAAGAGATTTGCTGTTGCTGTTGGGAGGGACTTCTCACATGCTTTTCCTCCAGGCAGTAGCTGCCAGGCTTTCTTTCTCGGATCTATACTGCATGGCAGCTTAGCGGCAGCAGCTGACCTGGATATCCAGGGTTTTCCCGCAACGGCAGCCGTGGGATAAAGACCACAGTCGTTTTGCTGCCCCTACAGTCTGCTGCTCCAGGCAGCTCTCACAAAACTGCCTCAGCCTAAAGGGGGCTCTCGCTCAGCATTTCTTCCCAGAAGCCATAAAGATAATTTATTCAACACTGTAGCACTATTTAAGCAGGTCAGTCTGACATTATACATTATCAGACATTAAAGCACAGTATACTCCACTGCTTAAGCTGCACTTGTGGAAGTTCCACAGAGAAATGATGCCCAAATAATTAAACTACTAAGGATTATACTAATGAAACCTACTAGAACTCGATCACGTAATCTGCCACGGAAAAGTGAACTATTTTTTCCATTCATAACTCATCTTTCTCAATTGCCCATTTTGGGAGGGCTGAATCCCAAATCCATGGCTATGGATAAAAGAGCTGAGTTTAACCCATGCTATGTAGAATCTAATAATGTCATTATTCAACAAGATACTCAGATTCAAAAATGTGTTGGTGTTTTGATTTTTCTAAGTTGTCACCTTTTTAGGGGGGGAAACAGAGAAACAGAGCAAAGGTAAACGTGTGTGCATTCCCAAGTGAGAAAGCTCACCGCTTCTTCCGTGGCTCCAGAGCCAGCCTGACCTTGTCTTTCTGCCCCATGCTTTCTTTCCTCTAAGTAGCTATTTCAGTGCTGTTATAATCACTTCTTCAACTTTGTAACTCCAACCTTTTTGGAATACAAAAAATAAGATTAGACCCCATTCCATCCATAACGTATCTTTTTTTCTATGCCTCACCCCCTACCAGATTGGAGTATTCTCAGTGAGCTGGATGTAGAGAAAATTCTCCCAGGGCCTCTGTATCAGATGGCAAGCCATGGGCTCTTGTCTCTACAATGCTTAAAGATAGCCTCAGCTCTCACTGAGGACATACTGGACAGAGAAGCCAAAACTGTTCGGAGTGTTTTTAAAAAAGCGTCTCAGCTTTTGCTTTTTATTGTATTAAATATGCATATTTGCTATGTTAAAAGTTTTCTATTTCTACCGCACCTCTTTTGGGGGGATTGTAAACAGCTCCGATGTGAAAGTTAAATCTCCACTTTAAAGCTGGGAGACAGGAATTATATGCCATTTGTTGAAACAGGTTTCACACCAAAATGGGAGTGTGGAAAATGCTTCTTCCTCATAATTATCGTGGAATTTATACAGAAGGAATCTGACAAAAGTCAACAAAAATACGAACGAGAAGAAATGTGTGTTAATGAAATATCATGTACTTGGAACTGATACAAAGATCAAGACAAGTGAAAGGAAGAACAAACATTACTGGGAGTAGGAATTCCAGCTGCACTCATGCTATAAGTTAGCAGAAATGGCATCATCACTGAGCAAAATGTCATGGTATAAAGCGATAATAAATTGGATTAAGAAAACTTTTGGAAAATGATTCTAACAGCTCTTATCCTAAATAGATAGTCATGTTTAATTAGGTTTAAGAGAAAATATGGCAAGGGATCCTCATACAATAGAGCAGAGAGCTGTTAACTTTGTTTGCCTCCTGAATTTTCAATGAGATTTCTATCATAAAAATTGTTTTGCCATTGAAAACATTAAGGGAAAATTGCCTTACTGATCAAAGAATGCCCCCTTTTGGAATATCCCAATCATATTGACCATAGATACCTCAGCAAGGCAGCACTGAACACCATATTCATGGATTAAGTATTTTTTTACCTGATTGGAAGACACTGCTATGTGGATAAAAATGGAGTTCAGTCATGCCGATAATTCACGGACGTATTATATATGCAGACTAATGCTAACTAGTACTATTGAGCATCTGTCACCCTAAAATCAGAGCACAAAGCCAGTTATTTGTGTCATTTGCTTTTCCTGACCAATTTTATAATTCATTTCTAACTATATTGACTTTTCACTACGGCATTGAGCTTCATCTCAAAAGCAGCAGCTAGTAAAAGTTAATGATCCAAAAACGATACTATTTTAAGCTCACGTTGGACTAACCAATCACTTCTAACCATGGAGTTAATGGTTTTGTTTTATAGCCCTGCAAGTATGCGAAGTCTGAAGGCTGCAGCAGCTGCACATTCCAACTTCTTCCATCCCTCCTGTCCTCAATACTTGGGCAGCACAATCTGTAAGTATTTATACTTGACAAGTTACCACTCACACATGAAATACAAGCTCATTTCACTCCTCACTAAGTAACACCTGCCCTTCTTCAAGGTCCATCGCAAAGAATTTACACAGAATCCGTGTACAATTGTTTACAACCGTTATTTTGCAGCCAGATATTTTAAGGCAAATACACACGCACGCTTGGTAGATGGGTGAAAACTCCAGAAGGCTCTGGGGCAGCCACACATCCCACCCTCTCTCAGAACCTCTGCAGAAGTCCTACAACCTCCCCAAAAGTCTTTGACCCCATCACTGCAACTGCTGCAGGAGGAGTAAAGCAGAGGAAGTAGTTCTTCCCCTTTCAGGGTATTTTGAAGTAGCTGGTATTCACATTTTTTCTTCTCTATCTCCTGTTCCCATTAGAGAAGAGATGGGAGCTTATTTCTTCTGCTCTAGGACAAGATATTTTTCAGAGCAGAAAAACCACTCAACGAAAGGCAAGCGTGGCAGGGAGACAGCTCTGGCAATTGGCCCTGGCCAACAAGAGGCTCAGAATGACTGACAGATCAGGCCAGGCCTACAGAAACTCTGAAGACAGATACTGGAGCTTGGACCTTTAAGCATTATAAAATCCCACAGAAAAGCCTAAATTCAGATCTTAACCTTATGAGGAGTTCCTTAGGCCATTTCAGATGTTGGGGTCTAATTTACAGCATTCCTTTTTAACACTATTTTGCTGCTGCTGCTGAAAAAAAAAAAAAAAAAAAAAAAAAAAAAAAAAAACAAACAAAAAAAACCCACCCTCCAAGTTCTACTTTTAGACATGGAGTAAAGAATAGGAAGCAATAGGAACGCATTTTAGCAGCTGGAAAAATTATGCTCAGAATTAAACAATAAAAGTGGACAACACAAAGCATGGGCTGTTCTTTTCAATATGCCTCATTTTTTAAATGCCACAGAAAGAGCCTTTATTGCAGAACCACATTCCACCTCCAGCAATGGATGTCCATTTGCATCTTTTAAGAAATATTGCAGAAATACATTAACACTGGGATTAAGTAACTGGCACAATTTGTTGCCCTTAATTTTTGAATTCTCATTGGCTTTCAGCATTTTCTCTCCCTCCCCCCCAACAGAACAAGATAATTAGACAGAAGCAAATAAGATGTACAGAGCTAGAAAACAGAAGAGCCTGACATGTGTAGTACATGCTGTCAGCCATATGGCATTCTATATATATTGTTACAGATGAAAATTGCACCACACACTGCGCTGTACATTAACACTGGAATGGTATACAGTAATTCATGTGCATAAACTGATACTATCCACTGTGTTGGCTCATAGATTTTTGAAGTTTTCTGCACAGCATTTTATTTTAAATGACAGTGTTTTCTATTAATGGGTGGGCACTGTCAGTTACTTGACCCTGGCCAGGAAGGATGTCTTTTTGTTCAAATGGCAGCCATCATTTCTGTGAAGTGATGCATGTAAAAAAGCCAGTAAATGCGATTCACCTCACACGCGGCTGTCACTCAATTTGACATCTACATGTTGGAGTATTTTCTCAAAGTTTCCTCCATGTGACCCGCAAGTTAAAGATCAGGGAGGTTACCTTCATCCAGCCCATCCATGTGTCAATCATCCCCACCTAAAAATGAAAGTTGCAAATAAACTGCGGCTACTATTTATACTCTGCTGCCTGTCCCATCTTTTCCGTGTCAATCTTGCCGTTTCTCGTTTCTTATAGCTACATCATGCTCCCCCCCCACTTCTTTGTGTATCGCAGATTAAGTTTCTTTGTTTTTCTGCTGCTATCCTTTTGAGTGTGTAAAATCCTTAAAGCCTAGCTCTCTTTTCTTCCTCTGTGATAACTTTGAAAGGAAACTTAGACAGATATTAGCAGTAGTCTTTTAAGGAAATGCAAGGCTACAAGTCAAATACAAACTCTATCCTCCACCGGATGCACAAGGCGCCCAGTAAGGAAATACAACTCTGCTGCCACCTGATCGAGGACTGTCCTTTCTGCCCAAAGCACGCAAAGCCTGTTGTGCGAGCAAATCAAGATATCTGAGAGCACACAGAGCCTTGGACCTATCAAACATCCTTGTGTGGGATACCTATGGACCTCCCATGTCACAAAGTCTGCTGCCTGTATCAGGGGAGGTGAAACGGCTGTCCGTACCTTTTGAGTCTCTTTTCCCAGCAGCTCCCCGTCAGGTCCTCACAGAAAAACCCACTTACAAAGGATCTGTGTAACAGGGAGCAGAGAAGGAAAGGCTCATCAGTGTAGGCAGAATAAGATTAAATTTGACCCTATGTGAGAAAACAGCCAGTTCTATCATTTGAGATCCCATGAGGCTTAAACTTTTTGAATTTTGAGGTCCTAAGTAAAAAAAAAAAAAAAAAAAAAAAAAAAAAAAAAAAAAAAAAAAAAAAAAAAGTGTTTGCCTCTGTCATTGGTGTATTATTGTTCCTGGCCATTTGAAATGAGGCATCTTATACATACAAAAAGTTACAGTTGGAAGAAAATTACATCAAGGAAAAGAAAATATTACTGAAGACTACCTCCCTCAAGGACATTTTATACAGCTTGGTCCAGTCTAATGTTAAATGGCTTATTATCAAAGCTTCCTTTTCTTCTCTTGGGAGACTATTCCAGTTTATTACTCATCACTGCCAGAAAATCCCTCTGAAAACTCAAAGTTCTCCCTGTACTCTCAAGTAATGTTTCATAAAAATATGACCTCTTCTAATTCGACAGTCAACTCTGTTCCACAACCCTTGAATAGTGAAACCCCTGGAATATATGAGTTGGCCTGATTTGTTCCCATTTACGGGAAATATCCTTAGAGGGTTAGCCTGAATTTTTCATCCCATTGCCTGTTATAGTGGGAAGAGCTTATCTATGGCCGAAGGAATGAATCTACAGATTGGGGCAGACTACATTTCCATAGCCTGTGATAATAACAAGCATTCTTCTGAACCCACCTTTTAGGGTCATCTCTTGCAGGCTGCATTGATGTGTTGAACTTGTCAAACTGGACAGCAACACCAGCAGAAGATGGTAGAGGATGGTAATACTGAGGTTTGCAACCTTCCACTCCATTTTTGCATGGTGGTCTGACTGTGAAAGGCAAGAATGCTCCTGTCTCTTTCTCCTGACTGAGTTAGAAGTCCAGCGTCACCACCTGAAGTCAGGTAGAGACATGGATCTCCAGCAGGAACAGAGGAGGAACCACAGAAGGGCATTCTCATAGTATATGTGAGCATATCCAGCTAAAGATTGGAATTTCTATCTACATGCAACCTCATGACCCTCTGTAGTGAGAACAATTTTTTTTTAAAAAAAAATAACCTTTGATTAAGAACGTTGTCCAAAAAAAATTTAAGTCACATTTTGAAACATCAGAAATACTTGGCGAGAAAAAGAATAAGACTATTGTTGCATATGTTAATACTGTAAAATCTACAGGAATGAAACAGAGCACAACATCTAAAAAGAAAAAAATCAACAGTTTTTAATTATCCAGAACCTTACAGGGCAATGTTTGCCTCTCCTAAAGCTGAGAAGAAAGCTCATCAACATTCAACTGCTATATTCAGTCCCCACCTACATTACGTCCCCACTTTCTTCTTTGCTTTCAAAGCTTTCATTTAAAAAGGGGGGGAAAGGAAAAAAATTTTGTTTGATCAAATCTAGTAATTCTCTCCAGCGTTTTGGCGTTGCTGCCAAATTTGGGGTGGGAGAGAAGATATCCCAGCCAGATGCACATTATGTTCAGTCTGCAGAGCTGCTCTGCTGCATGCTCCCAGTGGAGATTCTTCTTTAGGCCTGCCAGATGGAGCTTCAGATTGTCCACTAAAAACTTTCATTCTATATGCCAAGACTTACCCTGAAGCTGTACATGGCCCCAGTTCTGCTTCAACTCATAATAAATAGAAACACTTAGAATCATAGAATCGGTAAGGTTGGAAGGGACCTCTGGAGATCATCTAGTCCAACCCCCCCTTCCCCCGGCTCAGCAGGGTCACCTAGAATGTGTTAGACAGAGTTGCATCCAGGCGGGCCTTGAAGATCTCCAGAGAAGGAGACTCCACAACCTCTCTGGGCAACCTGCTCCAGGGCTCCGTCACTCTCACAGGGAAGAAATTCCCCCTCACGCTCAGGCGGAACTTCCTGTGCTTCAATTTTTGCCCATTGCCTCTTGTCCTGTCACATGGGACAACTCAAAAGAGTTTGTCCCCGTCCCCTTGACACCCTCCCTGCAGGTCCTTGTACACATTGATAAGATCCCCCCTCAGTCTTCTCTTCCCCAGGCTGAAGAGGCCCAGCTCTCGCAGCCGTTCCTCATAGGGCAGATGCTCCAGCCCTCTGACCATCTTCGTAGCCCTATGCTGGACTCTCTCCAGTAGCTCCATGTCTCTCTTGTCCTGGGGAGCCCAGAACCGGACGCAGTACTCCAGATGAGGCCTCCCCAGGGCTGAGTAGAGGGGCAGGATCACCCCCCTCGACCTGCTGGCAACAGTCTTCCTAATGCACCCCAGGAGACCATTGGCCTTCCTGGCCACAAGGGCACATTGATGGCTCACGGTAAACTTGTCATCCACCAGCACTCGCAGGTCCTTCTCTGCAGAGCTGCTCTCCAGCAGGTCAGCCCCCAGCTTGTACTGGTGCCTACGGTTATTTTTCCCCTAGGTGCAGGACTACGCACTTGCCCTTGTTGAACCTCATGAGGTTCCTCTCTGCCCAGCTCTCCAGCCTGTCCAGGTCTCTCTGAACAGCAGCACAGCCCTCAGGTGGATCAGCCACTCCTCCCAGCTTGGTATCATCGGCAAACTTGCTGAGGAGGCACTCTGTCCCCTCACCCAGGTCATTGATGAATAAGTTGAGCAGGATGGGACCCAGTACCGAGCCCTGGGGGACGCCGCTAGCCACAGGCCTCCCACTAGACTCCACATCACCGATGATGACGCTCTGAGCTCTGCCTTTCAGCCAGTTCTCAATCCACCTCACTGTCCACTCGTCTAACCCACACTTGCTGAGCTTACCCAGGAGGATGTTATGGGAGACAGTGTCAAAAGCCTTGCTGAAGTCAAGGTGCACAACGTCCCCTGCCCTTCCCTCATCTACCCAGCCAGTCATTCCATCAGAGAAGGCTATCAGATTGGTTAAGCAGGATTTCCCGTTGGTGAATCCATGCTGGCTACTCCTGATCACCTTCTTTTCCTCCATAAGTCTGGAGAGGACATCCAGAATGAGCTGTTTCATCACCTTTCCAGGGATGGAGGTGAGGCTGACCGGCCCATAGTTGCCTGGGTCTTCCTTCTTGCCCTTTCTGAAGACTGGAGTGACATTGGCTTTCTTCCAGTCCTCAGGCACCTCTCCAGTTCTCCAGGACTTTTCAAAGATGATGGAGAGCAGCACGGCAACAACATCCGCCAGCTCCCTCAGTACCTGTGGGTGCATCCCATCCGGGCCCATGGGTTTGTGGATGTCTAGCCTGCCCAGAAGGTCTCTAATTCTTTCCTCCTCATCCAAAGGAAAGTCTTCCCTTCTCCAGACTTTCTCCCTCACGTCCAAGCTGCAGGATTCCTGAGGGCTGCCCTTAGCAGTGAAGACTGAAGCAAAGGTGGCATTCAGTAATTCTGCCTTCTCTGTATCCCTTGTCACCAGGGCCCCTGCCCCATCCAGTAGCGGGCCCACATTTTCCCTAGTCCTCCTCTTGCTGCTGATGTATTTGAAGCAGCCCTTCCTGTTGTCCTTGACATCTCTTGCAAGACTCAATTCCAGCTGGGCCTTAGCCTTCCTCGCCGCATCTCTGCATACTCTGACTGCATTCCTRTAATTCTCCCAAGTAGCCTGTCCCCTCTTCCACATTCTGTGTACTTTCTTCTTCTGTCTGAATTTGGCCAGGAGCTCCTTGCTCACCCAGGCAGGTCTCCTGCCCCTTTTGCTGCACTTCTTACTCATAGGGATGCACCACTCTTGAGCTTGGAGGAAGTGATGTTTGAATACAAGCCAGCTCTCCTGGACCCCGCTTCCTTCTAGGGCCTTAACCCATGAGATTCCACCAAGTAGGTCTCTGAAGAGCCCAAAGTCCGCTCTCCTGGAGTCCAGGGTTGCAATCCTGCTTGTTGCTTTACTTCTTTCCTGCCGGATCCTGAACTCCACCATCTCGTGGTCACTGCAGCCAAGGCTGCCCCCAACCTTCACACCTCTAACCAGTCCCTCTCCGTTGGTAAGGACAAGATCCAGCAGGACACCCTTCCTCGTAGGCTCCTCCACCATTTGTGACAAGACATTATCATCAATGCATTGCAGGAGCCTCCTGGACTGTTTGTGCCTTGCTGTGTTGTCCTTCCAGCAGATGTCAGGGTGGCTGAAGTCCCCCAGGAGAACCAGGGCCTGTGATCTTGAGTCTACCTCCAGCTGTCTATAGAAGGCCTCATCAACTTTCTCTTCCTGGTCAGGTGGCCTGTAGCAGACACCCACAACAGTGTCCCCCATGCTAGCCTGCCCTTTGATCTTTACCCATAAGCTTTCAACTGCCTCCTCCTCCTCCACCCCTAGGCAGAGCTCGATACGTTCCAGTTGCTCTCTCTCATAAAGAGCAACTCCACCACCTCGCCTTCCTGGCCTGTCTCTCCTAAAAAGCCCATATCCACCCATGGCGGCATTCCAGTCACATGAGCTATCCCACCATGTCTCCGTGATTGCAATGAGATCATGGCCCTGTGATCGCACACAGATCTCCAGCTCCTCCTGTTTGTTCCCCATGCTGCGCGCATTGGTGTACATGCATTTTAAAGAGGTGGTCATGCCTACAGGTTTCCCAGGAAGGATGTGGGGGGGGGTCGGCCATAGTCATGTCCCAAATGCACATCCCCAGCTGCATGCACCCATTGGAGGCCTCCCAACCCTACTTGTGTTTTGTTATCTACCCTGTCTGTATGACACCCTCCCTCCCCCCTCCTACCTAGTTTCAAGCCCTCTTTACAAGGCTGGCCAACCTGTTTGCAAAGGCAAATGTGCCCCGCTTGGTGAGGTGAATCCCATCTCTCCGCACCAGTAGTTAATCTTCAAACCATGTTCCATGGTCATAGAATCCAAAACCCTGTTGCCAACACCAGCGGCGTAGCTAGTTGCTGATTTGGAAAATCTTCCTACTCCTCTTCCCGTGCCTCTCCCTAATCGGCAGGACCGATGAGAAGATCACCTGGGCTCCCAGACCCTTGACCACCACGCCCAAGGCCTTGAAGTCTTCTTTGATTGTTTCTAGTTTGTTCTCTGTATCGTTAGCACCCACATGAAAGAGCAGCAGACGGGAGTAGTCTGATCAGCAAACAAGCCTTGGTAGTCTTTCAGACACATCTCATATCCTTGACCCTGGCAGGCAGCAGATCTCTCTAGAAGAGGGGTCAGGTCAGCAGATAGGCACCTCAGTCCCCCTCAACATGGAATCACCCACTACAACCACTTGTCGCTTCTTCCGAGTGGTCATGCAAGGCACAGGGTCAGACAGCCCAGTTGCTTCCCTTGAGGCCAGGTCTGGGTTCTCCTCATCTTGGGGTGCACTAAACCTGTTCTTCAACTGTAACTCCAAGTCTACAGGAGGATTAGGGGCCTTGCTTCTTTTTAATCCTTTTTCTTAGAGCACCCTACAGAGGTTCTTCTAACTTGCTCCTACCCCAGAGCAGGAACTTGAGCTCAGACTTCCTTTCCTCCTCTAATTTATGATGTTCTGGATGAGGCTGAAGTTCCTCTGTTCCACTTGCTGATCTCAGAGGAGTTTAACAAGATTTCATCCCATCAGTGACATGGCTCAGTTACCTCGCCAATATTCATGCGCTGCTCCAGCCACACCAGAAGACAGTTTGCAAGGATGCAGACTGATTAGCCCATAATATTTCACATTCATGTAACCACACTATGCAGCAATAAGCTGAATAAATCAAGTCACCACTCCTTCTTTGGTCATTCCCACCTAGTCCAATGGGCTGCCATCAGACCTGTGGTTTGCAAAATGGTGCCAGGAACAAGCTGTCCTAAATCAGCTTCCAACTGTCAGAGAACAAGATATCTCTCTAGAATAAATGTATACAATGGACACCTAATGCCTATTAAATTGCAACATCCAATCTCACTTCTTCACTTGCTCAGTCCACTACCAGAATTTCTGTGGAGAAGGGAAAAGAGCCACCTGGCTTCAGCTTGCCTAGTGTTAAGGGTAAATCTCCTTCTCAGCTAAGCTACAAAATTTGAGGAATTCTTCGTGTTTTCTGGCTGATATGAAAATGCTGTCCTTATTGGTAAACTATAAGGTCATTTGTAGAAACTCTGACTGCCTTAAATGACATAATATTTATTTTACAGATATTTTTACTGCATTGCTGTTTACATTTCAGGCTTACAAACCTACATGAAATGTGCTAAATTTATCAGCTATTGAAAGATGGACCCTGGAAATCAAATCAAAATTTGGAAGACATAAGATTTGAGCTTACATTTGCAGCCTACACTCACTGACCAATGGGTCTATGCTCCCCTGTATTCACATGAAGGTTTAAGCACATAACTCGCAGTGGCTACCTCCATCATTTTCTTGTGCCTCAGCTAGAACACCGAGGGAGGGACTGAAAAAACAGGAGTAAAATACCGCAGTGAACTTTTAAACTAAAATTGCAATAGAGAGTTAGATAATTAAATGGGAAACCAGACCCAAATGTCAAATAAGGAGGGAGACACCAAAGAGAAACAGCAATCTCTGATAAAGATCAAGAGACAAAACGAAAATTTTTATGGCATATGCTGACAAATGGCTGAAGTAAAATACAACAAAGTAACTTGGTTTAGCAATATTCCTGCAGATTGTCTGAACTACACTGCTGCAGAGATCAAAGGATAGAGTTAGAAACAAAATACCAAAAGAAATGACACACTCCTCTTTTACCTCCCCCTCTTTTTTAAATTCATATTTCAAACATAAGACTCAGAGGCTGAAAATTTGTAAAAGTTTCTGGAAAGGTCAGCTGAACAAGTAAGAACTTTTTATTTGAAATTACTTTTCAGTTTGTTTTTTTTCTTCCATTAGAAAGGTGTTCAGAAGGCAGGTCTAGCCTCTATCTGGCTCAGAGCTGCTTTCAGCTAAATACCAGATTGCTTTCCAGGATGCACAGTTCTTTGGATTTTTGTGTGTGACTCAATCGCGTCTTCAGCAGATGGGTTTTCTGTACTTTCCCCAAGAATGTTCCCATTGTTGTTACTGAAACTTCTCCTGTGTTGAACATAGACCTCATTATTTGATAGTTCTGATGATTGTTCTTCTCTATCAACAGTTGCAATCATGTGTACCTTCTACAAAGAGAATAATCTCTTATTTATAGTCTCTCTTGCTTTGTGGACTCATTTATCATTTAATTGTATATTCTAGATAAATATCTTTGTCAAGCAAGGCATTTCAAACATTTTATTAATAAAAAATCAATTTATAATTTCTTTAAAATTTATTTGCAATGGTTACAAATACATCACCACCTCCAATTATTTTTGTTCACCTTTTCCAATTATTTAAAAATTAAAACTTAGATTTCATGAAGGGAAAAAACCCTGGTTTGTTCTCTTTTAGTTGAAATCGAGCCCTCAAGATAGCCTTTTGAAAAGCAGCTAAGAAAGAAAGATTATCTGTGATTATATTTTCCTCCTTCAGAAGAACAAAGACTATTTTAATAAATGAAGCTCAGGCTCTTCCTCCCAAATGAAAAAAAGGAAAAAAGATTGCACTCAAAAAATAAGATAGTCAGGTAAAGTCCAGGAGTTTATGTTACGTGGAAGACTAAACCAGCTCTAGTGACCTTTCCTGGCTTTAACAAAGTAACAGATTTGCAGGAGGCAGCATATGGGCCATACACTTTCTGCAAATGTATGATACTTAAAAGGAAATTGCATATACATTGGAGGGCAAGGTTTAGCCATTTGAGAGGAGGCATGACTGTTGACACACAAAGTGGTTTAGCTAGTTTAAAATGTCTATGTAGTTTAAATACAGAATTACTCTTCAGTCAGTTCTAGAAAGCTGGAATATAATAGAACAGCATTCTGCACCAAAAAGTCTGTGCAAAATCCTGCAAAGTCTCTGGTGTAGTATTTCTCATTTTCCACTGGACCAGTATTTCACCTTGTCTGGAGAGTTTTAGTAAATACCACTTCCTATCACTAACTACCCAAGAGGAAGGCAGCTACAAGTTAAAGACAGATTATGGGGCCAAACTCTGGATAGCAGGAAGAAGATGTTTATTTCTACCCCAGGCACCTCCATTCACAAAGGAGATGTGTTCTAGGCAACTCAGTTCAAGATTAAAAGAAACAGCTACTCACTTTAAGGGGGCTGTTCGAAGCCACAAGTTTTAATTGCAGTTTAGCAAACGTATGTACCATGAAAGTAGAAGCAATAAATCGCACTGGTGGAAACTGACCACAAGAGTCGCCAATTCAACCTTTACTATCAAATGCTAACAGTGATGAAGCGCGTGCTACCTCTCTCCAAGTCTTTAACTTACACGCTTGCCATGAATAAAATTTAGCAAAACACACTGATAGCTTTAAAAGCTATTTGTCTGCTATATATAATATATGCTGACATTCCTTCCCTGTTTGAATTCCTCTTGTCATTCAAAACACTCATCCCTGGTGTTTTCCCTCTGATGTCTTTATATACATTGTTCTGTTTTTTTGTTTTTTTGTTCTGTTTTTTTTTCTATTTTCTTCATTTTCCGAGGATCAAAAATGAAATGCACGGTGTCAGAAGTGACAACTGCTTTTGGGTTTCTCCAGGCCTTCCTAATCTGCCTTTGGATCCTCTTTACTTCCTGGCTAAACATCTCCCATTCCTTAATGGATCTAATTCCAAAATATGTCGCAACTTACATACCTTGGGTAAATTTGCATGATCTTAGCAGGAAACTGCAAAAACTTACCAACCAGTCCCTGTAACTGTTTGCAATACCACTTTGCACCACCCCGGTTACTTTACCTTCCCACAAGGAAGTGATCTGGTATACCCACTTTTTGCTTTTGAGAGAAGCTCTCTTCCTTCTCATTTAGCAGCTCTATAATAAAGATCAGTGTTTTTAAATATTAGGATGCTTCTGAGCCTACTTATGTTATTGATACATCCTGGTATAAATCCTTCTTACCTCACTTGACCAGTACGAACCTGGGTTTATACAGGATAAGATCAAACTTTGGCAACATAGTGCTTAATCACAAAATAATAGGAGTTAGAGGGACCTTTGGAGGGCATTTATTTCATTCCAAAACTACAAACAGGATCATGATACGTAATAATTTCCCTGATCAAAAAATTTCCACAAATGGAGACACTACAACCTCTTGATAAAATCTATTCCAATGCCTAGCATACCTTTCTGCCTGTACAGCCCCTGTACCTTTAAAATAATTTAAAATAAAGCTTCAAGTGAAGTCCCTGTAGCCCAAAATAGACAAAACTCCTACAAATTTGAAAAAGACTTTGGTCTGTGTGAAAACTCTTCTCTCCGTTCCTGGTTGTCTACTGGCAGAGATGTTCAAACTCTAAGAGCATGAAAAAGTTCTTTGTTACTGACGACAAGCAATGAGCATTCTTTGCTATTCAGAACAGCTATCTTTTTTTTTTTTTTTTTTTTTTTTAATTCCCCACGATTCAAGACAGTATATCAAATGTTTCTGTTTTCGTGCTTCACTGCCATACTTTATGTGAAAACAGAAAAGAGGGCATGTAACAATACACAGTTTTACAGGGTACTTCTAATGGACACACGAAGCTAAAACAACTGTCTGAAACTCCATGGAATGTTTTCTACTCGATTTCTGCACGGAGCATGGAGTTTAGTATGTGTTGTGCTAGGGAGGGATAAGTGTTGGGAAATCATTGCTCAGTTATAGTAATTTATTTTCTAGTTCATAAGGCAAGTCATTATCAAGTGTTGATTGTTGCTGGTGAAAGAATGAATATGGCACTGTATCCAACTGAGACTTTAGAAGTTCTAGTAAGTTCAAAACCTTATAAACAAACTTTTTTCTGTTCTTCTTTTGCACCTAAACATTTGGAAGAGAAGCAACACACCTGAAACAGATGCTGATCTCAGTTCCACCAACATAAATAATTTTAATATCAGTGTGAATAAATACAAGACAAATCTTGTTTTCTGATCAAATAATCACCACTGTGTGTCCATCAACACACTTACTCATCCAATTCATCATTGATTAACACTGTAGTCTCACCTCAGCTTTAGCTATTTTTTATTTTAGGCAGAAAAAAAAAATTAAGCCGCTTTGTTTCACATACTAGCTATTCTTTGGCTAGATGGGGATTTGTGGTTTCATATTGGTGTCCTTCAACATCCAAGGCTATATTTGCATGAATTGTACAGAGTTTTAAAAAGGAAAAATACCTGAAAATGAGCACTGTAAAGCAGAGAAGGGAGAAAGGAAGAGAGAAAAAAAATATACTGATTTTAGGAGATTTCAGAAGGTCTGATATAAGGCTTCAGTGTTTTCCAGAGCTTTGCTCCGTCTGTCCTATGTTCAAAGTTCACCTGGGAACTTTCAATGCAGCCTGGCTGGCCGTACCTGTAACCAGTTATGAAAAGTTGTATTGCTGGTCTGCTTTCTTCACCGACTCCAACAAATTAATGATAAATACGAAGGCTATCCAGAAGCAAGAATTCTGACTCTTATATCAAGGTTACATTCTAGAGATCATCCCCAAGCCTAAAGATGAGGTATCTGGCACAAAGCAGGGCAGAACAGCTATCACAACCCCAGCAGCGTGCTTCTGGAGTGTAACCTCTGAAAGCTGCGTTTATGGGCCAGTGAGGGCAAGAGAGGCTGAATCATCTTACATACACATATGCATACAGGTAACCTAGGACTCTGGCTCATGACCCTTCTAGTGGTTGATTTGCTACCCTTTAGGGTTGGATTTCCGGTACTACTTGGATCACCCAACCAGAGATGCTCAGACAAAGCAGAAAGGACAAAAAAAAATCCATGGAAAATGTTCCAATTTAATTTAGACAATATTTTGCTGGTTAATTTTCCACCAACCACGGTATATGATACAGTAGTCGTTCATCCAAGGCAGAGCTGGTTTGTGGTAAATAATTTGGGCGGAGCCTTAGGCTCAGCATTAAGAAGCCTGCTGGACAGAACGCAGCGTTGTCAAAGGGAAGGGTGCAATGAGCTCTGCTGGGGTTGGCAGGGAGGCGGGCTGGTTTATTGTGCAGCTCCTAACAGTCTCCTGGCATCTTATTATCCAAACAGGCAGACTGCCTTTTCAGAGGGCCTGACCGTCGCAGGTCAGACACACAAGCAAGGGAGGGTGGGGAACTCTCCCTCTCCCTCTCTCTCTCTCTCTTTTTTAAAAAAAAGCCATTTATAACACTTGTGTCTATTCAAATCAAGACAATAATAAGTATTGAGTCTCATGCTCCAGATGATCACCTAGAGGCCTCAGAGAAGAATTTTCCCACACACCAAAGCACAGAACCGGTGAACAGCTTATCAACGCCATGGTTTGCCCGAGCTCTCTTTTCTCCCTGCGTGAGACACCCAACGAGAGCCCTGCTAGAGGCTGGTTAGCAAACTAGACAGACCTGTAGTCCATTGCAGTAGAGCTGCTGAAGCTATATACTGAAGTCAGAAATTTAGTGTTGTATTTGATGTAAGTTACTCCAAAAAGCAACTCTGTTCACGAGACTGCAGAACAGCTGTTAGGTATTAATTACTGATTTGATAAACTCAATACATCAGGAAACAAGCATACACAGGAACTAAAGAGTAGTAATTAATTTCCAGCAACTCTCATCAGAACCACTAGCCAACAAGCAGTTCAGAGGACTTGGATACACATTTCCAAAGAGCACAAAAGAGGAAAAGCCGCTGCATGCGTGTGCCATGCATGCGCACACTCCACGTCCCTTCTACTCATAAGACAGTAAGCCTAAATCAGGTCCTCAAAGACACATGGCAGAATTTTTAGTTCTTTTATTTTTCTTCTGTTTTGTAGGCCTTTATGGTAGACCCTTCTCCACAGCCACATGGATTTTATTTCCTCTTATTTTATTGAATAAACATGGAGACTCTCAGGAATACAGCAGAAGCGGCAGACAGTGCAAGGCTTGCAGTGAAATGTGCAAGCACTGCCAATACTGTGATTTTCTTTGAAGACATAACGGCAGGCTGCTATGCAACGAAGAGGGCACTGAGGCAAAGCCAAGGGACACATTCCCACGGAAAAAAAAAAGATATCCAAAAAATAACAATACAAGGCTTTAGGTTAAGAACTTCATCTAAAAATACAGAAAACACTTCACAAGTAGCATAAAACAAACACAGGATACAGATAAGCTTTTGACTCTGATTCTTACCATGGGTAAGGATTAACTTTGATTATATAATGGCACCATTATTATTAGCAACTTGCTCACTCGCCAGTTGCAATAAAAACAATGCAAAAAATATTTAGTTAATTTTGACACCAGAAATGCAGCCACAGGGCAGATATTTAACAACAACTATAGGAAAAGAGTCTCATTTTTTATTATCTTCCAGAAGTAGATGCAGAGTTCAGCTTGTACTAAAATCAATGTCGCTATGCACACTCCGCCTCTCTCTCTAACAGCTTCTAGACTGCCTTTAGATTCCTTCACCTCTGTACGTCAAGCAAAGCAGACGTGGGATTAAAGACAACCCATTTAGCACCTTCTCCTTCCAACTGAGCGTCCTACATACCCACTTAGAGACCTGCTTCTACTACTGTTCACTGGACTAATAAAACTTGAACAGGAAAAGTGAGTAATGCTCCTGTCCCCCCCCTCTATAACTCAAATAATCTATTTGAGAAATGATATTTAAATTTCCATATTCAAAGGAGGAAATGCAACCTACATCTCTCTATTTATGTGACATTTCACGTTTATTGCATCAGTACTCCAACTACAGCTATTTGCAAGATATTTTGGCATTTAGATCACTTCCCTCCTTTTGATGCCCTTCCATCCTTCCCTGATTCCCTCAGAAAGATTCAGAGCTGTATCAGGTTTGAGTTATGTTTGGAGCAGTTTACTCAGTCATGTCAAAGCAGATACTCAGATTAAAGAGAATTTTCAGACAGTTAGCAAACTAAGGTAAGAAACAGAAGCGTCTAAAGATTTGGGCATTTTCAGGTCTAAATAGTCAGAAAGTTAAAAGTTCTTGGGAACACCACTTTGGAGCTAGTCAACAAATTTCACTGAGATTAATTTTTAGGTGCCTAAGGGTAGAGTATGACAGCCAGTTGAAGCCAACTTAAGACTACAATAGCTCAGAAAGGGGTGATCCCAACCTTCTTTCCATCCTAAATGTGCATTTCCAGCACTTTTTTATTTCACCTTTAGTGGTCCGTGCAAAAATATTTTTCCTTTTCCTTTTTCAGAATGCGTTTTCAACAGAATCAGCTTGTTGATCTGAGCAACCGCATAATCATTCTAGCACAGTTGTCAGTGCTAGACAGTATAGGACCACGAGGCTGAGAACCAGGAAAAGGCCTAGACCATTCCAAGGCACCACCATGGACTTAAAACATTTTAATTCAATTACAAAACCCCATTCTTAATTAATACTCTAGAATTAATTTCACTGAAGTTATGCAGAAAGACACATTCTGCAAAGTCTCTCTTTGGTATATTGGCTGCGCAAGTTTAAAGGAGTAAAAATCCTACAGGTTTTTCAACATGGGCAGGTCTCTGCTCTAAGGACTCAAGGGCCATTCAGTACAAATGCACACATCTGCCCTGATGGTCAGTACAAATACGTACATCTGTTCTGATGGAGCAGCTTGTAAGGTCAAGGTCTGAGGTGATACCAGCTTGTAACATGTGCCATGCTCTTTTGCCAGAATTTGATTACTCGTCATCAAAAAGCATCATGCAACGAAATTAATTTCTGAATAAAAGTCCATATTTCTGATTCAACAGTCTTTTCTCATCAGGCTAGTGCTCCAAATGGCTTAGCACAACTACACCAGTAAAAATGAAAGGACTGATTACAAAATGCCTTCTTAAGGCACACCAGGACAGATTTTGCTGGGGTTTTGTTAGAATTAAGAAGGAAAATACAGGAATATTCTCCAAAGAATGAATGGCAGAATTGTAAATCGGGAAGAAGGAGGTGAAAAATAGGATTGTGCTTTGGCTTTTTACTTAATTAGCCTCATTGGACTGGGCATCTCAGAAGAGGTGGGAGTCCAGCTGAGTTTCAGATAGAAGGTTTGCTAAAACTGAGGCATGACAGGGCCTTAGTAGTATTTACTTAAAATCTAAATATCATGCTAACTTTACAATAATTATGAAAGTCTGATTAAGGAGACACTTCAGTGTCTACTAGCTGATATATACTTTGCTCTTCCAAATACATCAAATTCTTTGAGGCCTCAAGGAAGAGCTGGATTATATTCTGCTGATGGAGTACAGTGTCAACATCTTCATTGACTAGCCAGAATTTTAAAAGAAATATTTAGATACTGAATAGACAGTTTAATTCTTTCACCAGAATTTTATAATTCTCTTTCCTTCCTCATTACTTGTGTGGCCAAGATGGAAATTGTTACTGTTAAAATATTCAGAGAAAAAGCACTCAGGAAGAGAGCTTGAACTGGTGTCATTAACCTCACATCTTTGCCTCAGACTGGAATCACAGAAGAGTTGTAAATAATTACCTTTACAGAAATCACAGAGGAGCACTCTAAGTACAGATACTCTTGAAGCCCTCTATGTTTTATTCTGCACCACACACTGAAGATATTCAGATACCATAATTAAGTGAAAGGGAACAAACATTGTCCTGTTTTTTCCCCGATGCACTACTATAGATTGATGAATAGCTTGTTTATATTGATTTTAGTGACCAGCAAAGGAAGTCTTTCTCTAAAGGCATCAAGACTCATGTCTTTCTAATCTCAAAGAATGGAGCTAGCTATATTGCTAAGTAACTTTCTGCATTGTTTCATTTATTAATTGGAATAAGTAATGGTAATTACAGTGCTCATAAAATATTTTGCTAAGCTACGTAAAGGAAGATGATTGTTTCTGCAATCTCTTCAGGTTGAAATCTCTCCTTTGGAAATCTCTGATAAACATACATGTCTTAAGACTGTGCATGTGTACGCACAAACTGCCCTCTTTGTACCTACCAAGTGATGGCTTGAGTTATGCAACAGTTTACAGCAGCACCATCTACTGGAGAACTCATTAAACCATTTGTACTGGATTTCTTTTGCATATTAAGAAGGTAAAGAAAAGTTTTGACAAGAATTTCAAAGGGTAAACATTGTCCATGCTTCTAAGTGACACTCAGAGTGGTTCTCATGAAGTCAGTACCATGTAAGGATCTCCTCTCTCCTTGGTCTGCTACATGCCATTGGACTACTTCTTGGTCTTTCTGTTACTAAAAGTGAGAAAACAGGCAAAGCTGACACTCCTCTCCTGGCAAGCAGGGTATGAGAGAGAATCCTTGCTTTAACTGCAAATGGATGTTGGCTGGGGTAGATATGGTCTCAGGCTATATATTAGTGGCAAGAAGAAAGTGATATGGAAACATCTGGTATTAGCACCTTGCAGATTTAGTTCATTAAGAGTTCATATACTGTGGCTTACCTTTTATTAAACTGATATAATATCTACTTTTTTTTTTCCCCCCCAAAGTCACACTTGTAAAAGTGTATGAGACCTCAGATTTAAAAAAGACTCTGTGGAGACACCTTGGGAACAAGTAACAGACTTGGGTTCCATTCTGGTTTTGCCAAACACTCTTCTTTTGATTTCAGGACAATCATTGATGTTCTGTGCCTAAAAATTTACCTTGTGTTAAAGAGCATTAAATACAACCAGTAGGCTGCAGATCTCCAAACATTAAAACCTCATAGTTGAGCTAGAAAAAACAGGCTGCTAATAGTCTTCTTTTCCAAGATATCAGTCTAAGAAGTAAGAGAGACTAAAGAATTTGCGATATAGCTATATTAAGAATTCTTATAATGTACACCTAGAAATGCATCTTCTTATTTAAGGGATCTAATCGTGCTAAAAAGGAAAAGGCATTATTCTAGGACAAACTGTCCTCCACTTCGTATAAAGCTCTACTATTAAAGTTCAAAAGCAGGAAGGCTGGTCTTTAATCACAGATTAATCTATCTATTTCTCCGTTCTTAAATAACTGTTGAAATCTTTTTTCAGTGTGAACAGGAGCAGTCTATAGAATGTTTGTAACCTCACGCAAGCAATGTGATGTCTGATTCTGTTATATGCTTTCTAAAAGTGCAGTCTTTTCTGGTGAGATTACCAGGATTAATTTAAGGATCACTAAAGGACAAAGTCCTCCTTAAAAATGGAGCCAGACCAATTTATCTTTTTGTTGCCAAGAAATACGTTTAGGAAAAATCAGCTACTTTGCATTTAGAACATGAGATAATTTAGTAATGTCAAAATGCAGCAAAATGGGCAGAAGTGTTTAAGTGACTACTGCCATTGTGTAATTAAGACTCAAGTCTTACAGGTTATAAAACAGATATACCTGTATTCCACTGAGGTTGATTCTACTCCACTGTCTAATTATTTCCTAAGAACAATGGCAAACCCTGTCAGACATCTTGCTGCTGATTTAATAACATTAAGCTTTCAGGAGACAACCTCTATCTTTCAGTTAAATCTGAAATGGCAAACAGAGCATTTAGAGAAAGGAAAGAAAAAATTGCAGCTATTTCCCTTCCTCACACAAATATTTCAAAGTACATAATACAATCTACAAGACATCAAAGAATCAGTTTGAAGGAGTTTAAATATATATGCACTCACACACAAAAATGTCATGAAAATTGCATGGTTCTTTTACTAAATTTACTACTTTTTATTTGAATTATTTTAAAGGATTTTTGTCTACTTGAATTTGTAATTTATTATTCTAGCCCTTTGTGAAGTTTTTCCCAGAGCTGTAATCATGATAGCTCTTCTATTTCCACTAAATCTTCTCAGAAACAGGTTGATCAAAATCAAGTAAAGCAATTCAGGTAATGCTGTGCATGGAATCTATATGAGGATAGTTTAACAGTTTCATTTTACTTTTATGAATTTCTTGAAACAGCTTTGTATTTAATTGGTGCTGCATATTTCCAGAAAGGTTGTCCACTACTCTTCTTGCAGTGACCCCCAGATCCTTTTCTTGAGAGTCTGGAATTTATTTAGAAATTACCTCTCTCATGAGTTCTAATGATTCTTTTAAACACTTTCAATGCAACTTTGTCAACTCCCCCTCTCTTTTTTAAATGATACCCAAACATATGTCATTTCCTGCAGAGTTTCATCCATTTCTCTGCTCTTCAGTAATTTGCTAATCTGTTTCATTTGTAAATTTTGGTATCTTTTCACTGACACCTTCTCCTAAATATTAATAAATTGAGTGAGACGTGACACAAACCCTTGGGATACACCTGTGTTCACTTTTTGTCGTGTTAGAACTTGACCATTGTTCTGGTGTTCTTTTAGATTAAAAAGTAGTTAAGGAACTGAAAAAAGATACATCTCTCTCCCTGACAATTTAGTTCTACTAGCTTATCAAATGCACTTGAAAGCCTAAATGTATTATCTAAACTAGTTAATCTTAGGAAAAAAAAATCTAGTAGACTAGAAAGGCATGATTTTCTAAGAAGTTATCATTTTTCATCCTCTCCTAAATATCTTATAGTACAGTTATGACTAACCTTGGTTTGAAGGAGGACTCTTCCACAATAATTAAAAATATATATATTGAGAGGAAAAACAGCATTTAATTTTCAAAGAAGAGGACCCTGGCAGTGATACTGGGGAGCCCGGCAAAAGCTGAAATTTTTCAGTGGAGAATATACTGCTTCTGCGTACATATATGCAGAATTTCCTCAAAAAAAAAAAAAAAAGTTTGAGTTTTCATGAACAGACACCCCAGAATTTTATTTAAGATACGTAGAATTCTTCTTAATCTCCTCTCATATTGCACTCTATGTAGTGATTAGGAAAGATCACTTTTTACAAAAAACAAAAACAGCTCAAATATTTAGATCTTAAATTCCATCTAGTTTTGCTTTCCTGTTGTTTTTCAATTTTTTGGTTTACTTCAAGCCTGTCATTTTTTCAACATATCAATATCTAGCACTGCATTTGTCTCTTACTCCCTGCTACTCTTACTTTTGGTATGTCTGTATTCATTTGTTTATCTTTCCACCTTCAGTTATTTGCTCTTCAATTTCCTCCTTAGTCTTGCTTGACTTTTTCCCAGAAGAGTATATTCTTTCTATTGGATCCATTTGGGCAGAATTTCCATTTTCTCTATTTGGCTTGAATAACCTCTTAAACTTTGCTAGCTGAAGAAAAATCAGCTATTCTGACTGAGCAATTAAGATTCTTTAGGCATGTTAATGAAAGGACACTGACAAGTGACTGAGCTATATATAATCATGGCCTTTTAAAAAGTGTCACCAGAAATCCAGTAAAATAAATTTACTAATACTAGGTCTTTTAAACCCCATTAGAGAGCAAAGTCTATGAGACAGTCTGAACATCTCATCAGGTCGTCCAGGTTCTTTTCTGGTTTTATTTTCATGATGAGCTTCTCATTGCCATATATGAACTTTCCAGACGAGATTCACTCATCTGATTATTTCCCTGAGGGATGGGAAGAGCATAGCCCTAATTAGCACTCTATTTTGATATGAAATAAATATTAATTGCCTTTTTTAATCTGAAGGTATCTACAGCCCTTGCCTTATACTATTAGCAAGAACTGCATTTTTTTTGCTCATTTTTGACATCTTTGTTTTGCTTTTACTATTAAATATGCCTTAAACTTGACCAGGCAATATATTAGGGGTTTGCATTGTGCTATTATTGAGAAAGCACTGGGGTTTTTTTAGTCCCTTTCAAGGTAGTTTCAACGCAGATGTGCCACTGTGTGCCAGCTTATGTCACTGGGCATTATATTATGTTTTCCTCATCCATTATGCTTGTTGTATTTCCACTAAAAGATAGCTTATCTAGTGGTGATAAATGGTCTGGTTAGAAGCAGCTGCAAAGACTAGAAAGTGTTCAGACTTAAGTCATCATGAAGCCTACTGTTCTGATCACCTGCAATTCAAGATCCAAAAATTCATCACGTATTTCATAGTCTACTTCCAGTGCCCAGTACGGAGTTTATTTGCCTACTAACTACGTATTGGGAGGAGGGGGGTGAGGAGGGTAACAACCAAGAATATATCATTCAAAGTATGAAGTACATACACAAATCTCCTTCAAAAGAGACATGAAAATTATGACAGATTATGCCAGTCATTTCACTTAAAGTGTGACTCAAAAAACACTCAGATACTGTGGCTATAAGGTTGATACAAAATCACAAACTAACAAAAAAATTTTATCTTCTACATGGTTCAACTAATATTTTAAACTACACTTGGTAACAAACACCTGTTACTTATTACTAAACAGGAAAAAAAAATCTAGAATCTCTCTAAAATATTAGGTTTTTTTCCTCCTCTTTCTCATTTGATACAACCCTAACATGGAATGATATGTATCCCGTATTTTTCAATTTTCTGATCTCCAGAAATAGTTGTAGGATTATATTTTTAAAATAACAACCAAATGTAAATATTCACTTGAATTCTTTAATATCCACTGTTCTTGGTCTCTTTTTAGATACAATATATATTTTTGACAGATTGTTAAATACTTCTTAAAATGTTTAAGAAATATGAGTTTACCCTTGTAAAATACATATCTGGAATTAATCTAACAAGTGGCTGTCACTACTGCCCAACATTTAAGTGATAAAGCATCACTTATCAGGAAGTCAGAAAGATGGCTTTCTGAGAAGGCAGTTAAAAGATATCAGTGCAGGGGAATGATTAATACTAAACACAGGAAATGGGGTATGGGACTTTGCCTTGGTGTGGGGAGTAGGGGTGGAGGAAGAAAAACATGCTGTATGCAGAAAATGAAACTTCTCATTTCCAGCCTAGTGAAGCTTTTTCTAAAGTGGCTCTGTTTTCTGTGCCAAGCTTTTCTTTTAAGAACAGTAAAGAAGCTTCCTTATACAACCTCTATGAAAATTGTCGTCCTGTAAAAAACCTCAGGAATACAGGATAAGCTTTTCAGCTTGCCTTCTTCAGTACAAAGGGAAATGGCAACCCAGCAGAAATAAAAGGCAGGCATGAAATTCAAGAGAGGATTTCTTTTGTTATTATCACACCTTCGCATCTGAAATAATTCCAGGATTCAAGCCAAGATCTTTGACACAAGCATTTATAATATTGAGTTAAAATACCAAACCAAAATGCAGTCAAGCTCTGTTTGCTAAGTCAGAAATCCTCCTTCTAGATATATCTGTCTTTAGAAGAAGAAAGAAAAAAAGAAAGAGAAGTTGTTTTTCCTGAACTGATTCTGTTTTAGGATTGAGTTTGATCTGTAGATAGACATTTTTGCAAGGCTTTTTATTCATGATATCTCAGCTATTTCAGTCATGAAAACTATTTCACTTGAATGTTTTATTTATATAACCACATGGGATTTTAAAGTTTGCTAAAACAACCAAACACATTCTTCAAAACAATACAACGAGTCCTTCTTGTGAAAGCAAAGCTAATCAAATACAGCATCCTGTGCTATTGATGTCAGCCAGCAAGCCATTCGTGGCACTCCTAGATACTCCCTCTGCTTTTAGGCCAACAGGCATATCATGGACTGTTTTCTCCATCTGTTCTCAAAACAAATGCCAAGATGGTCAAGGTGTTAGAACATCCTCCTGAAAACAGGATCAAAGAACTGGCCTGAGCTGCACTGCCAGAACTGGAGTCTTTGCAGATGCAAAATCTGTAGATATAAAACATGACAACAAACCTAGAAAATATGTATAAGATACTTAATAGGGAAAATTCTAAGTGAACTTTGAGACTTTCAAGCAATCCAAAGTTTGCAATGCAAATGCATTGATGAAAGTAAAAACAAAAAGCAAAGAGAGTTAGTCATTTTACAAGGCAAAGTTAAAAGCAGAAATAGTACACTTATCAGTGTAGTGATAAGAAAATTAGAGTTCTGAAAATATACCTTTTAGATTTATTGTTAGTCTGCTACGGAGACATCCAACTGTCCCAATGAGGACAGAAGCTAAATGCTGTACTGAAAACTATGCCGTACAAACACCATTGACACTGTTCCATCTAAACACCTAAGTAGTCCAAAGACCCCTATCCCTCCACTAAAAAAACCAAAAACCCGGGTGGCTAAGGAAGTAGGTAATACAATCGGAGAGCAACAGTTATTTCTCTGATAGATATGTTAGCTAGCTACACGGCTAATTAGCTCTTTCTAATCTAGCATTAAAGATTTTCTCATTATAGAAAGGAATGAGAAAGCTGGAAGGGGAGATACAGATAGCATGGGTAAACGAGGTGGCACAAACCCTGAGAGGAGGCAAGAACTGAAAAGGAGAGGCATGCTAAGGGAGGAGGCGACTGGCTTGGATACAGTACGAGACAAAGAACATCCATCCTTTCCTGGAATCAAAATCACTCCCCGCAAAACCGCAATGGACATTAGATAAAACCTTTCTTGAGAGTAGCACGATTTCTTAAAGGCTGGCCAAAATTACACTTGGAATAAGAACAGGTACCTGAAAATAGAGCCAGGAAGTACTGAAGAGATGGACACACGCGGACTTCCTATGTGTACCTTTTTCCTCCATTTGTGTACGTGTTGTAGAGGCTGTTTCTTAACTGTGGGATGCTCCATCCTCTTCACCTGGTCTGGGGGACACTGCAGATGGCGCAAAGCTCAACACCGAGCATTTACACTTCCATCTGTTTTGCCACCTCTAAGAAATCAGGAACTGAACAAGTTCTGCCTAAATTTTGCCTTCCTGCAGGAGCCTGAGCAGCTCAGCTGTATCTCATAGCTATCAGAATGGTCCTATCTTCTTCTGAACACAGGTATCTAGTGCAGCAGCTGCCAGAAGCATCAAAACTGGCATAAGCAAAGGAGGCAGCAGAGCCCTTGCTAAGCCAGCGTTACTGACCGATTTCGTCGCCACAGGAAGAGGTGCCAGAACACACGAGGTGGAAGCTACAAGAGGAGAGGTTATCTTCCTCTCAGCAAAAGCAGATGCTACCACACCACTCCTATCCCACTGATTACGGTAGGAACAGCAAATCCAAGTGTGTAGGGCTGTCCATCTCTCTCTCCTTCCTTTCACTTCCCTTACATAGCAGGAGAAACCAGTCTCTAACATGTCATTAGAGATGGCAAACTCGATTTTACCAGTACTGCTGAAGAAAGTGAATGAGCTCTTTACAGTGCTCAATAAAAGAGTTTAAAGAGATTGCAAGTCTAGATTTTCCAGGTAAACATTTAAGTTTTTAGTAAATTTTCCTCTGTAGTGATAGTCAGAAAATGCCTGTGGATTCAAAGCTTCCATTTAAACGTAAAGCACCATATTTCCCTGACTGACCAGAACAGGCTATTATGATTGGTGTATTAAAGCCTTGTGTTTTCCACCTATCGAGTGCATAAACAACAGTTTAACCTTTATCCCAAGGCATGTACACCCTTCTACTCCTAGAAAAATGAATTCATGTTAAGCAGTCAAATCAGTATCAACCTGACCTTTAAACACATCAGTGTTTCTTGGAAAAATATTATGGCTGAGATGCCTACTGCGGTAAACAATATTAGCTGCTCCAACCCATTGTTGAGTCGTGCTGTGCAGAGGCTTATCAAAATAAGGGGCTGGAAATCAGCAGGGACCAAGATCTTCTGACAAACTCCACAGGATATGAAGAACAATGTAAATGTAACAGCACTGGCAGATATATTTCTATATTACTGTTCCAGAGATAACAGCTAAGGTGAATCATTTCCCACCACCTACAGTACTGAATTATTTCAAATTCTGAAGGGACCATATTTATTTCATTGGTAGGTAGCAATTTACTTAGCTGAAGATCATTATATTTATGTGTCTGTGAAATCCTCACAATAATTATATATTTGAGATGTCTCAGAAGTGCTATATATATTCTCATTACTCATGTACTTCCAAGGATATTATCATTCTTTTTCCTTCAACAACCTTTGCAATCCGAGTGTGAAATACCGTACTGTATATGAACCTAGATTCTCATAGTTTTCTTAAACTCTAGTTTAATCAAACAGCAGGGTGGCCTATATTCAAATGCAAATGTTAAGCGTGCTATGAAGTATCTTCATTTCCTTAAATGACTGCACTGTAGAGCTTATTTAAAACAGATCACACTGTGCAACAAAACAGAAGAGGACATGGAAAAAGAGTCCTCTGTTCTACATTACTTTTGCAAAAGTTCTCTAAAAAAGGTCACGAAAATGTTTCGAGGGGGGTAAGGAGATAAAGACAAGGGGACTCCTTGGTTCCAATCCTACCTTTGCCAAGCAGTTAATTATCTCTCTCTAGGGTAAGGAGAGTTCTATTTATTCTTCTCAAAGGCATTTTGGAAATCTCATATGAAAAATATTTTAAGAGCACAAAACATCGCTGTACTAGTCTAAATGTAACTTGTAGTCCAGGTAGCTAGAGATTAATGAAACCAGCTAGTGCAATTCCTTGGAGCTGCAGCACAGACTGATGTTGGAATTCACAGTCCTCATACCTGGATGGGAAGATCAGGCTTTCCTTCACCCCTTACCTTCTAACCTTCTGTAATGCTCCCTGGTCTCCCAAGATCACCAGGCAATTTTCTTATTCCCTCCTTTTTAAATTTAATTCCTGCTTGTTATTAAAACCGATGTGCCATATTTCTTCAGAAAGTTTTGTCCAAGAAACCCAAGAGGTTTAAAAATATTAGTCACTTAAATCATTATCCTCGTTCTGTCTAGTTTCTTATTTATTTGAATACCTTCCACAAGTAATAAGAAAATGCAGTTGGTTTTACTTTCCTCTTCCATTCTTGCCAAAAAACAAAAAGGCTTTGTAGTTTGTTTTTCCTGATTTGACTGATGGATTTTTCTTTCCTTTCTTGAAGACACTTCAGCACAAAAAGATATAGCAAAGGAAGGGTGTGTAAAGCACACCAGATCATGACAATTACTTGTTAGCCTTAGAACAAATGAAATGCTGAATTATGGTAAAAGTAAACAACAAACATACGCAGAAGGCATAAAATTTTATCTCGTGTATATAATGTAACAAGTGACCCTGAACAAAGCAAACACAGCCTATTGTAAGCTTATTTTAGTCCAGCAGTAATGCTTTACTATAACCAAAATCAGGGAGGAAAAGGTGATGGGTTAAACTCTACCTCAAAGCGTAGAAGCAAAGGTTGAAACAAAGATAAGCAGTTCGACCTCTTTTTGCTGGCTTAGGAAATTGAGTAGTGAGTGAGATGCTGAGAAGTGTATTGCCATGTTCTCTGGAGCGTTGCTAGTGCACACAGGTATCTTGGCAGAGCACACTGCTGCCAGAGCACACTGCTATTTGAAAAGAATCACAGTTAAGGCATAGACAGGTGGGCAAATGTGTACCAAGCACCAGGCAGCAGCAGTAAAGCAATTTAAGTCACTTCTAAGTGAAGAAAGTTCTGCAGTGTCAAGCGACATTTTGGCTTGCAGCACTGGTTCCTTTTAATCATCTAACCTCTGCTGTAGTAAGCATTATTCTTCCCTCTGACAAATATGCTCCCTTGCACAGGCATTTGCCATTAAAATTAAAACTCCATCTTAAAGGAAAAGTTTTAGATCAGATCACTAAATAATCAATAAAAAGCCTATCTACAAAGTTTCCCTTAAATCATCCTTGTAGTAAACCTAAGTCAAGAAGTAACTCACTTCCTGAAGAGCTCAGTGCTCCCCTCAGTTTCTGTACATGACTTCAGTGGGGCTACTGCCACTAATAATGAAGCAGCTAGACATGTGATCTGTCATTTCTTTTCTGGTGAGCACGTATTCCCATCAAAGGAATGGGAAGCTTTTTTACACTGACCTCCATGGTTATGAAAACAAGCAGTGAGCAAATGTAAATAAGCCTGACTTGGCAAATAACACATTTCCATTGTGAAGGCTATCTGCATCAAATACGCCTAAAAGACTCTCACAGTTTGAAACTATGCTTCCTAATCTATGATAGCTGCCACATTTATTTTATTATGATATAAAATGAACATCACACCTTTAAACTTCTCATATTGTTAATAAATCAGCTCAGAGGAGATGACTCTCATGAGAGGATCCTGTCAGTGCTTACCAGAACCACACAGATACACAAGAGATGCAATTATGCTAGAATAGCCAATTTTACAGTTCTGACACTGGTTATTATTTGACTAGCAAACAAGGAGAAGTCTCATTGGTTACATCAGGAACTTACGCAACTTAATTGCAGCCTAGCTTTTCTATCTAGCTTTTCCTCCTCCTTAACTTTGGTTTTAACATAATTTTATCTTATCTCCTTTGGTTGCTGGTGTTGTTCCTGTTTTTTGGGTGTGAGTGTTGTACTTAGTATGGATACGCACAGTTTCAGAACTGGATAAGCAGTAGTTGCTGAAAAGATTTACTCCATTCCAGCTCACTTGTTGGAATTTGTGATTCAGATTAAAGGAATTTGCAGCCTTAAATTGAGCCATGCATTGAGACAGTTTAATTCTGTGAAATTACTGAATCTTTTGTTTTACTCTTAGCTATATCTTCAGGCAATAATTTTTCCTACATCATAGCATATGCATGTTTGATAAGGGATTTAGGGCAACACTAAGTAAATTGCAATAACCATTTGTATGATCTGTTAGCATGTGAAACAAACTGAACTTCAAACAGGTTTAGAACCAGTGATCCATATCCTACCTGAAGAGATACTCACCCTGTTCAGTAAAGTTGAATATACTGATCACTAACTTAGCCATATATCAAGGACACAAACACATGTTGTCTCAACATCACTTTTGTCCCTGTGTAGTCCAACACTTTAACTGCCACTACACAAAACAAACAACCACTAACTAACAAACGGCCCTGGCACAGGGCCTGAGGATCCTGCTGCCTGTGTTCTGGTACCAGTGGGAAAGTGGATAGTGGAGCAATTGCTTTTGCCAAGAACAGGATCGGGTCTTTAAAGCTCAAGTAATTACTGGCCTTGCAGAATCAGACACTGCCTTTAAAGTCAATAAACAAAAACTATCAGAGATCCATCCAACATTTATCTTTTAAACTTGTCATCTGACACATGAACTCACACTGTTTATATAGCAATGCATAAAATATTAAAACTAAAAAGCTCAGGGACATTTGAGAGGAAAAAAAGGCAAAACTATTTTAGATTCAGAAACATTTCATCAATATGTAGTGAATCTGCATACCGGAATCAGAGATTCCTGATTATGCATGTTTACTGATTTTGGCTTTTTTTGATTAATGATAAAACTATGACATATCTTGAGAGGTAACAAGGCTTGGCAGAGCTTAACAAAATATGAAAGATTTGTATTTTTAAGAGATCTCAGTTATGCAAATATGGATACATTCACATGCATTTTACTCAACTATGGTTGTAACAAAGCTCTAAAAACATTCTCTTGTATGCTCAGGATAATGTAGAGGGCATGCTTAATACCAAAATGCTGCATAACAATTACTTTTTTCTTCATTATGAATGATTTCCATTACACCTCCTTGGACACAAGAACAAGCTTAAATTCCCACTGCATCTAATTTATTATTACTGCTGAACATATTGTCTTGTGTCAGGGTGCATGCAGTATTTCTAGAAATACATTGCAAAAAAACCTACTGGAGGGAGTTAAAGAGGAGTGGAAAGAGATAGGGAATGAATAGCAATATATAGCTGGTTATAAAAGTTTTTGCATCTTTGTAAAAGAACAATGTTAGCCAGTAACGCCATTCAGGAAGAGCTGAGAGGAGTTTTCATTATAAAAAGCTTCAGCTACTCTATATTATGACGCAAAGAAAATGTGAAGACAGGCTGCCTATATATAATGTACTACAGAAATCAACAGTTGTGACAGTTTTTGTTCATCTCTTGGTTGCTAACATTCAGATCATACACTAGAGAGCAGGCTGAGATTACTTTGAATACATTTAAAAAGACACGTGCACACCAACACAACTAAAATTATCAGACCTGGATTCTGATGCAGACATTTTTCTTACAGATTTCAGCAGGATCTTTCCTCTCATGCCAGCTGCCGTATTGGTTTCTAATCTCTGCTTTGGCAATAAGATCAGAATCTAGGTATCTTAAATAGAAGAGCAGCCAAAGGATAAGGAAGAGAATGGAGGTGAGGAGGATGTCTTTCTCCTATGGGTATAAGATAAAGCATACTTTTTAGGAGAACTTGATAGCCTGAAGCTGCATTATGATACAAAGACACGGAACAAAAGTTTCTGCTTCTGCAGACGAGGGCTGACCATCAAAAAGTAGTAACAGAGGGAAACAGACTCTCCACGACAGCTTATCTTTCAGAACTCAGGAGGGTTCACCTTCTGTGGTCTGTTGGGGCTGGGGACAAGAGAATATCATTCTTTCACGTCATGCTACTGTGACCTATGAACATTCACTTGCATATCAATTTAGAGCTCCCTCATGTTGCAGCAAATTTTGTCTAATCCCTTCTGCAGATGCTATTGTGTCTTTGGAGAGAGACTCAGCCACTATTAGAGGGAAGAGGTAGGGTCAGCTGAACAGCAAGCAAGGGTCAGGCTGCCACACAGTTATTCCTGGATCTGAAAGATTGGATTCTTCTTAGAAATTGTGCCTCTTATTGTCTTCACTGCTTAACAAGTCCCATTCTACTACAAGGACTTCAATCTGAAACGTTCACCTTACTCTTTCAGCTCAGGATGTTGGAAATTTTTCTCCATTTTTAGAAGAAATGTTATTACCCATTGACAGCTCTAGTTCTACAATCATTAAGTGATAACAGTGAGGAAAGCAGGACTCTTAGATTTCAAGACAGTCTGTCTTTATGAACTCAGTTGTGTTCTGCCCTTTGGTTCTTTGGGGTTGGAAACAACAGAGCAAAACGGACAGACTAGGGACATCCCAACTATTTTCCGAGATGTCGTTTCTGAATCTAACCCTCTGTTCCTATTGACCCCATCACAAGCTCAGTGCTTAGGTCTTGTCCTGGAACCCATCATTGTAATGTGATCCCTTCTTCTAATTACTCCGAGAGAAGTAATTTCATCTAGCCCTCAAGAGTCCACACATGCTTTTTCCTCTAATAGAAAAAGCTTCATTCATTTTTCCACTCACTTGAAAAGGCAAATATGGATTGAAAAGAGTTTCAAATTCTAGATTTCATTTAGCTAACCTAGAGGCTATTGGATATTTATTATCCAGAGGCTGGATATTTATGTCCAAATTTAACTTGAAGCATAAAGAAATGGTAGTGCAAATTACCACACACTGAAAACCTGAAGCTAGAAACATAATAAAATATTGAACTAAACCTTAAGCACAAAAGAACTAACTTCATTAATTTACTGGATATTATCATTCTGATTAAAGTAACTGTACCCAGATTAAAGTCTCTCAAAGGCAAAAAAAACCCCTGCAAGCTGAAAAGTCTTTGAACCTTGTAGCATCAAAATGAGCAACCACAAAAGATGCTTATACCCATAAAGACACGAGACCTACACATTTCAGTATGTGTCTGAATTAAATTATTGAATTTCTCTGTCATGATTCTGAGCTAATTAAGACCAGTGTAAATCAGGCATCATTCTACCCACTACAATAGATTTTACACTTACATAAAGCTTACATACTAAAATAAAGGCATTCCACAATCTGCCCTCTTATGGTTCCTAACTGTATTACATGTTACAAATATTTTTTAAGATTAAATGTTAATTCTATTCCAAATGATATTAACCTTGATTTAGAAAGAAAATTGACACTGCAACACAGAAAACTTTCATGGTAATCCTTAATAGATAGTATAATGTTTAAAGTCAGTAACAAAACAAGGCCTAGAAATAAATATTTTTTATCAAAAGCGTCATTTTCAACAGTCTTTCCTCCTTTACCTCCTTTTTTATAATCTTTAAACCTAGCACTTAATTCCATCCATGAAATATTATGCAATATGTTGATCATGCTGTTTTTTAATTTCAACTCAACTGAAAAAACACTGTAAAAAAGAATCACTATATCCCAGGGGAATCAGGAAATTAAACTTTATTTATTGGGTTTTGACTTTCCCATAAGTAGGTACAGCCATATACCATCTGATTACCATCTGAGGAGAGGCACAGCTTGAAAAAGAGCACTGCCAATGTGCCACTGGGCCATTGATTAATTAAGCAATAAGATGAGAAGGTCTGTCGCATAGGGTCATTAATGCATGCCTAAAATGCCATTTGAGGCATGAATGTCTGGTTAGTACTATAGGGTCTGATCCCACAAGAATTTACTTCTGAGTATAGTATTTACTGCTTCTGTTGGTCTGTACACATAGTAGGCATTGCCATTTGTAGGTATCAGAATATGCTGGGTAATCTAAGTCTGATCTTTATTTTTACAGGGATAGGAAAGGGAAAGAGGAAGTTAATTGTAATTTGAAACACACTTCTATTATGGAAATAGCATGCTTCCAGTTATAAAAATTGTCTCTCATTCAATATTGAAAGGCATCGTAAGCACATACAAACAGCCATTAGTTTCTTCAAATAATACAGTGGCAGGCAGTAAGAACTCTAATGAAGCTCTAATAGTAGTATATAGCAAATCTATGTAAAGGTAAAGAAGTGCTGGTTACAGCAAAAGTCTAGGAGTCTGGACTCCATTTTATAGTCATGGCTCTTGCTGCTGACTCTGAGTAATCACCATCACTACAGCATGCCACAATTAAAATATCTGTAAAATGAGTACCACTACTTCATGGGGCTGGTGTAAGGATTAATTCATTACTATTAGTACAGCACTTTATGAGCATCATTTTACTATTTCTAGACATCCTACAGCAGGGAAAAAAAAAAGATATTGGTAAGATTCTTATGATTTTCTGAGCTGTTTTAAGTAGTCTGGAAAAGAGACCACTCTGTACTCTTTCTGTGAAAACTGCTACATTTTGTATGAAATGGTTAAACATTGTTCGGGCTTCAAAGAAAGCACAGGGTTTTCTCTAGTTCAGTGGTTTAGGCACTCATATACAAGCAGACAGACCTGAGTTCCAGTCCTTGCTTCAGTTAATGCTTATTTTAAATTTAACAGTCGTCAGCCATACAAGGACCCTGACCTAGGCAACCCCTTCTCCCTGGTGGGTATCTTAACCCCTGGGCCGGAGAAGCATGCTCGTTTATGTACATATGTGCACTTTCTCTTGCCGATCTAATGAACATCTAAATAGTCCATGCATGTGAAACAGCTTCGATACGAGGAAAGAATAAACAAGTAAAGAAAACTTGCACCATCGTGTATTTATCTACAACCTTCTCCCTGAAACAATGCAAGAATAGAGGAAAGAAGAGAACCTATTTTAAATGGGCAGCCTGTCACGGCTTGAAGCACAGCTACAAAGATGATGCAGCCAAACTCTTTTTGGTAGTGCCAGATGTTGCACTAGAGAAGCTGTGGAAGCGCCCGCCTTGGAGGCTTTCTAGACTCAGTCTGACAAAGCCACAGCTTGAGCTGATCCTGTGCTGGCAATAGTCCCATCTGAGCAGGAGGCTGAACTAGATATGCTCCAGCTGTCCCTTCTAACATTTCTTTGATTCTACTGGACTGAAACTTACCTCTTATTTCAAACTACATTGCTTTCTGTATTCAAGATTTAAGAAAGGATAATTTGAGATATTTCACTTTCAGGTCAGTATTACTGAAGTAAAACAAACTGGGATCAGAGGAGAGGGCAAGCTGACAACACGCTTTTCATAAATATTACACAACTGCCTGACTGAATCATAAACTGGGTACTTTCACTCACACCCACTATTGCTAAACTTCCAAACTAAGGCCAGTTAGGATTACTTCCCTGCTGAATAGACTTCCCTTTAACTAAACATTCTTTAGATAATGTTTTAACAGCTCATTACATTAATACTTTTGAGGGAGGAAGGCGTAACACAAGAAATTTGGGATGAGACAGATTTGTACAGTCTCTTCTCATTCCAGTCAAATGGGTCTCTATGCTTTGTCAGCTAGCGCTCATAGATAACACAGCAGAAACAGGGAGAAATCAAGGACCAGGAAGGAAGCTTGCAAGGACTCCAATTTAAAGACATGCCTAATCCAGTCTTCCACTTATGTTAGAAATTCTATTTCTATCAACCAGCACAGCCACTAGAGCAGCATACGCATTTCTATTAGATATAAGTCTATACTTTTGGTTCAACATTATCATCATTACAGTTACATCAATATTTTGTTTGGTTAGGGAAAAGCTAAACCAATATAAGAGCATTTATAGAATTTCAATATTATCCACTCTAAAAGGACTGTACTTCTTGAACCATATCATGGTACATAAATCACCACAAGTCTTGGGTTTAGACAGATCTCCAGCAGTATTGCTAGTATATAACTATGCAGTCTGAGGATGAACAGGACTCATCTTCATTGCAACATCTAGATCAAGTTACTTCATTCAGTCTAACCTTGAGAGCGCAGGCTAAGAAGCAACATTGGAGCTACACAGAATGATTTGATTATCAACACGGAGTGATCAGATTAGCAGCACACAACTTGGAACTCAAGCTGTTGCACCCCCATTGAATTACTAGCGCCAAGAGCAGCCACCCACCTTTCCTCAGGCCACATAGCTCAGGCTTTCAGCATCCTCTTACCCTGAGCTTTTTCAGACTGGAGGCTCATTAAAAACTTAAGTTTTTTGCCTCACATGGTAACAAAAACAAGCTCATCTTCTACTATACCATTTCAATAGCTTGCCCATCAGGGTCAAACAGCTGTTAGAAGTATTTCATAGGTTACAACATTTTCTGTGGTGAAATAGCTAGAGAAGGAGGGTTGACATTTAGCTCACCAGGAAGCCATCTGGTCCAGGAGAAAGCAGCACTGAGTGAGACCATTTTCCCAGATGCAATAATCACAAACTAAAGTAGGGAGGAAAAAAAGAAAAAAAGTGGACATAATTATGCAGCTATAAATGTAGGACTGTATTCCAACTCAGCTGAACTAAACCTGAGAAGTAGGCTGTCTTAAACCAGGGCCTGGAGCAGTGAGTGGTAACAACGTCAGTCTTCAGCTCAGCCATATTAATTGATCTCTCTTAGCCTATTACCATGGTTCAGCTGATGAGTATCAGCAAAGAACCAAAGGATCTGTCCATACCCTTGGCTTAAGTTTCTTTAATCAGTTTTGCTTGAATTCTGTAAATTTAGCTAACCTACTGAAACTGCTTTCAAATTAACAGGAAATAAACAACTTAAGAATTGTACAACTTAGCAAAGTTAAAGCTGTATAGACAGTCCCTAAATCAATGCAAGGTTCAGGAGAAAAAAAAAAAAAAAAAAAAAAAAAAAAAAAAAAAAAAAAAAAAAGAGGGCTAAGACAGCTGCTTGTTCAGAAGGACTACAGTATAACACCTGTTGTTTCTGCAAAGAGATTCTCACAGTGTATAAATTGTTGGGAACTCTGTTCATGGAAACTTTTGTAAGGAACTCATGTGCTTAAAAAAATCAAAAAATCCCGTTTTATCACCAATTTTCCCTCTGTAGAAAGTCTAAGAGGTTCTGAATGGAAAGGGAACAACAATTCAAAGCATGACCTAGAGCATGACATCTATTTTTCTAGAACAGTGTTTGGTTGTGTTTACCAAAGTATGCTTATGGTGCTGAGCCAGCCTATGCCCAGGTGATCTTAATTAACTGCTAGCTGGGTGTGCTTTCCTATACTAACTCAGAAGCCTTTATGGGAGTTATTAGCCCTTTTCCACCCTATCCCAGCACCTAAAGGGAGAAAAAAAAAAGAAAAAAATTGTTTAACTTAGTAGGGCTTTCTCCTAAGAAACATTATTAATACAAGATGAAATAACACTGGTTCTGTCTATCCAAAGTATGTAAGGCTAAGACTTTCCACAAGACGTGGCTTTTTGTCATTTATTTCAAAATTCAATGTATTGTATCTAATGTTATTTACTAAAAAAGAAAAACAGCTGGAGTCTGTGATACTTGGGAATCACTTTTTTTGTTCAACCCACCACAGTATATAGTATACATACACTATTTAGTATATATACTATATATAGTGTATATATATGCTATAGTATACAGTTTATATAGAAATTTCATCAGCTCTTCAGTTCCTCTAGAATCTTCATCGCAATATGAGACCATACAACTAATTAACCCACAGTTGCTTTAAAAAAAGCATGCCTGAGTCAAAATGTGAGCAGAAAAAAAAATGTGGAGAAGGCAAAAAAAAAAGAAAAAAGAAAAAGAAAAAAAAGTAAAGAAATCTGGAATCTTTCTATTACTGTTCTAAAGCATAACAAACTAGAGCAATGTATTCACTATATCCAGTTGTAATGTTAAACCACAGATAAACATTACCAATGTAGCAAGAATGTGTTTCTTCCTTCTGATGAAGATCCAAGATTGCCTTCTTGAGTATGCCAAACAGCATGGGGTACTTACTTTACCATGTGATTGGCACACACTTTAGTTTTGATTCACTTTGGAGATGAAATTGTTGGCTAAAGCTTTGGAAATTCTGATTCTAGATCACTCAAGGCAGGCTGTCTTTACTTTGAAAAAGAGTAATTCTTTTTAATAACACTATGTTACTTGGCTTTATCTGTTTTTAACATTGTTTAATGATGTTTTGCATTTCTACATATTGTGCAACTCCCCAGGAACTTTAGTAGAGGAAACTTCATAAAAAATTGTTTATTATTTCAGCATGTGCTAATAAAATTGCTAAATGTTCAGTGAAGTATTCTAATACAATATCTTTTGAGGGGATGCAAAAAGGTCGCCTATTACATGCTGGTACAAAAATATACATACGTTCATTGAAAGGCAGAAATCATTATTTAACATAGTTCATTTTCATGGCCTCTCTGGTAACGCAGTGAATTCAACGGGGTTAGAGATTTATGTTGAGCTTATCTTGTAAGCAAAGTAAACTATCCCTTAAGCTTATGCTTTAAATTTTGTAGTCAACATTATTTTGCACAGCAACAAGCTTATTTATAGTATGTGTCAAGATACAGAGTTTGGTTTATTATTTTACTTATATTAATGGAAATGATCTGGAAGTAGAAAACATTACTTTGAGGCCTGTCTCTAATACCTTCCAAATTCTAAAGACAGTAAGTGTTCTGAGAGCAGAGTGCTTGGTTGATAGCTTCTGAATTCAGTTCCTTAGGGACATGTACTTATAAATCATTAGTCCTTTCTAGACCCAAACCACCTTAAACTCAGTCATTCACACAACATTCTGTAAGTTTTTTCTTGACTTACTACTATGCATGATACAAACATACATAGACACATGCAAATATACACTTGAAAGATTACTGTACAGGCATGCAAAGACTGTATGCAGCATCCTTTCTTTGTTTATTTATACAACTGCTGTGTTATAACCAAACATTACAGTTATTTTGCACAGCAGTCTACTATTCAGCTGCTCTGTTATCTAGTTTCCCTAATGGCTAATAACCTGTGTTCATATCCATAAAATCTTTCAGCAAAGTTCATTCCATACCTGAATATGGCATTTTGGTAGTGAATCCTCAAGGATCCAGTTCAGTAAATATATCTGTCAACACAGACGCCGTCAACTCCTTGAGGCAACAGCCATGCCATCGATTCTGAAATTGGAGCTTTCATATCAAGATGAGGATCAACTAGGATCAACACAAGTATAATCACTACTTCTGTTCTTGTAATACAGCTATTTCTAAAAATATGTGCAAGCGTACTTTTCCTCATAATGCTCTTCATTAATTTTTGTTATTGTAATGGTTGTCTTCAGAGAAATCAACATGATTGCTAGTTTCAAATGAACTTTCAACTGCACTACCACATTCACTTTACACAAATGTTTATTTCATCATGTGTTTGAGTGATGAGTAGTTCAGATCCAAAGAAAAGGTGCTCTTGTAATTAACTTGACTTGTTTGGCTGCATGTTTTTTTCATCCTCAGTAATGGGTTTGTTGGTGTAACACTTTTCTAAGTGGTGTTTTGGATATCGCCTACAGAATGAGCACTCAGTATTTTGATCTTTAATGAATGACGTTTGATAAATGGTAAAGCCATCATCACTGCTAGGAACAGATTCATGTGCCCATAGGCAGAAGTTTTGTGAGTTCTGTTGCCTTCTCTCTGGTTCAACTTTCTTCCGTCCAAAACCCTACAAAAAAGATTGTAACAAAAATTCCTGTAAACATATGACTTAGGATGACAGTTTCATAGATGAAGCTTGCAACAGTCACTACCCCATTGGGAAGTTAATGAAGCTGTTACCACAGTGATTTCAAGAACTCATGGTCAATCTAAGCTGAAAATAATACTGCCTGACTTGCCTGTCTGAACATACATAAAGAGAAATATATTGACTTTTCACCTATTACTACTAATGAATCACTCATACTTAGCATCTCTGCAGCATGCTATATACTCAGAGTAACAGCTAGATTGATCTTCAGAGTAACAAATAATTAAGTTAATAATGTTATGTTTGGACTCTAGTAAAAAACTGAGACAGACTAAAAACTGGAATTTTTAAAAATATCCCTTACTTATGTGTCCAGTCACAGGAAGATGGAATCTGATTTTCACACTACGTTTCAGGAAACTTATTGGGAATTAAAGTTTATCAGTACCATCAAATCTATGAGACACTGAATGTCATACAAAGTGCACAGAAATGGAGGTATTCAATACTAGTGAGTAATGAATACCTAAAAATCTAGGTCTAAGGGAGCTCACATGTCAGACAGACATTCAATATGACAATTCACTTCGTCCTCCTCTATTCATTATCTTGTAAATTGTGCTATTTCTTTTGCTGCTTAGAAAGATGTCAACGATCTAAGAAGAACTGAAAAACATGAAACTGTTGCAAATACAGAAAAGCCAAACACAGTTTTAAAAAAATCAAAATTGTGGCTTCTGCTACATAGAGATAAAGAGATGTGTATTGGAAAATAATGCATTCAGAAGATATATCTGGGATGTCCTATGGATTTCGTTAAACTTTTGAAAAAGGTGTATGAAAAATCAGTATGTGCAACTGACTTATGAGTGGCTGACAAAAGCTCAGTGCAAAGGCAATCACTTCTAGCAGAGTGATAGCGCACGTAACTTGGTGCAAAATCTTAAGTCTTGCCCAACAGGAGCACTGGAAGATGCCTATCAAAGACCTAAATCACGGGCATTTTTGTTCCCCTCAAATTCTGCCCCTCTCAGTGACCATCTGTACTGCTGTATACCTACATCAGCCTGAGAGAAGTCACATCCCTATGCTAATAAAGGGTGTGTTTCTTTGTTGCTTATATTTTTCCCTTCTCACAGTTCTGAGCATCTATGATTTTTAGAAGGGAGAAAAATGATGTTGTCTTTAATCTCTAGCAGACTGAGAGATGCACCTTCTGATTTTTTCAGCGCTGGGTACTTACAAAATCGAAATATTCTCCTACATTCTGTAAACAATGTCTGTTGTCATGAGAAGAAAATGGGAAGTTGTTGTTCACTGCTTTCTGAAAAAAAGAAGAGATGGGGAAAAAAATCTGAATTTTCATATACCCTGTCTTGCACACATACACACTAGTCTTAGTTCTTATATTCTGACAGATGCTGAAATTATAGTTGCATACCTTCTATCACTGATATCATTTTCATATTTTTAATCTTAATTGCACATCATTTTACTGGGGCAAAATGGGCTTTTTTCTTTTCTTTTTCTTTCCTTTTATTTTTTATTTTTTATTTTTTTTTTTTACCAAAAAAGTCATCAGGAGGATGGGTGTTCCCTTGACTAACTAAACATATACATGATTAATATAAAAGTATGAATTTTCAAATAAGAAATGCTACATTCCATCTACAAGAAGCAAAAATTAGACATATGTCAGGATTGCCTTGTTTGATTCACTAGTAAGCCCAAAGCTAATTAAAATGAACTGCAAAAGGGGCCTCCAAACTGAACTAATCTATGATTTATGTACTAAATGTCATGTACACTGCTTGTTGCAGGGGAAGTGGAAGAGGTATTAATCGCATAACTAATTTATAATCTCATTTTTTAACATAATGTTCTTCCAGTATGTAAAATGAAACTACAGTTTTAGGAGAAAGGGGCATCTGCAAAAAAACCTAATCGTTTAAAAAGTAATTAACATATTTAATTTTTTAAGCTAAAATGTGAAACACTGAAAACTCTTTCGGACTATTAGATTCCCTTGATTTCTCCTCCTGTATTATTTTTCTGTTTCACATTGGAAACATTTGGGTTTTTTGTAACTGATCTAGTGCTTTTTACTTTTAATATTGTGGAATAAAGTTTTTATCTTCCAGCTATGATATTCACCTCCATACAGAAGAACAAATTTTAATGTAATATAACTTTTTAAAAACTGTTTCAAGAGTAAGTGGCTTTTATGAGATATACTCTGAATCAGTTCCAAAGACAAGATATCACTAGAGGTCTGATCCAGCAAGAATAATCCACAAATGAAAATCTGCCTGCATGCAGTCAGTTGCACAATCATATCCTACAGTATTTGGTACACTGGCTGAATTTGTTTCATTTTTGGTAGGTGCCCAGTTCACATAAAAATTCAGCCAGACTGTAGCCCAATAAGTGCAATGGATACATTCTTATACATGCACTTAAAATTAAGCACCTTTTATGTTGCTAAAATGGTGATCTACTAAAGGACTCCACTGCAGTTACAAGCAAACCTTAACAACTTAGGAACCATGTTTATTACTAGTTCTTATATGTTGCAGGAAAATTGATAGCCAAGATGTTACATATTGAATACTCTCTTGGAATGATTCCATATATTAATTAATGTTTTTTAAAAAATTTATTACATCATAATTATAAGACTAACACTAAATAAGAAATAAGAATTAATATAAGCTTAAAAAATACTACACTTCTGACAAAATTAATTAACCACACCGCCAGGGATTTCCTTCATACAAGGAGATTAAAGACAGCTGCACATATAGCCAGTTTCAACAATTCTTTATCAGCAGTTTTTAGAAATGTCACATACACAAACCTTCTCAGATCGTTCATGTGACATCACATTTTAGCCTTTACTGCATCTTCATACTGTCATTGCAGACCTTTTACTTCCTCATTAATGAGAACTCGAAATTTCACTAGTTCTTGCTAACAGTGAAGGGTAGGTAAATGGACAGTGTAACACGAGATAACAGTCATGCTGGTGTTGATAACAGGCCTACCTAACCTGGTTTTCCTTCTCAGAGGCTGAGGTCAGATGCTTTGCAGAAAGCTGTACAACCAACATAATATACTATAATCTCCTCCTTTTCACTAGCCCCAACCTTCCATTTTAAGCATTCCTCCCAGCCAATTTCTGCTCTTGGTAACACCAAAATTTATGACGTGAACTCAATATAATGTTATGCCTATTGGAAATGAAAACAGAAAATACTATGTGCACGAACTGCTTGGGTAAAGCAAAGCTCAGCATGACCACAGAATTAAGACACAAAAATATGCTTATGAAATTGTAATGTAATATATGCTCAAGTTTTAAAAGTACTGTGTTTTGATTGTTTCCAAAATTAGCCCAATTTTCTCATTTTTAAGAAAGCCTTAAAGATATTTCAGATATGAAGTTTCTGATTTTTAAAGAAATAATTGTTTGCTTGAATATACAGAATGTCTGATATTCAATTCAAAACAGCTGATCAACTTTTAATGGAATGCTCTTGCAGGGCTATTTTGCACATGTATTTTACACTAAGATAGATCATAATACATTCTGACATACAGATGTGTCTCAAATAGCTATTACAACCAATGAAAGGGGAAAGTAACCGATACTGGAAACCAGCAGTAACTACAGGAGGACTTTGAGTACCCAAAATTATAACTGAGTAACAGAATATCATGAAATACCTTTTTCCCTCATCGCAGCTGGCAATCCTTTTAGACCCCAAGGCACAACGTCTGTCAATGTGCTGTGACTGCTGCGTCACTGCCAAAAATGTAAGCGCTATTCCGACTTGTGTACCTTAGCAAGCCTTCACCCAGCAAAACCTTGCAAAAAGGGGCTTCTGTAAATTAACTGCATTCCCACAGCTCACCTGCTCCCGAGCTCTGTACCCTGGCGGCAATCTCTCCTCAATATACCGAACTTCTTTGGCGTTTTGCGCCTGTCTTAGCGCAGAGCCTGTAGCTGACTCAGGCTGGCTTTGACATAGTCCGATATGGGCGAACTGGAAAAACATAAAATTTTGATCCGTGAAAACAAATAAACCCAATCAGAAACGTGGACAGAAACTGTGGTTTGTCACTTTTTTTTTCATTGTTGGTGTTTCACCCCCACCTAGCGGCCTTCGGGAAAATCAGGCTCCCTCCGTATAAAACACAACCCCTGCCTTAAAAAACTTAGGATGTGGATGAATAAAACAGGTAAGAAAAACGGCACAGAATATTATTTCCCCAGGAAAGTCATTTGTATAACTGTAATTTATCTATTACAGGCACTGATGCTGTAATCTCTTCTTTTTTCAGGCAGCTCCTGCTCCTCTGAGCGCAACGCCGCAGGCTTTCACGGCGGCCCCGATCCCCTGGCTCTGCGGTACCCGGGCAAGGACACCGACTGCTACCAGACTTCCCGGCTTGCTCTCCTCCCTCTCCCTGCGCCCCCTTTTTTTTCCTCAGACCAGGAATGTGGAGCCTTGTTTTCCTTTGAAAATACCTCTGTCGCCTACTGAAGCCTGAGGGCTTCCTTGGCAAAAGGAGCCTCTTCCCCCCACAGCCGCCTTTCCTCAGGAAAGGAGACGAGCGTTGGCAAAGTTTCGGGGCGGTTTCTTTGGAGGGTTGGAGTTTTAAAAGAGCCGAGTTTGGGACAGGAGCCCCGGGAGGTGCCAGCGCCGTGGCGACCCCTCCGCCCAGCCACAGGTCCTCACCCAGGCGCCATCGCGCTTCGTGCAGGGCTTGGCCGACCTGCCCTTGGGCATGGCCGCACCGCCTCGCCTCGCCTCGCCTCGCCGCCTCGCCTCACCGCCTCGCCTCACCCCGCCACCTCGCCTCACCACCCCGCCACGGTTGCCACGGTGGCTGCCTTGTCCCGCTCACAGAAGCCGCAGCGGAGCAGCCTCGAGGAGGAGACGGCGCCGCCATTACGCGGTGGGACGAGCCCCCATGGCGGGTGCCGGCGCCCTCCTCGTGAGGAGATAAACCCCCATCTGCACGATGAGACCCTCGCTTTGGGCGTGAAAAAGATCCCTCTGGAAATGCAGGCCTGCTCGCTCCTCCTGGCGTGGGGGGAGGCCTCCCCACGGCCCTCGCGGCCACGTCTTTCTGAGGAGGGAAGGGAGAGGCGGCGGCGCGAAGGCTTCGCGCGGGGTGACGGGGCCGGGCTGCCCGGGACCCTCCTTGCCGCCGCCGTCCCCGGCCTCCCGGCAGCAAAAGCTTTTCCCTCAGTATTACCCCTAAGCAATCAGCTCAATGACATTTTGCATTCTTGCTCTGAAGAAAGGATTTTTGACAAAGCCAAAAACGGGGACACCAGGTATATATATAATTTCTAAGCTGTAGCACCATGTTCTTTTTCTAAAATTCCTTTATGAAAACACACTTCTTAATTCTCTATACAAACCACAGTTATTAAAAAAGTCCGGCAATACCTTACGGATATTTTTGCTTTCTATTTTTGCACCTGTTGCACTTGTGTTTAAGTTTCTATTTATAAATAGGAAAAGGATGGAAGCAAGATGTGTCAAAAAACAGCATTACTCCAGGAGTTTAAGAAAAACACTATCACAACTGAAAACTGTGAGAGCTGGATATGCCTCCTTGGTAAAATAATAAACATTTGCAGAGTATTTTGCTATATTTTGGCCTACATACTCCATGCAAGTGGTGGCACTGGGTAAGTTTTGGTTAATAGGAAAAAGATGCTTAACACCTAGCACTGTGTTTTAAAATAATTATTATAAAAGCTGTCAATTAAGACTATAATTACTCCTCCTGTTAATATGGAAATACAGGGGTGTGGGTTGTTATTTTTTTCACAGATAGTTAAATCTAGGCAAACAATTATTTACACTTCTGTGCTGTGAGAATAACATTAGCAGGTTTAATGGCTTGGTGATAGCTATTATCATCATGCATCAAGAGCGATTACTGCCTCTTTTACGTTAAAAGGTAGCAACTGTCTTCTTAGTGTGAGTGTGGAATGTTTTATTCATTGTTTGTTTAAAATATTTCTTTAAATATTTCCCATTTCTTTCTAACTTAAGAATGTTGTCCCCTACAAATTGAATTTTCATCAACCTACTTCTTCATTTTTAAGAATGCAAGTATATTTCAAGTATTTGAATAACATAAACACGAATCTAAAATTGTCTTAGTGTTTTTGATAGAATCTTTTGATTCACAAAACTAAAGTTCATAAAATTAAAGTTGTGATGCATATTTTAAACTTTATATTCAAATGTAATAGTCTTTCATTACTGTATAAAATCTGTTCCTGACTTACTAAATTAACTTGTAATTCTGTGCTATCAGCTATAAAAAGTGATTTCCTTGTATGGAGCTGTACGGGCTAGTATTACTAAAAGCAGAGAAAAAAAAAACCTGCTGATACGGTAGAACATCTTACAGTAGGCAATGATCACTGCCTGCAGCTTAAAGAAAATTGTCCCTACCTTAATAGCTCCAAGACTTAACTCCATCAGAGGTGGTTTAAGATATAATTAGCATATTACTTCTGATTTAATTCCACCACTGCGAAAAATATGGAATCAAATTATGCTTCTGCCCTTTAAACCTAGTGTTAAAAACAAAGTCTTGGTTTAAAATAGCACTTTGTATTAGAAGATGGTACTTCTGGGTAAGTTACTCCTGAAAAGATACTAAATAAAATGCTAAAGACAGTACTTCTGTGGTAATACAAAAGGGTTAACACAAATACCCCTTTCTCTCCTAGGATAATCACCCGAAATGTAAGTGCTAGATCCTGAAATTGTCATTTACCCTGTGTAGTACTATAAATAAGGCAAAATTTTCTCTTAAGGTTCTTAGTCAAAATTAATAATAGTTTGGGATAAAACCAAGAAATTATCCAGAACTCTTAACTACAAAACTGTACTTCTCTTCCGCCAAATAGTTTACCTGGTGTACGGCTTGCCTAAACAATTCTTACCCTACCCCTGAATATCAGAGGTACTTGTTTGTCCATTAGAATGTAAAGAATTCACATAATTTGAAATTCACAGTAGCTAAACTGTGCTAGACTAAACTAGGTTGTTAAGTAATATAAAACTAATTAAGTCTAAAAACAAATTCTATGGAAACTACAGTGAGACTTAATACAACTACATAAATAATGAATATGGTGACTTCAGTCTTGCACAATGTAAGCAGAAACACATCGTTACTCTGCACACTCCCTGCCAGCAAGCACTGCTCACACGATGCTGGGTATGGTCTAGGAAAACCTATTAGCAGTTCAGGAGCGGATACTGTGTTTGAAGGCATTCAGCTTTAGAGCATGGAGACAACCTGCACTGTGTCATTTGCCTGTTGGTCAGAAAACTATTTGGTCTATAAATTCGTATTATAGATATAGTGCCTGAGATGGATATGGCAGCCATTTTTTTACAGTATTTTTTTAATGGACAGGGGAGTGGAAAATGATCATTCTCTACGTATTTCACAGAAAGAAAGGCTGAGGCATGGTGAGACAAAGCCATTGCTTAAAATGTAACAAACTGTAGGCAAGACTAAACTTCCCCCTAATTCAAACAGAAACATTTGTTTTAAAGGAAATTTCAAAGCTCCTGCATGAAAACAATCTCTAGTTTACCATCTTACTATTAGACATAAGTAATGAATGGTATTTCAGAGTACAAGCTGCCATCAGGGAGTTTTTCAAGGCTCTCTTCTAAATGGCTTACTTTATTTCTGCAGATATGTATTGGAAGTTTTGGTAATATATATAAGAGCAGTGGTTTGGATGCTGTTATTAACAATGCCATACTGTAAGTTACCTTCAAGTATAACAGCAGGTAAATGACTTGGATAAACTACTTTTAAGATGATTTACAGAGGCTAATATAAAACATGCTTATGAAAAATAAGCTGTTTCAGATAATGTAGTTTTGATTAAGAAAAAAAAATCCCAAACTGTAAACAAGCTCATGTTTTGAAATGGTTTTGTGACTGTATTGTCATCTTAGCCTTGAGTGTGATGAACTGTACTGTCTAAATGTGCCAGGATCACTTCAGAAGGCTGTGAAAATAACTCATGTGATTTTTAAGATGGGGGAAGTCAGTGACAGAACTAGAGAAGGATAATAAAGAACATGACAGGCAAGAGGAACCTACAGTTTGCTTTTATTCCATTCTACCTATTTACAGATTCAATAACCTTGGATATATTCTTGCAAACTCAAACATCCATTTGGCTTTAAAAGTATTACATTTATAGATTTTTTTTTCCCTGAAGGACTGCAATACTGTTTTGCGTTTACTGCTGTAAACAGACTTAGAAAGGTCCCTTCCTAACACCACAAAAGGATTCCAAAGGAACGCAAGCAGTAACTAACTGAATCAAGAGTTTGGCCAAAGTCTGCAGGGGCAGTAGGAACAGGTCCAATATAATAAAAGCTAGACTAAAAGTGCTTTAACAATAGTATCATGTTTTTTCTTAGATTGTATACATCCATTTTCCTACCAGTGGGCATTGCTATATTTTCAATTTTGTTATTGCTAAGACATGCTTTATATTAGTAAAAATATGCAAAATTGGGATATTTTAGCTTCATTTACAAAGGAAACAAGGCTTGTGCAACTGCACCTTCTGTCAAGCCACCTAATGATTTTCAAATTTATAGACCACTCTGAATTGTGAAAAACAAAAAAAAAAAAAAAATGAAGGCAGTTAAGATCGTAGAAACTTAGTAAGAACCAGTGACAGGATAGGAAGTTGCCCCATTAAGAGGCAGACCACACTCAGTTGCCATATATTCAGGACAATCATGCTGGTCAGCCTGCACTCGCAGGATTTCCTGGCTAGCCACAAATTGTACTGTCTCTCTTGGCACAGAGGTGTAACGAAGGAAACTCGTGGTTCTGAACAAAGGGCACCATGTAGCAGGAAAACATTAAATGGTAACTGTTAAAATTAACTTTGTCACTATACATGGAACAATCTGTTTGCTTAAAACCACCACATCTGAGACTTTTGCCAAATTCTGTGCCTAACATGAGCCCAGTATGCCCAAGGCATTGGTAACCCTGTATTTTAAGGTGCCCATCACCAAGTTTTTACTGTTGCAACCGCTCAGTATGTGTGAAAATCAGGTCAGTAAGCCCTACGGCCTGCTCCAGTATTCAATCCACCGTAGCGACGGGCTCCTCCCGGGTAGGGGCGCGGCAGCGCAGGCCGGCTCCCGGGGCCGGTGAGGCCCAGCGGCACGACGCCCCCTCAGTCACGCAAGGACGGAGCGGGGCGGGTGCTGACGGCGCAGCTCCCGGCGCCCTGCGGACACCTCCCGCCCCCCCCTCCGCCCTTGCGCCGGCAGAGCCCCGCGGTGCGCCCCGAACCGGGCCGGCAGCCACGGAGACAGCGAGGCGCGGCGGCCCGGCGGGCGGGCGGGGGCGCTACGCTCCCCTCAGCCGCACCGCAGCGCCGCACGCTGCCGCGCGCCCCTCGGCGCCCCCGCCCCGCCCCCGCGCCCAACCCACCCCGCTTCCCCCATTGGCCAGCGCCCGCTGCGGGCCCGCCCCTCCCTCCAACTCGACCCACGCGCTTCTCCCATTGGCCAGCGCCCGCTGCGGGCCCGCCCCTAGCGCCTGCAGGGACTTCGCGGGAAAGCGCGCGAGAGGTGGCTCTGCCGGCGGCTCCCCCCCTTTCCCGCTCCCCCGCGCTTACCGCTTCCGCCGGCGCTGACGGCGGCTGCCGCCCCCCGCGGGCCCGGCGAGACGGAGCCTCCCGCCGCGGGGCCGCGGCTCGGCCCGCCGCCGCCGCCGCCAGGCGAGCGGAAGATGGAGGAGCCCTGCGCAGCCGCGGGGGCCGCCGCCCCGCCGAGAGGAGAGGCGGAGGAGCCGCAGCAGGTACCGGCGGGGCCGGGGGCAGGGAGGGAGAGGAGCCCCCCGCGCCGCGCTGCCGCGGGCCGGCTCTGCCGCGGGGCTGCGCCGCGTGTGGCACTGCTGCGTTTAAACGTGGCGTGCGGGAGCGTGCCCTGGATCCTGCGCCGGCCTCTGCGTGCTCTTCGTGGGTGTCCGCTCGGCGGCCGCGAGCGTGGCGGCCGCGTACCTCACCGCGCGTGGAAGGAGACGCGCGGGGGTAAGCGTGGCCCTTTGAGGAAGGCGTGTCACTAGTTTTAACGTCGTTTTTCTTGTGCGCGTTCAGCTGCAGCGTTGGTGTGAGCTGTGCTGTAGTTTCAGGCCAAGGCGTGAGTAATCCCGGTCCCGGGGGAGCTGGGCTGCCCTTCGTTTCCCGCAGCGCTGTGGCGCTGGCTCTGTGAGGGAGTTGAGGGGACTCCGTGCAGCGAACGTGTGTTACGAGCGGTTGAGCAGAGTTGAGAGCGAATGCAGGGTTTCACCCTTTAAAAATGACCGATGTTAACCACAAGTGCACAGATATAAAACAAAATCTCGTAGCTTTAATTCGTATTACTATAAACAAAAGACTAATTTTTCCTTGAATACCAGGGGTCGCTGTTGTTTCTCGGAGGCAGTGAAGTGAAGAGCAGCGCTGTGGTGAAATACTCCTCTGCCCCACCGCAAGCAGCGTTTGCCCGTCTTCAAGAGAAGACTGATTTGAAACTTCCACCTGCGAACTGGTTGCGTGAAAGTGCTAAGCTGGGACCAGCAGGTACAACTATTCTGGGCAACAACAAGAAAAGTAAACCCTTTTCAAGGTAAATGCGTCAAGCTCTATTTTTATTCCAAACTTTTAAGAATAAATTTAACAGTGAACTTGGACCCTATGTAATTCAAAATATTACACATATTTTGTATCATGTCAAGTATGTGTTACTCTTTCTTCACCATTCCCGCTTTTCTTCTGTGGTTTTTGCCTGTATGTTATAGTCTTGTTTTCTTTATAGATGATTAAGGATGCTAGTAATGTTGACCTTCATGTTGGTCTGTGATTGTCTGTTGTCAGTTGGTCAAAATCAAACCAGACTGGTTCAGCTAGCCATTTGGCTTTTGATAACATAAGAAATTGGAACAAACATAAGTCCTCCTGACACTTCAGCAGCTGTCTTGGTAGTTTTAATCTTTAGAAATCAGAACTGGCTAACTAATGGAAAAAGAAACTTCACAGTCCTGTCAAGAATATGCATGGCAGTTAAAATAAGTGGCAGAACTAAAAAGCAGTAATATCTTTCAATATGGATGTTTGTTAATTAGTTGGATGAAGCAAATTCTGTGTGTTCCTAAATAGGAAATTTAGCTCCTGTGCTGAGCAAGCAAAAATCATACTCAACTAGTTAGTGAAATTTAGCAGTATGCCAAAGGCTTGTGTTTAAATCCTTGTAATTGACATTAGGGGACATACTTTTTTTTTTTTTTTTTTTTTAGTGGAGCAACATGTTTCTTCTCTGGGCTTTATCAACTTTTAAATACTATGTTTGTCAGATAGCAGCTGGCAGTTTGTTTTTGTCAATTTTTAAACCTAATAATGAAGGTATGAGTTCAGACATTTATATATCATATATTTGATTATGTTATGGCACTACCTGGTTTAATTTGAAAGAATGATCTGCATATTGAAGTATTCCGGTTTAAATAGCTTGTAATTTAGAGAGGCCTTAATAAGGGCAGATACAGATATAAGGATGTGCTTATTGAAATAATTAAGCCAGTTTTGTGTTTTGAAAAAAGAAGAAAAATATTGTTATAGAAGCAAAATAAAATGCAGATGCCAAAATTAAAAAATGTGCTTCATTTCTTTAAAGAGAGAAAACATTTGAAAAACTGATTTGCTCCTTTGTAGTAAAAAGGCAAGGAGGGGAGTCATTTCGTAGAATCCAGTTCTTCTATTGATGTGTGTGTTAAGACAGCTTATTTTCTTATTTCCTTGCTTTTTAACAAAACTTAAACTACTTTTGGGCATGTCTTGAGCTTTGATCTAAATAATTCCAGTGGTATCAGTGGAAAACTTGTGGAACTTCAAAATGATTTTGTTAATTAAACTCAGATCTCATTATAGCTAGTAGTGCTTAGCTTTCAGAGGCTGAGCATGTTTTGGAGAACAAGTAGCTGTATTTTTAATGTCACATTACATCTATCTTAACTTGTAATATTTTCTAAATAGCTTTGGAATGGCTTATGACTTCATTGACTCAATTGGAAATGATGTGGATGTTGTGTCTGATTCAGAGGTATGTATAACTTTCAGTTCCATGATTCAAACATTTATGGTGTATAAATCTCATCTTAAGACACTGTCAAAGAATGATCTTTGTGTCTTTTGAGGAAAAGTCCCCTAATGAAATACAAACAAATGATCTAATTTTTGCCCTGTCATCAAAGGGGGTTGTGATCAATGAATAAAAAATATAGATAAAATCATATTTCCAGTGCAGTTTTACAAACAATCTTCAACTAAAATATGCAAGTCTGTGAATGTGATATATCAGTTTATAATGTAGGTAAGCCTTGTGTGTGTGCAATACAGTTATTTGATGCAAATTATTGCTGCTCTTAGGATTTGTTTTCTTCCTTCTCATCCAGAAGAGAGAGACTTCTTCCACCTTCAGCGCAATCTTCTTTACTTTTCTCTGACTTTACCAGCACCAGAAATGTTGGTGAATCTTCTGTGTTAAATTCAGATGAGATTATTCAGGGGAGGAAACATGCATATTCAGTTATCTCTATATTGATCTTGGACAGATTTTTACTAAACGTAGATTGATCGATAACTCTCTATTTACATGTGTGTATATACACACAGTGTGTCACTTCTGATAATGGGTTGTGAGGATCCAAAGAGTGATCATGTTTAATCGTTGCATAGTATTTATACTTGTTCTTTTTTCTCCTTTTTCTTTTTTTCTGCTTTTTGATCAATATTGATCAATATTGTTTCACTGCTTGCTAATTCCTTCTGCTGTATCTGTCTGTCTCCTGTTTCTTACTAAGCTGCTTGATATAGGAGTGGTGCTCTTGTTTTCACACAACCTAATGCAATGAGACCTAATCAGTGACTGCAGTTTTACAGCTGGCTTTTTCTTTTTCAAATGCACTGTTTGTGTAGGAATGAGAGGTGTTTATATTCCGTAGTGAATGCATTTATTTGCCATTAGAACAATACTGGAAAATAGTGAGTCTTCTGTTGCTGTATAAGTTTAAATCCAGTGGCTTTAATGACTGGCTTCAACAATATTAATGAGTGAAAACATTTTTAGGTGATGGCAGTCAGTCTGATGTTGCTTACTCAACTGTACAGATCCAAGTGTAAGCACGCATTTTAAAACCTGGCAGTGTTCGTGCAAATGAGTGAGGAAGAGAGAAGGAAGAGGAGAAAAATGTTGTTTCTTAAGATGTCTTTTGTCAGTGATGGATGTGAAGAAAATCACTATCTGAAAAACTAGCTTATTGCAGTTATGGTAAGGGAGTTGACTGCGCATGTTAAACATCCCTAAAGGCTGGAATGGCCTTCTTAAAAAGTCTAGCTTTTTAAGGTTTTATTTACCTGCCGGTATCTCTCTGATGTTTGTGCTGTATTCTTGATCTATAGCTTCTGAAGAATCGTATCTTAAATCCAGTATAGTTATATGGAATGTAATCTGTTTTCTTTTCTGTTGTAAGAATATTAAAAAACTTCTGAAGATACCTTATAGCAAGTCGCATGTCAGCATGGCAGTACATCGAATTGGGCGGACCCTCTTGCTGGATGAGCTAGATATTCAAGAACTCTTCATGAGATCATCTCAGGTTAACCATTTGTTTTTAAGTATGTCATATAGTCAAAATGTAGTATTTCAAGAATGGTGTAGGGGCAAGCATATATATATATAAAAATAAAAATTATGTATATATCAAAGTGTGTGCAAGTACAGAAAATCTGCGTGAAGCAAATGCTGCTATTGTACAGCAGTTGGTTTATCTACAAACTGCTACAGAGAATCTGATGTCCTTTTACTTACGATACTGTAGGATTGAAATTCCATGTCCCAGTTCCCTGTAACTGCTTCAGTATTGTTGTACTATTTTAGAAATTTTATTAATAATAAAATATGTAGTATTAATTAATCTCTCACACTCAACTTTTTGTGAGAAAAGATGGTAATGTAACTTTGTAGCTAAACTCTTAAATTGGTTATTTGTTGAAAACGTTGATGCCTTCTAAAAAAACTTTCTGCCATTTGCTGGGGATGAGTATTCATAAGCTAAATTAGGGACTTGGTTTGTTTTGTAGATGTTTCTTCACATTAATTTCATATTTATGATATTACCTAGACAGGAGACTGGACATGGCTTAAAGAGTTTTATCAAAGGCTGATTGATCAGAAGTGGCAGCGAAAAAAGAAGAGCAAAGAGCACTGGTACCAGAAGGCTATACTTTCCAAATTTTTGTATTACAGGTAACTTCATGCTTTCATCAATTTGAATTCTGTGCCACCTTATTTTTCCCTGGCTCCTTGTCTTGAAATAAATGTTAGAATTGCATTGTGGTCTGTCTTATTTACTGCTTTATTCTTTTACAGAGGAAATTCAAGGTTGAGATCAGGAAGTAGCTAGACTATCAATGTTTTAATAGAAATTAAAGTAGTTTAAAGTAAAGTGAAAATATAAAGTAAATAGCATGACTTAACTGACTACGTATCTCAATATTCCTCCAAAGAACTGGGCCTGAGGGAAGACATTAAAATATGCAAGATTCAGTAATACGGCAGATACCGTAATCGAAGAGTTTGAGCAATGAACAACTTGTCAATATACCAATCTTTTGATATATTAGCAAAGCCATTCTTTGCAAATAAAGTGCATAAAATATAATAATTCTAAAGCAGATTCTGGTTGTATATTGTTGACTGAACCTTTGATATTGCTTTGTCAGTATTAATGGTGATGGAGCTGCTCAGCCTGTTCCTTCCACTTCAAAACAGCACCAGGATGGTCCTGTTTCAGGTGAGAGTGATGAAGCAGGAAGGGCCTCCTGGCCAGCTCCCTTTGAAATGCCTTCTTCAATATCTGAAGATCCAGGTGCCTCTAACCAGGTTAGTTCGTTATATTTTAAAGGAGACCTTGGTGGGGAATATAATTACTGAAAGATTTGGAGAGGTGCTATTGAAGTAGTCATCTTTACTGGAAAAGAATGATCAAAAATAGAAGAACAACTTTGTGGTACCTGCATTTTAGCTCATGCCAGTGTTCCCTAGCTCCAAATTTCAGAAATACGTTTTTCTGTCATTTTAGTATGTACTTATGTGTTTTTGAGAGACAAAATATTTAGCTAAGAGTAATCTTCAATTATTTCACCTGAAGGAGCAGGAAAAATTGATATTCATTCAGATGGTATTTATGAACACTTAAGGCACTGGGCTTTTTCTTTTCAAATATGCCATTAAAATTAGGTGAAGATAGAACTAAGGATCTACTAAAATGAAGATGCAAAACAGTTGAGTAACACATAAAAATATTTGTCATGAGATTATACAAATAGAAAAGAGATGTTCACAAAATCACAGAATGGTTGAGGTTGGAAGGGACCTCTGGAGATCATCTAGTCCAGCCTCCCTAGGTCACCTAGAGCATGTTAGACAGGGTTGCATCCAGGCAGGTTTTGAAGATTTCCAGAGAAGGAGACTCCACAACCTCTCTGGGCAACCTGGTCCAGGGCTCCGTCACTCTCACAGGGAAGAAATTCCCCCTCACGCTCAGGCGGAACTTCCTGTGCTTCAATTTCTGCCCATCGCCTCTTGTCCTGTCACACGGGACAACTGAAAAGAGTTTGTCCCCGTCCCCTTGACACCCTCCCTGCAGGTCCTTGTACACGTTGATCAGATCCCCCCCCCTCAGCCTTCTCTTCCCCAGGCTGAAGAGGCCCAGCCCTCACAGCCGTTCCTCCTAGGGCAGATGCTCCAGCCCTCTGACCATCTTCGTAGCCCTATGCTGGACTCTCTCCAGTAGCTCCATGTCTCTCTTGGACTGGGGAGCCCAGAACTGGATGCAGTACTCCAGATGAGGCCTCCCCAGGGCTGAGTAGAGGGGCAGGATCACCTCCCTCCACCTGCTGGCAACAGTCTTCCCAGTGCACCCCAGGAGACCATTGGCCTTCCTGGCCACAAGGGCACTTTGCTGGCTCATAGTCAACTTGTCCAGTTACAGTAATTAGGCAGCAAACTGATAATAACATTAGGCTCTAAACCAGAGTTTCAGTCTGTGGCTAAGCCTGTTTATGTGAAAACTGTTAATTCTTGTGGTTTTTTTGAGTAACGTAATACAGGAATTGAGTAAATCTTTGAGAGATTGAAAAATCAGTTATTTTCTGTCTATGTTAAGCATGATGCTAGATGATCATTATCATCTTAGGTAGTACTACCAAAAGACTTGGATAGGGAATTTGTGAAGACTCTAACTCGCATCAGTCATAAGATCGTGACTTTGTGGTATGGTAGTGTTCTAAAGTGGTGAAATAAAACTTCAGTACTTGAAAGTTTTTAGGAGGAGAACTATTTCTGTCTTACACTTTCTTGAGGAAGCATTGCCAGCTCAGACAGGCTGTTTGTTGTAAAGTCTTGTGCATTTGTATAATGTAACTCTTCTTTATAAAAAGCTTACAGGATAGAGGACTTCTGGGAGATGGATAATCTGGTTCTGACTCTGGGGTAATAAGTGATTTGTCTGAAAAGCTTCATTTTTCTTTCCAAATCTTGTGAGAATATAAAGTATAAAACTTATATTCTAATTGCAGAAAAGAAGCATTCTAGCACTGACTAGAGGCTTTTAATCACTTATTTAAAGATAGTAGAGATGAAGGTTTTAGCTTTATATGCTTTTTTTTCTTATTCAGAGTATTATTTTTCTGTACATATGTTTTTGTGGCCTAGCTTTATCTCAGCAGCAGAATCACTCCTTATCCTTGTGCTTTCCACAGGGAAGTGTGCCTCTTGAACCCTCATATATAGTGGGGCATGTGGCTTCAGCCCCCAAAGAACAAAACCTGACTACTTTGTTCAATGACGGGGAAAACAGTCAGGTATGCTATATGTGAAATCTGAGCTCAAGCACATAACCCCCAATTTAAGACAGCACTTTAAAATTTGGTCATAATTGGAATCAAGAGAAACTTAGTCCCTTGTAGAAGTAGCTTTTGGCATCTGTGATCTCAATCTTTTAAGTTAATGTGATTATACAGCATAGTTCATTATGTGCTGTCTCTTATTTGCTGCTTTTGCATCTTGCTTTCTCGTAACTCTGCAGACTGTCACAGAGAATGTGTTTTTATAATAATGATTTATAGACTAATTTTTTCTCTTAATGAAGGGGCTTAAAAATGACTTTGTTCGTAACATCTTGTGGACCTTTGAAGATATCCACATGTTAGTAGGATCAAATATGCCTATATTTGGAGGTGGGAGATACCCTGCTGTGAGCTTGCGTCTCAGGTGAATTTTGAAGTTAATGAGATACGTATGTCTATGTCACTCTTGACTGACTTATTGCTTTGCTTTTCTATTCAGCTATCTGTATTTTGTTTTGTTGACTCTTACTTTCACATGCAGTTTAAAGAATAAAATTAATTCTCTAGACTTAAATGGCAATGGCATTATAAAGTAGTGGAAGTCAGAAAGAAGCCCATAGCCATGCCACTGCACTAGAAGTTGAGATGCTTTACTCCTTTTTTTGGCTTTTTTTGAAGTACCGACTGTTGGCAACCTTTGACTTTAATGCAAGTATTCAGAGTTAAGAATCAGATTTCCAGAAGTTTTCTAATTAACCTGTACTTTATTTCTGTTTTTATAAAGGAAGGAAGTAATATTTCTTACTGGCATTCTGAATATCAGTAGCTGGTAGTTGGGTACTTCATAAAGACTTACAACCTATATTAGTTCTACATTCTGACAGTCCTACCATTCACTAATACTTCATGCTGATTACTTGGTATCCGTCTTTCTGTTTCTACCTATGTGTAGGTAAAGAATGAATAAAAACTTGGAGCATGTGTAATTGCTTGGTATAATTATGTCATCTTTTAAGACACGTCCAGGAATTACTAGTACGCTGCTTTGCAAGGAATTTTGGAAGTTCTGTGAGAAGCCTTGCATTGTACTTAGTTGCAGTTAAGGCTACCATTCCTATAACTTCTTAATTATTTGCTATTTTGATAAGCATGAGATGAAGCTTGTTAGAGTTTGTTAAGTGTGCAAAAATTCCAATTTGCTGAGGGAATGTGAGTGTATTCCGTTGTAACTGGAGATATCAGTAGCGTACATCCGTTTAAAGAGGCAATGCAAGGTGTTGTATCAAGTAAAGTGTAAAAGATATTATTTTGGAATCCAAATACTCTCAGATGCCTTAAAAAATCAAGAGTAAACATCTGATTTTTTATGAAGAGTAAATGAGGACTTAAAATAACACTAGAAACACTTGTTTTTAGGGATAACAACAAGCCAATAAATGTGTTAACAGGAATTGACTATTGGCTGGATAACTTAATATGCAATGTCCCAGAGCTTGTGATGTGCTTTCACGTTAATGGAATTGTTCAGGTAAGCCTGCCTCTTTTACATTATGCCCATTTTATCGCTTCTTTAGTTTCTGAAATCTCTCCAGTTGTAAAAGATCTTTCTAATCTTACCTGTTTTGACAAAAAGACTACAAGAATTCTTTATTGTAGAACATGAAGCAGATCCACAACTTGTATCAGTCATTCAAAAAACATTGGCTTTCCTGTTTCTCCCTTCCATGCATGTAAGAGTCCCACTTCTCCTGATGGAGACATAATTGAGATAAAAATAAAAAATGTATATGTACCAACAGAAATGTTTCTTGCATTTTAAAATCTGTAGTGTTTACTTGGCAAGATAGGTGCATGTGTGTTAATTTTTTGTTTGTATTTACCATTTTCCATATTGTATTTTTGTAGCTGGTAGCATATCGTTGTTTAGGTTGTTTCACTGAAATAACTATGCTAAAGATCGCACCTTCACCGTTTTAATTTTTTTTCTGCCATTTACTTTTATCCTAAGCTTGTCATAGTAGTGAGTCCTTCTTGAAACTTTTCAACGATATAATTAAGATACCCTTGCTTTTAAAATGAGTAAATCGTAGGAATGAACTCAGTCTATTCTGACAAAATTATTATTGTGTCACAGTAGTACATCCAAGAGTGTTTTCTCTTGGATGACAGAAGCTGCTTATCTGCAGACCTGGGGGGAGTAGGTGAGTGGTGAAAAAAACAAAACAAACTCCTTAACTTGGATTTTAAAATATGTTCCCCACAGAAATATGAAATGATCAAGACTGAAGATATTCCCAATTTGGAAAACTCAAATTTTTCTACCAAAGTGATAAAGGATATTGCTCAAAATATCTTATCTTTTCTGAAATCAAATTGCACCAAAGAAGGACATACTTATTGGTTATTTAAGGGTAGGTAGATTTAGATCATTTTTTTTTTTAAAAAGAGATCAATGTTAATGTCATGCTGATTAATTAAAGGTCTTACCTTTCAGCAAGTGGAAGTGATATAGTAAAGCTATATGACCTAACCACTCTTTGTGAAGAAACGGAAGACAAATACCAAAACCCTTTTACAATGCCTGTGGCAATTCTTCTGTACAAGTGAGTTTTTGACTTGTGTTGTAACACTTAGTTCTTGTACAGTTGCACTTACCAGTCTAGTATTTATTATGAAATGAATTTACATTCTCACATACAAGATTGGTAAACTGCAATATCAGTGAGTCAGAAAAGAACTTCCATTTTCACTGTTTCTCCATGTAAATTATACTTTTATTAATCAAGGCTTGTAGACCTTTCAGAAAGTTCAGGGAGGCCTGCTTTTGTGGTAATTTTGCTTAAAGCTCTTTTTCTTCTAATCTGAATATGTTACCCAGGAATTTTGTTTAACTTCCTTTTAGAGTTGCTTGCAATATGATGCTGAAGAAAAACCAGAATAAGAAGCACTATGGCACTATCAGAACTTTGCTTCTTAATTGTTTGAAGTTACTGGACAATGGCAGGCATCCTCAAGTAAGAGTTATGTGCTTTCTTGTAGCTTTATGTAAATATAATGGGAATGCTCGCATCGTATTACTCTGGTAATGTTCAGTGTAGTGGTTTTTCTCCCCCTTGCCCAACTAGCTCTAAATACCAAAATAGTGTTTTAAGAGTTAATGGGTTGATCTTGCTGTCGTTATCTGAGGTAACAGGTGTGTTCTTTATGTACCTGAAAACTTATATTTTATTTCTTTCAGTAGTAGCCTTCACTGATTCTCATTGTTGCACAAGTCATTTGCCCTAAGAAGAGACTTGTTGTTAGATATGCTCTTTTGGTCTTGTTCCCAGAGAGCCCTTTTGTGTTTGGAAGCTGTAGAAACACTACTGTGTTTCTGCTGCCAAAGGTTACTGTCTTGGTGGAAGTTTACTTAACATAGATACTAGTTCCTCACAGCAGCACTGCTATCACATCATGTAAGCTGTCTTCCATGTTGTATGAAACTATAGACTAAATTCTGATCTGGTCCCAGTAGACTCCAGCAGAACCAGAAAGCCAGTATGTGCCTCTTTACCAGAATCAGAAGCTGTAAGTAAACATGTTATCACTATGAAGAGGGCTTCAGTTTCTAGCTCTGATATGAACTGTAATCTTTCTTGAGACAATCAAAAATGAAGAGTGGGAAAATAGGAAGTGGAAGAAGGGTGAACACAGATTTTTTTTTTCTTTTTTTGTGTGTGTTTGTGTGTGGCTGATTTCTTCCAGGCTACCCTCTTGGTGTGTTTTAGAAGTTTATCTGGACAAGTTTGTTAAGATTGAGTTATTTAGAATTTTCAAGAAGTAAAATAAACAAGTTAATATCCCAAAGATGTAATCACTTCCCATGGAATGCAAGTCCTTTACTCAATACTCATGTGATGTTAGTAAAAAGTACAACTCAAAAGCAAAAGAGATCTCACTGCAAAAATAACTCGTGCTAGTTCTAGAAATTATGCCCCGTCATATTTACTTTGTGTGTATTGAGCAATAATGAAAGTCTTTTTTGGCAGTCAGATTTTACTTTAAGCACTGAAATCCAAAACTTCAAGCCTGAAAGCTATTACTTAGTGTTTCCCTAATCCTCGAGGTAAAAAAGCTTAAGTAATTAAAGGTGGGGATTGAGTACCTAAAACCAGATCACTTAAAGAGTTCCTGTTATTTTTTACGTGATCTGGTCCAAATTGCCTAGCAGTCTTGATACAGTTGGACTCATTGCTTAGTGTCAAAATTTCTCTTGTGATAGGAATGTGAGAGCTTTCCGAGTAAGAATTCAAGCTTGAAGTAAACTTGAGAGATTGAGAGAAAATGTCTTAAAACATCCCTTCTCCCCACTTTTTTTTCTAATAGCCCAAACTATATAGCCCTTCGAGTGAGAACTGAGTTGTGACAGCAGGCCTGCTGGTAGGGGTCAGCTTCATATGAAGAAAAGAAATAGCTAAACCTGATTCTTTAGAAAAATGAGCCTGAAGAAAGGTATGGGTTGAGGGGGTCAGGTATTTATCCTGACTTATTGTGTGGTTTTATATCTGTAACTCGCTACCAAAAGCAAGCTACAGTTACAAGTACGTGCTGTTTGTGCCTAGTCCTATTTGACCTCTGAATCTTAACTTCAGTCCTTTATTTGTTGACTTGGAGAAGTTGAAATTGACTTTATGCTCTAAATTTACAGCAGTAGTGTAGATGTAGACAGCTTAGACTAAGAGGATACTGAGGTTATTTTGTCTTTTTTATGGTGATGTTACCTGTCTTACCTGGATTGGGAAAAAGTGGAGAAGGTGGAAGCTTTTCTGGGTGGCGGCATAGCCTTAGTTTGGGAGAACCTGTAAAGCTTAAAAGAGGCTGATTAATAAGAAGTAGGTCAGAAGGAAGCTTGAAAGAAGTAGAAAGGGATGATGGAGAGCTGCCCTTGCTTTCTTTTTTAAGTTGGGATATGCATCTTGGGGCAGGTGGTCTGTATTCCCTGATTTGCACCTATGTGCCCTCATTTGCAAAACAAGAGGTGAAGATATTGAAAGGTCTTCTGCATATCCAGACACTCCAGAAGCCCCGAAGAGTCAGATTGTGCTCTAGGTTTAGAGGTGTTTGGGCTTTCATTTGCATCTGAGAGTGACCGAGCCCTGGACCAGGTTGCCCAGGGAGGTTGTGGAGTCTCCTTCTCTGGAGATCTTCAAGGCCCACCTCGATGCAACCCTGTCTAACGTGCTCTAGGTGACCCTGCTTGAGCAGGGAGGTTGGACTAGATGATCTCCAGAGGTCCCTTCCAACCTTACTGATTCTATGATTGTATGATTCTATAAGGTGGGAGGCTAAAAAGGCATATGGACAGGCGTAACTGCAGAGAAAGTGTATGCACAAATTATTGACAATAATCCTCAGTGATTCTTTTTTTTTTTTAAACTTTGTTAAGAATTCAGCACTTGAGCAGAAATCAACGCATGTCTATAGACTATATATACAGGTTATCAAATACCTATGTGCGTATACTGTTTGCTCCTTATCCTAAGACAGTAAGTTGTGATATTGTCACTCAAAAGAAAAGTTTAACTTGAAAAAAATTTGCTATTTTTTTTTTAATTTAAAAAGATTATTGCTTCAGCAAACTACATGTTATCAGAGCTCTTCCAGTTGGATGAACCTAAAAAAGATGATGGTACAGACTTCCCTATAAATGGTAATTCTGATGAAAGCTATAGCGAAGAAGAGGAAGAAATGCCAGATAGTGATGATAACGGTTCTTACAGTAATACTTCTGATCCGCCAGATGACAATAAAGCAGTCGCTATAATCAAATCAGTAGGAGAGTTATCAGTGCCAGAAAAATACAAGTCTGTTCATCGAATACGAGTAAGTGAAGTTGTGGATTTGGAGGAGGTGGGAGGGATTGTTTTTCAAAGCTTCAGTTGAGTAGCAAGGCTTGTATTTTCAAAGCTCAGTTATGTTATTTTTCTTCTTTAGTCGTTTGTATGTTTGTGTCAGGTTAATTGAAGCATCAAGAGCAGTTCATAAAATTTCAGCTCTTTGAATTTTACAGTAGAGCAAATGTAAATTAATGTAACTTTTTCTCCTACTGTCTGCGCTTATGGTTTTTGTGGCATGATTCTGCATAACTATCTACAGAAAAATCATTCCTGTAACAGCAGTAGAGAAAGGATTATTGATCGTGGCCATGTTAAAAGCTGCAGATAACCAAAAGACTGTGGGAACACCAAGTTCTTTTATTTGTTTTGCTTTTTGGTTTTGAGTCAATTTTTTGAGCAACTTTAACAATTGGTTTGCTGGAACATCACTTCTTTCAAATTCATAGACTTAGCTTTTGATTTTTCCCTCTCTGGTTTGTCTGTCCAAAATAACTAGTCAAAATTCAGTGATTCAGTTTAAAAGAAAGCTTGGTAGTAGTTAACTTTCAAAAAGTGGAGAATTTACTTGCTGTTCCCACATGTGTATGTTGTTTCTAAGGAGATAGCTGGGAGCATAAGCACAGTGTTCCTGAAACTTTGTCGTTATACATGTGCTTCATATGCAAGTGAACAGAAGTTTGACGCTACTACCTTCAAAGCACCTTCTGTTTGTTGTTAAAATAACAAAACAGAGCAAAACGAGAAACTGGAAATCAATGATGAATGAATATTAATGATGAAACCCAGTATCAGTAGCACTTTGCTTTTCTTATGTTTTACTTGTTGTGTGTTGGTGAAGATTGATTGTGAAATGAAATGACTCTCATTTGTCAAAAAAATAAACTTTTTTGCTGATCTTTGTTCTGAGTAACAAAGAACAAAAAGTTTAAATTCTGTGGAAGTCTTGCTATCTTAATCTTACTGAAGCTGAAAATACATTAACCTCTATAGATGCGGAACCACAACATTTTCACCTTTCTTCTCCCTGCCCTCTGCTGTCTCCTCACAGAAACAAAAAGCAAAAAAATTCCCAACCATTGAGCCATTCAGTAGTAATTAAAGGGCTATTTTGATGTGTAGATGGATGAAACAATTCCTATATATTATTGAATCTACTTATTTTGCCAGATCTGCATTGCAGACTATCTGTAGATGCCTTTGCAATTACTGTTAGGGAGTAGAAGCTGCTGTTCTCCTTTGTTTTGTATTTTGAATTACTGTGAAAGACTAAGCATAAATGTTGAAGTAAATAGTACAGTGATGACAAATATATGAATTGCTCACTGAGATAAGGGAAATAAATACTATAGATCTTCTCAGTGTAGAGTTCAAATGTTTCGTTACGACTCTATAGCAAACTCATGTTTGTTTCTTTTAGCTGCTTATATTGAAATTCCATATTTTGAACTCATTTTTTTTCCCACTTTTTGCCGCTCAGCCTAGTTGTGCATTTCCTGTCTGCCACGGCACTGAAGAACGCTGTAGGCTAGTGCTCAGTTATGTCCTGGAGGTAAGTTTGTTGTCAACTTTGTGATGATATTTCCCCTTGCTTGAAGTACCCAGTTTTTGTGTGTTCTGTCTTTGCTAAATATTGCTTTCAAGGTGAATTAATGCCTTTTGTCTTTCTGCAGGGCTTGAAATCTGTTGACAGCAGCGTTAAAAAAGAAGGTGACCTTCCTGCAGCAGACCCTAGCACCCCAATCCCATTGAAGTATGAAGATGAATCCACCAGTAATGGTCCTGAATGTCTGGAAAAACAGATGGCCTTATTTTTAGATAAAAGTAAGTTGTATTGTTGTGCTAATAAGACCTTCTCAGTTCTACAGTAAACTGCTGCGGCTTTATTTTGATTATTAGTAGGTGTATCTAACTTAGTAATTACTATCCATTGAAAAAGCAAAAATAGAGCAGACAAGCAAAACTGGAGAGCAGTCTGTGGCTTTTTAAATATGAAAAGAATAGCACAGTTGGAATATTTTGCATATCAAATATCCTTTTTTTAGTAAATACATAATGTTATTGCATTTTATTTAGCTATGATTTGCTATGACTTGCAAACAGCTTCCATAATGGTTTAATATTTGGAGTTTTGATAGGCTTATGTGGTTCCCTAAAGTTGTGGGTTGTTTGGGTTGTTTTTTGTTTGTTTGTTTTTAAGCAGTCTTCGTTCTTTTTTTGTCACTTGAAAGTTTTGTGAAAACTTCTCACTTCTGGCAGTCTTCTTGCATCATGCTCACTGATGGATTGCATATTTGGAAGCCAGTGGTATGAAATGTTAACTAGGATTTTGTTCACCTGCTGTCCTTCCAAAACTGTAGAGCTGCAAGAAAAATAACAAAGAATGATATTTTGTCTAAGTTTAAATACTCACTTAAATTCCCAAAGTTTCAGACTCTACTGATTATCTATTTTATTTTGCTTTGGAACCCGTTGGGGTGGGTGGGGGGGTTAGGAAAGACTGCTTTTCTGGTCATGAAAGGAATAGACTTCTCTGCAGAGTGATAAGCCCTATAAGCATAATCAAGAAAAATCGTGAAAAATTTGTATAGATTTCTAGGATTCCTTATTCTTCCCGTTCTTCTGCCTCTTTGAAAAATCACTAAATAACAAACATTTACTTTTGAGTTGGTCATTTAAGTGTTGTCAGGTTTCTCTTTTTTTATGGTTGTCATTTGAATGCCAATGACCTGGAGATGTACAAATATTTAAGGTGGTTTGATTTTGTGGATCTATGGCTGTTGGATTTATTACCTCCATCAGAAAGCTGCATTGTGTTGAGCTAGTGTAAATTCTGCATAGTGCTGTTAATACAGGCTGCGTGAATGATTTTTGCTGAGATCTACTGAGAAACTTTATTGAGGTCAGCTCAGCAAGAGCTGTGTGCTGACTTCAGCTTTACTGGAGCCAGGCTCTGTCTTCTGCCTTCGCAACTTGGAACTGATGACACATTTCAGTTGCTTGCCAGCTGGCAAGCAGAATGTGCGCTTACTAACTTTTCTATTTAGAAACAAATTTTCTGGGGAAAGTGGAAGATAAAATGTTTTTGCAAGATCTGTGCACTATTTACTTGATACCTAATTCTCTACTGAAGTTTTTTCTCTAAAGTAGCCATGTGATACTGCTTTGGGTCATAAAGATTGAATTCAACCCAGAGGAAAAATAAATGAAAGGGAGAAATTTCTGCTTTTCCGATGTGGTAGTTTTTCTGCTTTGATGTAAACTCTGTAGTTTTGGGGGGAGGAGGGAAGAGAGGGGGAATGTTTCTATACACAAAAAAACGAAGTGCTGTTAGTTGCTGAATTTCTAATCTAAAGAGAACTTTGGTATCGAGACCTACAAGGTTAAAGCTAGGGCCTGTACTTTATGGTTCCATAACCTCTCTAGCATCAAAGAAGCAAACTTCATCTTATGCTGAAGATGTCTTAAGACAAATGTGAGAAAGATGGACAGACCTGAGCCCTCCTTGTAGGAGGAACTAGGTTATCCAGTTTCCTCTGTGTTGAGATGGTCTCACGCTGCACAAGCCATCACTCGTGGCTGTAATACAGAAACAGAGTATATGTTATATGGATTTGGTTGAAAGCAAAACTAATTATGTTTATGACTTTATCTTTTTTTTTCCTACTGCTACTTAACAGAATAGTCTTGGCCATTGCACCAATGTTTCAAAGGTATTCAGAACACGAGAGGTTAGCCGCATTGATGTTTGTACTCACTTTATTCAAACGTCCTGCTATTGGGTGAAGTGTGTGGAAAAGTTCCAAGTAGTGCAGATGAAAAATGTAGTAGCAGGCAAGCTGGCATGCTCTACTTGTGCAGAGCCGTAATAGTGATTTAAATGCTACCTATAAATCAATGAAGTAGTTGGGTCAGACCTCTGGCGTAGGTTATGGAAAGGAGATTTACTGATGGGGTTTTGTTTATGTTCTAGTGGGCTCATTTCCAAAGGGTAAACATTCCAGTCTGTCAGGAATGATTCCTGGATCATGGCAATATAAAATGAAACTTCAACTCATTCTGAAGTCATCAAAGGCATATTATGTTCTATCTGATGCTGCTATGAGTCTGCAGAAATATGGGAGAGCGTTACGATACATCAAACTAGCTTTACAGTGCCATGGTAAGTTACCGGAGTGTATTTGTCCTCTGTGCAGTTACCTATATATACCTTTGCTAATGTCAAATGCTGCTTTTATGTATGATTTATCCTACTGACTTGCAGTGAGAAGTCTGACAACTCTGCATTTAGTTAACCTCAATATCTAGTTCATTGTTCAGAAGGGAAGCATTTTTCTGCTTTCAGTCCTGTAAAGACTTGAGAATTAAGTTTAAGCTGTACCTTTTGGAAATTAATTTTTCGGACCGTATCTGACTTCAGTTAATTTGTAGAAATCCAGTTGTTCTTAGAATCAAATCTGAGATTGGAATTTGATCTGTTCATTTCTAGGGTATCAGATTCACTACTCGCCATGAACAAAATACTTTTTTGAAACTATTAGCTGTGTAGAGCAAATATGTATTTTTTTCAAGGCTACTCTTAGAAAAGCATGTCTCAGTCTTTATACAGAGAATAAATGTGGCAAGTAACAAAAAAGTTTTATCATCAGCTTGTGTCAAATCTTCTGAAGCTTAAATCTTTTTCTCTCCACTCCCTCACCTATGGGATTTTTTGTTTTGATAGATACCTACTGTTGCCTCTGTGCCAGCATGCTTCCTGAAGTATTAGTATTTCTTTGTCAGTGTTTAACCCTCTGTGGAGATACCCAATTAATGCTTGCCCAAAATGCAAATAATAGAGCAGCGTATCTTGAAGAATATAACTACCAGACAAAAGAAGATCAGGAAATATTACACAGTCTTCACAGAGAATCCAGCTGCCAAGGTATGATACTGATATAAGATAGGACAGTCCTAATGCAGTTGTATGATGGACATAACAATGAAATTACTTTCCTCAAAACCATGCAGTAGTATCATTTTTGGAGGAGGGCTTGTTGTGTTTCAGTTCTGTTTGCTTTAGTGAAAGTTTATAGTACCTATAAACAGATCCTTCAGTGTATTGTGTGATGTACCTGAAGTTGTAAAATAACTAAAATTACTTAACTGATTATTATGGGTAAATTCTGTCTATCTGGAGGAACTGGGGCAACCTTCTGGTGTAGATTATCTTATTAGACATTTTCCTCTAGACTGTTGTAGACTGTTGTTTTGGAAATACTTTTTGACATGCAGATTTGCATTTTATTTTCTAGTGTTTGCATGGGCTACTGACCTGTCTACAGACTTGGAGTGCCAACTTTCAGTCAGCTGTAAATGTTATGAGGCAGCCTATGAAATTTTACTTTTCAGTAATTTAAAAAATCAAAATCCAGAGCAGCACATACAGGTACTAAAGAGGATGGGCAATATCAGGAATGAAATTGGAGTGTTCTACATGAACCAGGCTGCTGCAGTGCAGACTGAGAGAGTGGGCAAGTATTTTTTTTTTTTTTTTTTTTTGACTTTTTTTTTAAAAAGAATTTGTGTATGCTATTTCACTGAAATAAAACAATGATTATTGTTGCTAATAATGCAAGGAGCCTCTTGGATATTTCTGATTTGGGGGAGCAAGGGGAACATTTAAAGAACAGCTTAATAAGAGTTTTCGTTTAGGTAATTCTAATGCATGTAAGTAATGTAAGTAATTCTCTGTGACGGATTACTGTGACAACGTTTGGCTGAGCATGAACTGAATAATGTAATCCATAGATATCTATAGCTTTGGAGAAATTGTTTTGAAGTGTGTAGAATATCCTCAAAAAATACGATGGAAACATTAAAACAGCTCTGTTCATACAAAGCAGGGTTATTGCACTCTTAGTGTGTTCTGCTTAGTTTTGATGAAGTCAGTGTCTGTGTTATTTCTTCCTTTCTTTCTTTTTTCTTTTCTTTCTTTTTTTTTTTTTTTGATCAAGGTAAACCCTTCGTGGTTTTATTCTTGTTCTTTGTTGAAATGAAGGCTACTTAAGTTTCCTTTGCTGTAGGGAAAATACTCTCCCTTGGGAAAGTAGAAATGATTTGTCTGGAAGCACTAGTTATGAACTAGAACAAATTAGATGCCTGCGGGAGACATCATATACAGCTTGGGTCTCTCAGATACCTGCTTTATTCTGTGACCTCTGTCCAATTAGTATTTGAAGAATTTTGGGTTGGACTTTTAACTGTGCAATTTCTTCATCTCTGTATTTTAAGAAAACTGCTATTTAGTGATGCAAATCCTTATTATTGAACTTAAATTGTCTGTAAAAGTCACTGTTTCATACTGTATATAGAACTGCAATACCTTAAATATTACTGTGAAATACTTCGAATTGTCTTTTATCCTGTTACTACTTCTCTTTCTTTTTTGCATCCCAATTCTTATGAAAGTATGATGATGCGTAATAGTTTGGTTTTGGTACTAATTTTCATTCTTTTTTGTCAGAAAGTTTTATGTTTTATTTTTCATAAATTGAGTGTACAAAATTTCCATGTTTTGAAAGGTCATCTGTAGAAACTTGTGAAAAAAATAACATAATAGAAATACTTGCTTACTCAGTAACTTTTAAGAATTTTGAATGAGATAAGGCTTGTTTTGCTTCTAGTGAGTAAAAATGTATCGACAACAGAACAGCAACTCTGGAAGAAAAGTTTCTCTTGCTTTGAAAAAGGAATTCAGAATTTTGAGTCAATTGATGATGCAACCAATGCTGCTCTTCTCCTGTGCAACACAGGAAGACTAATGCGAATTTGTGCTCAAGCCCACTGTGCAACTGAAGGTGACTTCAAAAGAGAGTTTTCCCCAGAAGAGGCACTTTATTATAATAAGGTAATTTAACTTTTTTTTTTCTCTCCAAAAAAGAAGCTGGTCCATACCACAGTATGCCCTTTATTGTATAATTCTGTAAATATCCTAGGGTATTACAAATAATTATGGTTTTGCAGTGCAAGGGTTTGCAATTTATCTAAATATAGGAACTGCAAAATTATAGGAGGTTCCAAAACTTCAAGTTAGCTAAAACTAGGAAAATATCAGTCTACTGGTAATGTTACCTTTGTACTTATAAGAATTAAGAGCAAATTAGCAAACTTCTGCCCCCAAAATAAAACAGATGGTCTCACAAACATTCTTGCTATGTAAGGCAGATATCTATAATAAGTTGTCATAGAATCATAGAATCATCCTTTGTTGTTGCACGTGAAAACCAAACAATCAATGGCAAATGTGTGTTTTTCAAAGTAATTTCACTTTATTTTAAAGATAAGTCATAATATATTGTGGTATCTTTCTTTTTTTTTCCCCATTATCCTAATCCTAGCTAAGTAGGCTTGAAACTTAGCCGAAAAGATAACTACTTAGCTTTTTAAATATAAATACTTCATTTTAAATCTGCAGTTTGTTACACTGCAGTGTTGATCTGAGCACTTAAATTATTTTGTAGCATGTAATCATTCAAAAAACACTCTACAGGGATTTCTCCCCCCCCCCCCMCCCCATGTTATAATGTGCCTATGACTTAAAACCAGGTAAGTTAACAAAGAAAACCTGTTTAAAATACCATTTTACTATTTGAATAGCTTTAAATGGGCCTTGATGGCTTAGTATGGTAGTGAGGAGAGAGCAAAAATTAGTGTACCTGGAAAAGAGAATTTATAATAAGAATCTAAAGTTGATTCTTCCATAGTGAAACATTAGCACTTCTGATATTTTCACTTGCCCAGTAACTACCTACAGTTACTTTCTTTTAATTAGGCAAATTGGACTTTGCAAAGTACATAAAGATCCTGAGATAGGACAGTGGTAGACATTTGGCTTGATTCTTTAAAATAGTGGGGGAGGAAGGGTGTTCTAATAAAGCCTGAAGCAAAAGATCTACTTACATGCCCTCCTTATTCCCTTTCATCTCCACTTTATTACATGGAGTTAGCCCACTGCATTCTTTCTTTTGTAAATTAAGTAAGGCTTAATTTGCTGAAATGTTGATTAGAAATCTTTTGTCCCATCCTAGTTTTGCAGCACTTTTGTGTACTTTGATCCCTCAAAGTTCATGGTAGTTTACAGAGCTGTTTTAAAGGTGGGCTTAGAGTGGAGGGAAATGATCTGAAGTATATCTTGTCAGTCATTAGGTATAACTATTTATGGTTTCACAAATATGTATTTTTCATGGTTTCTTAAATTAAGAAGGTTCTGTTCAGGCTGTTGTTTAGGCCTGATTCCATTTCTCTGAGTGCTATGATTTAAGTCTTGTGTGGTATTGCCAGCTGATAAATGCAGGGGACTGAAATGCCTGGTCATGATTAACGTTATGAATGGATGTAAGGAAAATACTGAAGGAGGCTCACATATGGTTTGAATTGCTCCCTTAAGAAAGAGTAAAGGGGAATGGATTTCTAGTGGATATAAATACATGCAGTAACTAATTATTTTATAATCTATAGGCTATTGACTACTATCTGAAGGCATTAAGATCTCTAGGTAAGAGAGAGGTGCATCCAGCTGTTTGGGATTCTGTGAACTGGGAGCTTTCTACGACATATTTCACTATGGCAACTCTACAGCAGGATTATGCTCCGTTATCTAGAAAGGCGCAGGAACAGGTAATAGAGGTCTTGTGATGACAACTGATTAAAATAAGCTATTGTCTTAATTAAAAAAAAAAAAAGACATTGATGTTTTGGCTCATGATACTGGGATAACTTGTAAAGCTTTATTGAGTAAAAACTTTTTGGAAAGTAATTCTTGCAAACTATAGAATGTTTAGTCACATATGTATTTTAGCTCTTACTTAAATGAAAAGCTAGTGCCACAAGTAGAGATTAAACCCTTACGCTTTCACACAGTGATGTTCTTGTTTAAAAATAATTGCACTATATCATTTTGTTTCCCCTGTAGATAGAAAAGGAAGTTAGTGAAGCCATGATGAAATCTTTGAAATATTGTGATATTGATACAGTGTCTCCACGACAGCCTCTCTGCCAGTATCGGGCTGCAACCATCCACCACAGGCTTGCTTCAATGTATCATAGTTGCTTGAGAAACCAGGTATTAGTACAAACTGTTTTGTTCTTTCTATATAGGTCCCATAAATAAAAGGTTTTGATGTGTGGCAATTGATATTTATCCTTCTATCTATAGTTGAGATATATTTGTTTAAATGACTTTAAAAAAAAAATTGTGATTTATTTGCAAATCACTTTAAAGTACAGTTAATTTGGAGAGCAGACTGTCTTTGTAAAGCATATTGAGCTTTATGATTCCATGTCTTTTAGGTACTTCCACACTCCCATAATGAAATGTTTGATGATAAATACTTAGGTTTATTTAGTTTTCATGCTACTCTTCTCATACTTTTGTGCATTTTCTAGCAGAAGACTGTTTGCATATAACTTTAACAAAGTCTTAGAAAACATGCAACCATGCACTGGTTTGTTTGGTATTTTTGTAGGGTTTTCTAAAATCTTTTCGATTAGCTTAGATATACTCATAGCATTAGCTATGAAAATATAGTAGCTCTGGCAGTCTGGTGACATGTTCTAGAAATTTAGATTAGACATTTAGATGAACCATTTTCAAAGGAGCTATAGAGAGTGATTGTTGGTACCTCAAGTTCTCTGTAAGCAGGTTTGTTTATCTTAATGGTTCTCATGAACATATACATTGTCTGGAGACTTATGTATTCTACTTCAAATGCAGGTTGGTGATGAACACTTGCGAAAGCAACATCGTGTACTTGCTGATCTTCATTATAGTAAAGCAGTAAGACTCTTTCAACTCTTAAAGGATGCACCCTGTGAATTCCTTCGTGTGCAACTGGAAAGAGTGGCATTTGCAGAATTCCAGATGGCGAGTAAGTCTAACTCAGTCTTTCTACAACAATTGTCCAAAATACCATTAACCACTTTATTGTATTTTTAGATGATTCTTTATGAAGGCAGGAATTGTCTGCTTCTCAAAATACAGTTCTGTTTCAAAGAGAGGAAGGATGGTTTTCTCTACAGATTTTCAATGTGCAATCTGGAATGTAAGCTTTTTTTTTTTTTTTTTTTTAGGTCAGATTAGCAGTGCTGGGAAATTAAAGACTTTGTTTGGAGCCCTAGATATAATGGTGAAAACCAAGTGTGCGTTTCAGCTTATCAGAAAAGAGCTAGCAGCAGAGAGTGAACAGGTAAGTGAAAGATAAGAGATCTGATTATCTACTCCCTTATCTTGTGTGTTCACATAAAACTGGTCAATTAGGAAGTAAGATGTCATTTATTTACTTTTCGGTAAAGCTAATTGCTTAAATAGTATGAGCAGGGTTTGAACATATTGCAGTAAGTGAAATGGGATTTTTAAAAAAACTGAAACCTACCTACCTACCTTTTGAGATTCTGTTAAAGTTTTTGCCTCTATGTTGTTCTATGGTAACTGGACATGTAATGGAATTAGAAGTGTGCATCTAGCATTTTTTATTGTGTTGGATGTAGTGTTGTTTGTGTGTGGTTTTTTTTTTTTTTTTTTAATGTAACCTTAGTATGCAACACGATTTTTTAGTAAAACTGACAAAATTTTATAGGGGTACTATTTGAACTTCTGAATTACGCTGCACTGTAGAGATTTACTGTAACATTTATATGTGGAGATATATTGATTGTCTTTTTGAGTAATTTGGGCTGTATGGAACTATGTTATCTCTTAAAAGTCCTTTTAAAGAACTTAATGCATATACAACATAAAAGGGAATTTTGTATGTATATGTTTTGGTAACCCTCCATATTTTCATATTTTAATATTACGTGTTAACAAATGTTAACAAACGGTGTTAACAAATGCTTGATGCAGAAATAAATGATTGCCTGCCCTCCTTACTGATGTATGTTCATCACTTATCTATTGAAGCCCATATTTTCCTGACTGAAACCTAATATGACAGTATATAGAACATGGGCAGCTGGTGTATAACTTCTAAACTTTTAAGTGTGCAATATGATGCTAATTAGCAAAGACTCTTAAAGAAGGCATCATAGTAATTGTGATGTTGGTATCCCTCTTTAGAAGTGTAAGCTAAACAGCAAGCGTGATATTCCAGCTTGATTGAAGTACCTTTGATGATGGAATTGGGTGAAATGATTTGTTTTGTTTTGTTTTTTTTCCCCCCCCCTTGTAGATAAGCAAGGATAAAAGTAATGCTGAGAATACAACATCTAGTGATTCCTCCACTGACCTTAACAAAGAAGAAGTATTGAAATTGCTTAGTATTTTTGAGTCTAGAATGTCATTCCTTCTCCTACAATCTGTTAAATTGTTAACTTCAACAAAAAAGAAAATTGGGTAGGTTGAATATTGATCGTATATTGGAAAAACTGCATTGTTTAGATGTGATTCTCGTACATAAATCTATAAAGTATGTACTTGGGCATAATGCAAGAAAATATGGTGTTTACTTCACTTACATTCTTCTGTCATTGACTCTCCTGTACGTAAGAGTGGAGATATGCCTTGATCATTCAAAGTCTGAATGTTTTGTGTGTTTTCTTGTGTGTAAATGGCAGCTCTTTTGTCTATCCTTTCCTGATAGGAGTTTCAGGACTGAGAGGAGACAAAAAAAAAAAAAAAATAGACTGACTATATTCAAATAGGAAAATAATAATTTGTTGTTTGAGATGTACATGTGCATGCTTTCCTTAATTTTGCTTATGTTGGTCTTTATCTGTAACAGCAAGTAAGAATTGGTGGGGGAGGAACTACTGCATGCATACTACTGTTTTTTTTTTTTATATATATACCCTGATAATAAAATACACCACTGACAACATATTTTAGCATACAAAGTACCGTAGAATAAGCATAGGAATGTAGCTAATGCTAAGAATAGAGAAGGATGTATATGGGGAGAATACTCATTGGTATTAAAGAATTTTTCGTTGCGTAATGGAACGTAGTGAAGAAATCTTATGTCTTGCTCCTGGGGGTTCAGAACAAACATGGCTTTTTCTTTTATGTATACCTTCAAGTGCTGTGATTACGCATGGTAATTTAATTCGTTACACCAGGATTGCTTCTGTCAGATAGAGCTGAGTGGGTTGCTTTGGGGATTCAGACAGTACCTTTTATTCTCTCAGCAGCCACTGCTACTGACTGTGGAAGCTACAGCAACATCCTATTGCTGTTTCTGATGCTGTGTAAAGTTACATTTATGAAAATGTTGTATTAGTTGTAGTATATAGTTCTAGAGATTTCTTTTATTGCTGGAAGTTGTATTAAACAGCTTTCAGATTGAAGCACTCCTGCTGCCATGTGCAATTTTTGTAAAATTAAATTGTGAAATTAATTCATCATTCTGCACAGTGGGAGGAGCCTGGTAAATGGGTGAGCATGAGACTAAACAGAGAGCTTGTATGCATTTTTTAACAGTGGTTTAGATGCATTGTTGGGTATATTCAGCTTTAAAGAAAAGCTTCCACAAGGTGGCAATCTGAATATGTTAAATGCAGAGGATTAAAGAAGTATAATTCATTTCTACCTAAGTAGATGTCCCAAATAATTAAACAGTACTAGCAATTGTTTCAGTTCTATTGTCTTATAACCTGAGTATGTGTTGTATAACAAATCTTTGATTTTCTTTTTAATTATTTTTAAACATACCTTCCCATCATAGTCTCCCCATTGAATGGGGTTTTGTAATGAAGACTTTATACATAGGGAATGTATTTCAGTTTTAATATGAATATTACGAAGTAGGAGTGTTGCTGTAACAGCTGAACTTTTTTTCTTTTTCTTTTTTTTTTTTTTAACCACAAAGGTGGTTTGAGGCTAAGCTTAAATCTGCTTTTTGTTTAACCTTTCTAGTATCTCCTGCACATGTCTTGTTTACATTTTCTCAGTTCTACTTTGTGGAAAGAGAAAATAATGTCTGCCTTCTGTTTTAATAACAGGCAGGCTGAAAAGGAAGAAAATTAGAGCTTGCAAATGCTATTTCGGGATTTCAGATGTACTTTGGCAGAGAACAGAAGAACACGTAAAATGAATGTTCAGTAGTGAAACTTACATATCACGAACAAAACTGCATGAAATCGCGGTTTTACCACCTAAAAGTTAAATGTGCACCAGTGACTGAATTTGGCTATGTAAATCGGAGGAAAGCAGTGACTGGAAGTAATAGTTAGTTATGGGAATTCTTGTAATTTTTCCTGGAAATAACTTTATATTTCACTGTGTTTTTTTTTATTGACTACCTGCTCTGTATAATAATAAAACTTGTTTCTGATTTCTGCCAAGTATTATGAATTTAACTACTTCATGGCTTCTTGAAGCATTTATAATTAAAGTGACTGCTGCTTTACACACAAGAACGCTTTATTTATAATACCAATGGCAGCACTTTCTTTCTAGTTTAGGGCTACTTATTTGTTAGACTTCTGGGGTGATGGGGGTAGGTGACAAGGTTGACGCAGTACGCCAGCACTTCTGTGGTAAGTGATGTACAGTGATATTTGTCAAATGGGAAGAAGTTGGAGGTTTGAACTGCAGACTTAAGTAGCAAAAGAGGAGAAGTTTTGCTTCTGGGTATTGTGTGCAGAAAAGTGTCTATCATCATCGGGGAACAGTTTACAAACCTGGAAGTTTAGAGAGTGAGGCCAAGTCATGGGCTTTAGGCTTGAACAGGAAGGTGATGCCTATGGTGGTTTAAAGGGCAGAACTAATAGCGGGCACTTGTGCACGAGCAAATAAACTTATGGTTCTCCCTCTGGCATCTCATGGATGTTCAGGTGTCTGCGTTAGGCATGATCAAGATGGACACTAATTTGGACAAAAGTACAGAGATCTGTCATGAAGGCATTGACTGGAGGGTTTTAGGATATGCTTTGGGATTAGGCGTTGCTAATATGGCCAGACTGGAGCTGAACAAAGTTGGAACTCATCCCTTCTGCAAGTACAAATGGAAACTCTGACTACAACGCTGTAAAATGGTAGGAAATAGGAACTAAGGGAGTAACAGACCCAGAAATCGAAACATCAATGATATTGTTCCAAAGAAATGGTCATCAATGTTGTTGTTGAATAATCATTTTGATAATTTGCAAAATAAAATGTGGTTCAGTAGCTCTGTTATCTCTATTTTGTTTTTAGGGGCATTAATGAAGAAGAAGAAGTTCTCAAAACAAACAAGCAAGTTTACTCCCTGCTGTTGCGTGCAACTGCTAACAAAAACATGACTCTGCTAGAACGAATAGAGGTAATCTTAAGTTTGCTGGAACAACTGACTCAAAATAGTGAAGCCAGCAACATAGGAACTCAGTAACTTTATAATGCTGCAAAGTAGCAGAAACAGTGCCTTGCTATGCATGGGATCACTTCCCTTCCTCCCTCCTGCCCATGTGATGCTTAGACTTACGGAAGGCGAGAAGAAAATTGCCTGTGTTGTCGCACTCGCATCTGGAAAAAAACAGGAATTTAATTACTGTTTTGTGGTAAGTCTGTGACAGTTTGGTTACTAGCATTTCTTGGTTTGAAATGCTGAGCTGGGATTCTGGATGTAAACTTTTGGAGAGATTCACAATTCTTCTCTTAAAGGTAATGGACTTTTTTGCAGTGATTAATATGTTCTGCATAAAAATGTAATTTCACAGTTGCTCTGGTTTGTTACTTAATGAAGCATACTTTGTAAGCAAAGCTTTGTTGGAACACTTTAACCAGTAATGTGAACTGAAGTTGTACAAGGAAATTCCTCTTGAATGTGTGGATGCACTTCTTTTACTACAGGTACTATACTGCACAAAAGTACGTGCCTTTCTAGCTTTGATGCAAGATTCTTGTGAATATTAGCCATCACTGGGATTTAATTTACACCAGAAAGTGAATGGTTTTAGCTGTGTTTGTTTGAATTGATCAAGAATAGTATTATCTTTTTCAGACTTGAAACTGTGAATAAATGAGAGCATATTTTTAAATAAATTTTTATTTATTAAATATAAACTCATGAATTAGTCTGTTTTTATTGGTTGCTGTCATCAGAGAAGCAAACTGCTCAAGAGAATTAAAACCTTTTAAGTGGTAGTGAGAGCTTCCTTCCTTGCTGTAGTGCATGAAAAAAATGTAAAATCAGGTTTAACAAATTAGTTAGTCTTATCTCAGCATGTGAGGACTCTGCTTTTTGGAAATACATGTTTAAAGATCATATTTTCACAAAATGTATTATCTGATGTCTTAGTATTGTTCTGAAAATAACTATGATTCATTATTGTGCAACACTCTCATAAAATGCACTGTATTTTGGTGACTAGATAACCTATTACTAATACTCCTGAATCCAAACAAGACTAGAAGCTCAGTTTTATAGCTTACCACTTCATTTAAATGTTAAACAGTACAGTGAAGTATACTGTACTGTAGCAGTACAGTATACTTCACTGTACTGTTTAAAGGTAGTCGTGAGTACTAGCCTATGCCTCCCATAGCTGTTGTTTGCATTCGTATCTACTTCAGATACAGTTATTTAAAATCTGGTTCTGCTGTAGTTCTGCTCTGGAAGGCCCTGAATTGAATGGTGCATTTACTTTGTTTTGCAAATTCACTGTAAAACCCATGGAATGCAGATAGTTCTACTTGTTTTAAAAAAAGAGAAAATCATTCTTCTTACCCAGACTGTCTGGTACAGATCATACATGGCATTAGGTGCAGTTGCATCTGCTGCTTTCAGACTATTGGTTTCTGCCTTGCAACTCTGTTTTGGAGGGGCTCTTTGAATCCTACCAAGAAGGTAAGAAACTAATGTTCAGGTAAAAGTATGAAAATATATATATAATATATATATATATACACACACACATATATAATGTTATAAATGCAACTATGTTATAAATAAGTTGGATGTGTTTATTACAAACCCTGTGTAGATTAAGACTGACTATTAAATCTTGCAGGACTTGGTGTCTTCTGAAGTAAGATATAATGAGTTATGGATGTCCTTTTTTTTTTCTGACGTGCATTTTAATTACACAAACTAACGTTTTAAGTACTCTTGTGATGCAGCAGCACAAACTGCCCGCACTTTTCATACTTGAGAAAGCATTAGCTCCTCTATGTGAACAGAGTTGGCACACTACTATGGTTCTACATTTGTGGCTTTTGGGAAAGCTGTTGCCTTCTTTCCTCCTAGTTTAGATTCGATTTTTAGTCCTTTTCATATGATTTGGTTTTCACTGCAAGTATCTTAGAACAGACAAATCCACCTCTGTACATAATAGTTCTGTCTGTGTATAATTTAAAAAATTAAAGCAACAGAAGAGGTACGTGCCTCACTTTTCATTTCCTTCAACTGTAGCTCATAGTGCCTATTCTGAGGTTATTTTCAGGCACTGACACTCAAATATACAACTGACTGAAGTCCAGAGTGTTTTTTCCTCGTTTTTCTCCTTGAGTTTAGAGGCTGTGTGTGTGTGTGTACACACACACACACACACACACACACACACTTATAAAACCCATGTAAATCAGACCTTTTTAACTAAAAAGAGGCTGAGGGAGAAAACTTTCTTGCTTTAGTTTCTGACTTGAATTGCCAACTTGGGTTTAAAAGCAAATTGTTCCAAAGTATGTTCTGCTGAGTGTCTAAGCATGTGGGAGGTGGTAAAATGCTTAGTCTGATTTCCCTCTTACTAAAGAACCTTTTAAGTATTTGACGGTGCGTTTTCAAGATTGATGCTATGACACTCAAGATGTCTAGTTCTTTCCCTAAACTAGTAGATAAACTACAATTTGCTTCAGGGCCTCAAATGATGAATCAGCCCTCCTGTGTCTCATGTCAAATACCTGACTTAATTCCAGAAGATTAGCTTTTTTACATATTGCTGTGTTAGTTAAAAATACTTTTTTTTTTTTTTTGGAAAAGTGTGTGTATATCCTCCCTTCTTCCCCTCTCCCCCCAATTTCTTATGTGTTCCTTTTTACCCTGTCAAGAAACAACTAGTTCCTGTTTTGTTAAATACAGTGAGAACGTGGGCTAAAACCAGGAGCTAACGATGCCGGTCGCTCGGGCGGAGGCTGACAAGGCTCCTTCGCTGGTGAGCGATGGCTGGAGTAGGCGCCCTCCCCTACCTGCGTGTGGCTGGCGCTTCAGCCGCCCTTGTGACACCCGGGGAGCCTAAGCTGGTTTAGCAATTACACCGGGAACGCCCTGCTGCGTTACTTAGTGATGTGTTACTGGAGAGCAACTGGATTTTCAGGAAGCTTTTGAAAAATTGAACACCAAAAAAGCGCTTATACTAAGCAGTTTTGGCGTCATCAAGGCAAAGGCGGTGTTGAGTATCTCAGCCTCACCTATGGCACTGCTGTCGTTAAATTGCCATTATATAATATAAATATATATAATGATATATAAAAATCACCAGTAAATCAAGATTATGAACAGCGTCTTTCTATAAATACTTGCTTAAGTATTTAAGCTACTTATTTAAGGAGGCAATTCTTCAACTGCCCTGCCGAGAGCTATGGAAGGAGGCTTTTTGTACTGGGCATGTTCTTCTAACACTGAAACGCAGTTTGTGCGAATCCCCAGTCTGACAATACAAATGTGCTTTTTGCAAGTGCCTCTAGATCTGACTTTCGAGCAAACCTGGTGTTTTTGGTGCGACACAAAGGACAAATAAACCTGAAAAAAGTAAATGCATCTTGTGAATGGATGAAAGATGACAGACTTGCTATCTGTCTGTTCTATGTGATTTCTAATTTGGAATGACTGATTTGAAGAGAGGGGAAGAAATGGGGGGAGGCAGACCTCTGGGCCTTTGGGTTTCTGTGACTTCCCCCCCTTCGCTGGGGGGCTGAACACATGCAATACCACTTACGCTGTCCTAGCTGTTGGTGAGGTCAGAGACGCAGAAAATCGCACAGTAGGTTTCTGAAGTATGATGCCTAGAAGCACTAGGCTTAAAATTGGTGTCATCAGGAAATCCAGCAATGGTGAGAAGTAGAAAAAATACGTTCGTGATAAAATTTTGTCTTTAGAGCAAAGGAGTTAAGAGGTTGCTAAGCAAGACTACTGTTACTGATCTCCAGTCTGTCTAATCGCTAGCACATCTAAGCGGGCAGATGAGACGAGTCCTTTAAGTCTGGCCATTAACAGTGGTACGTAATGGAGTCTGAGAAACTCCCGAGGTTATAACCGAGATGGCTGAGAGCGGGAGCTAGAGGGTGGAAATCGGAGTGATGCGTTTGGCTGCCCCTGACGGGCGTTGATCTCGGTGAATCATTACCCCCAGCACGAGTAATGCTGCCCTGCTCTGACAAATGCTTTGAGCGTAACTTGTTGGACTTTAAACTACAGCTGAATCTGGTGAAAGGGGAGGTTTTTAGGGTAAGCAGCCACTTTCGTACGCACCAAGGCGCTCTGCAGAATTTTGCAAATCAGCTTGTTTCCTGTTTTATAACGCGGGCCAGGTCTAGGCAGCTCAGTCTCGGGCCCGCCAGACCTCCTCCTTTTGGAGATGGCTGGAGGTGACGTCCAAGCCAACCTCTGCGGGCTCCGACCGCCCTCTGCGGGGCAGCGGCCGCGAGGCGGGGGCAGCCCGCGGGCAGCGCAGCCCGGCCGTGCGCTGGGCCCCATCTCGCGATGGTCTGCGCTGCGGCTTCCGCTTACAGGCAGCGAATAGGGACCTGACTCGAGTCTCCTGGTCCAACTCTGTCACTGCTACAGTCTTGATGGTAGAGGGGAAGTTTTAGCTTGAAAACCCATTTATGATGCCTGATTTAGCAGGCTATCTTAAGGTGACAGGTCATAGCATACATGCTGCAGTTTGTACCTCAATAGGGAAAGTCTAAAAGATCTATGCTAAAGAAAAGTGTAAGCCTAGAACATAATCTGTGGTCTTCCTGGGACTGAAACAGGTGCTTACATGGGCTTTTTAGAGGAAATTTTTGTCTGCCAAGGTGCATTTTACTGGTATTGTGTTGCACAGATCCATGCTGACAGCAGCGCTCTAACTAGAGAAAAACTGATGTACAAGCAGTAATTTAGGAAGAGAGGAACGGAAAGGGGATGGGGAGCAGGGAGATTTTTATGTAATTTGAAAAAAAATGCTAAAATGAGAACTGTAAAAAATGAGTCAAAAGAAAATGCCATTTACACCTTCCCCCAGCCTGCTGTTTTTAGGAGTTACTAATATAGAAAAGAATATGTGCTTCTGTAGATTGTTAATATTTGGCACACAGCTATCAGCTAATTTAAGAGAAGAGCATCAGTGTAAGCCTTGAGATCCAAGAACTCTCACTGTAATAAGTCTGTTAGGGTAAAAATTTTTTTTTTTGAGGGGAAGTTGTATAACTTTTTTTTTTTTTTTTTTTTTTTTTTACAACTAATTGGGAGTAATGTTTTATAGCGTTTCACTGAGTCATGCAGACTAGATCAGGTCTGTCATCTGCCAAATGGCTTACTAATAAAAGTCTTAAGCCTTGTGTGACTTAGGAATGCTACAGCAGTCAGGTAAGAAGCATCCTCTACAGCAGAACATTGCCTGCTACGTAATTACGCAGCTATCAAACTCCAGCAGGTGGGAGATGGTTTATTCCTTATGTCCTTACGTCAGCATTTGTGTCTGCAGGGAACGGGCTTGTGCAAAGCATTCCAATGGCAGGTCATTGCTGTTATAAAAGGAAAAAAAAAAAGTAGGAAATATAGCGTAGGTCTTCTAAGAGGAAAAAGAATTCCTCAGCCCCAACTAGGGGAGAACTCAGTGGCACCTTAGGTCCTGGAACTGGTTGTGCTTCACTTGTGGAAGGGTTGTAAGCTTCCTGTCTGGACCTGGTTAAGAAGCCACACGATCTAATGCAGTTCTGCTTGCTTTTCTCTTTTTACTGAAATACATTATTACAGGCAGATATATATATATACAGAGAGATACCTATATAGATCTCTCTCCCTCTCTCTCTATAGCATCAAGCTATATAGCTGGTATGATTTGCTAGTTGACAAACAGTGAATGTGCCTGAATTACCGGTTCGGTCGTAATGTCAGCTGAGTCACAACAACTGTTTATATGGCTTCCATATTCCATAGCAAACGCCAGGTTAGGTCTAACCTCTTTTATTGTAGGTCAAGTCCTCCGAGTTGCCAACGCTCAAGCATGTGCACACTATCTTCTGTCCTGGTAAGATGTAAGATATAAGGCAACCTGATCTGTTGCCAGAGCCCTTGGTCTCATTTTTGTATTGTTTTATGAAATGCATCAAGTATCTGTCATTCAGAAACAATAACAACTGGTAAGTTGCTGCTGGAAAGAAGTATAGAACTGAGCCTAAACTAAGGACTGAAACAATTAGATGCAACATACACTAGCGAAAAATTTGCCATCTATCTTAAAACACGTCCCTGATAAGAATGAACTTTATTGGTAAAAGGATGTTCTGGTGGTATAATGGTTTCCACTTGTTCCTCTTGATACATTTTTTTTCTTTGTTTGTTTGAATACTTAACTAGTGCAAGGGAGCACAAGTAAATATGAATGGCTTCTGTTTCCAGTTCTTGCTCTTGTCGCCCCTTGACCCTCTCTCCCTTTCTTCTCCTGCCCCCAGGCACTAGCTTTCACAAATCTTCTCCAAGCTGTCATGTATTTCAGACTCTAGAGATATGAGTGGTACTTCAGGGGACTTGAAGACATTTCCAAATCTCAATCTGCTGTAGATTCTTTTTCGAATAAAGAGATGAACAACATTGCATGTTCTTTGTTAGAATGACACTACCCAATTCAATCTGAATGTTAAACTGCTTGACTTTGCTGCATGTGCAGTCGTCTTAAACAAAGTGACAGAGGTCAGCAATTGCTTCCTGATCATTCTCTTCCTTCTCTCCCTGGGGACATGTCTTCAGAGTCCTGCAGCTACATCCGGTTGCCATAGTAATTCTAGTGTCTTAGAGGACTGACTTTTCTTTTTCAACTGATTAAAAAATCCATTATTTTTTAGAGCAACTTTAGGACTGCTCCTTGTGAGGCATTTCAGCACAGCAGGGAGGGGGAGGGAGCAGATCTGCCAGCCCTTAGTATACTTCTGAAATTCTATTTCAGCTCAAGGAGTTGAACTGCTCTATAAAGCAAAATGGTAGTGTTATTGTGCTGTCTGGGTGACAAATCCACAAACATAATTTCAGATGACTGCAGTTTACATTAACTTGTTTCAGAGAAACTCTTGTTCTAGGTATGGAACTTCTCAACTAATTAGAAATTCAGGCCATATATTTGGAATTAAGCTAATAGAAACTTAGAGCAAATGAGGATTTCTCTGTTATTCTAGGAACCTCAGCACTATACTAACAACATGAATGATTTTCCTGAGGATTATAATTGAGAATATTATGATTTAAATCTTCTATGAACTACTTAGCATTAGCTGAAGGTAGCATTAGTGCTAAATTGGATTACTTTTTCTTCTTTCACACACAAACAATTAAACAATAAAGTACATTTAAAACAGACAACTCTAACACCACTATTAACAATGATGACAGCCACTTTATTTCTGTGTTAATAATAATCCTCCTTTCTTACTGGAAGAGAAACAAAAACCTAACTTTTTTTAGGACTCTGCACTCTAAGGATATTCAGTGGCAGTAACTGACCTGTAAGTCAAGTGCTGCAAGAACTATCCTATTCCACTGCGAATCTATGATCATCATTATAATATAAATATCTGAAAAACATAACAGAACAATTAAGCTTTGCAACCACAAATATTTCCTTCCAAGTGTGGTATTCTTTTACATAAACCAGAAGACCTGCATGCAAAAAGGACTACTGAAAGATTAAAAAAAAAAAAAAAAAAAAAAAAAAAAAAAAAAAAATATCACCTTAGGTACCTAGTACATAAAGTGAGATATTGGACTCAATTTCATCATACTACCCTGATGCACATCAGCCTTTCACAACTAGTTTTCACAGAAATACCCACGTAAAGTATTTACACTCGCAGGCATTAACAAAAGGGGAAAAGCTAGTTGCTTTAAGATATGCTGTACCAAAAAGACATGCTGCTCCTCTTAAGCATTTAACTGCAAGCTGCTTACACCAAGCCCTCACAAGAACTGTGCTGCGTATTTGTGGAACATACTTTCCAGCAGGACAGCATATCTGCAAATGAAAAAAGCTTTTACAGCATTATATTCAGTCTCAAATACATGCTGTGCTCCTATTTGGATAAACAGCAGTTCTGTTGGTGAAGTGCTCTTTGTATCCCAGCAGCGAGGTCTTGGGGAGTTGGATTCTCTGCAATACAGCTAACTGTGACTCCTGCTGCTTCCATTGCTTCAGCAGTTGTTGGACCTATAGCAGCAAACTGAAATGACAGTGTTTATAGTTATGATCAGTGCAGTAGGTATGGCATCAGCTTTTACTAGCTACTTAGGTATTCATCCTTCATTCTTTAATGACATTGTATTGACTTGCATGTCTGAGCTTATTAAACCACATTAACTTTCTGAAGTTAATACTGAAAATTTTCAGTATTAAAACAGCTTATTAATTTAGCTATGTAGCAATTACTTAGGAAGATTATTACTTATCTCACCTGTTCAAGCATTTAAAACTCTCATTTCCACAAAAAACAGGAAGAGGAATTTTAACATGCCTCAGGTGGGTAACTGTCCAATCAAGCAAGAAGCATTCTCAACTATAGCTTGTACACAGAAGAATCTGAGCAAGATAGTTGGGAAAAAATTGTCAGCTGAAACCAACTGCTAAAAAAAAAAAAAAAAAAATCCAGAGTACAAGCTTCTGATTCTTTTAACCGGCATAAAATATACAGATTTTTCTCCCTCTGCTCTATACAAATAAGTGTGATAGCGTATGTGCAGACCTACTTCCTTGAAAACAAGAAGAATATGAATGTTTATATTTCAATTTTCAATGTATTGCTTCATTAGTCTAAGCTAAAGCATCTTAGCAATAAGCTGCTCGATGCACAAGAATTCTACTGAGATGATTATATTACATTGAACAGTGGCGTGTCTGATTCACTTCAAGAAAAGCATTTGTAATATGCGCCTCTGACCTCATTTTCGAATGTTTTTTATGTACTTATAATATCTGTATTTGTATTGTGAAGAAGGACACAACAGAGCATTGTTTCATTCACTCTGAACGCAAAATAAGAGAGTTTTCAAACATCTTCCAAGTTTTGTGTCCTGCAGCCTTCACCTAGGTTCCAGTAAACTGCTCTTCCTGTATGGATAAGTTTCACTCTTACAGACATCTCTATATACCTGACATGGTTTGCTAGACACTCTGCTTACTGGCCTAGAACATCCAAACTGCATACTGTCTAATTTTTCTGGTCTAAGATAAAGGGTACAGCATGCCAGGATTAGGCAAATTTAAAATAAGCACAGATTTGTCAAGATGGCTAAGTAAGATCTTCTCCCCGTTATTAAAACAAACAAACAAAAAAATCTTTTTTGAAAGAGATTAAAATAGCACCCTTCCTACCAGCCAGAATTCTGTGCCCCCTATTTAAGGAAAAATTCTATTCTGATCTGATCCTTTAAATCATGGCAGAAGTGTTCTCGTTCTGCAGGTTCCCTTAATCGTATACCCATGATAGAAAACACATAAGACCAACAAGATCTGTTGTCTTTTAAAAGTATTGATCTTCCGTAATTTATACTTGAAAAACTAAGTAGTGTGTAGGTTAGTTGTTTTAGTTTATAAATGGATCTTAATTTACATGAAAGATACCTAATGCTTAAAGAATACCACTGTATTCATAAACATCTATGTAAAGCCCTATAACAGAAGTAATTTTTACTTAAGTATGTAAAAATGTAGAACTTGGTCAATAAACTCATCATCGTGATTGCCTTTAAATATTGATTTCATTGGGGGATGAAAACTACTGAAGCAGACAGTAAATAAGCAAAAAAAAAGAAAGAATAAAAGAAGCTTTTTATTAGTTGCTATTTCTCAAACCAAGATTTCAGAATTTTGCAGCAGTCAGAACATAAGATAACCTGAGTTTTCAAAGAAATAAACACAAAAAAGCCTGGAATTTCCTACATAAAATGAAGGTTTGTAAGGGGTATAATGGTCTTCTTAGCCATCTGTCACCTAAAGTGAACTATAAATTCACCGTTTTTTGAAAGAAAGGTACCTTCACGTGGTTGATAGAATCCCCAGAAAGCTTCTGAATGTGCTGGAGGCAAAACTTGACACCAGACGGACTGAAAAACACGATGCTTGCTGGAATTCCCTGTGTGAAAGTAATCACAGGTTGGACTAGGTTTCTCTCAATTCTAGCAACATATCAGTATACTTTCACATAAATCTCTTCAACTGTGTCTCTATGGAAATGCAGTGCTTTTGACTGATAAGAAACAGTTGTTAAGCCAACAAAAAGGATTTCCTGTGGTGCAGGTTGTCTGCCAAACACCCACTCTACGATGGAATGCTGAAATTCAAGTGTGCCTTTAAACAAGTATTTTGTTGCTCAAGCACATTTTGGTGATAAATGTATTGAAAGTGTTTTGGAGATGTCCTCACTTTTCTGCTTAGCAAGAAACCTGTACAAGTTATTTTCCTAAATCCATTCCCATCTATCTCAGTTCTGGGGACACTCCCTGTGCTTCCCACCTTATCCGGTTTACCCTAAGTTCTGCCCCCGCTCAGATGCGCTGGCAAAGATAAGGTGCTGCCTTACACCTGCAGCCCACTGCGATGGCTTTCTCAGAATAAGCCTGCTTGAAGAAGCAGACAGAAACAGTCTGTAGCCAGAAAGGAAATCCTGAAAAAATCCATCCAGCATGAAGGTCCAGGCTTCTACTGTAGACTCGAAGCACAGGCCTTGTTTTCATGGCTGTCTGTCTGAAGGAACAGGAGAGTGCGACCAGGAAGATACTCAAGCGCTGCTCCAACTACGTCTACTGTTACCTTACTGTGCGTTACTTGGAAGCTAGCCTTAGCTCATGGAGATCAGAATGCCAGTTTAATGCATTTTCTCACAGAGTGCTAAACACTATCATTTTACACTTATGCATAGTCTTTAAATATCAGGTCTCCATGCACCAAATATTTAGCCACAATACCATCAGTTAAGAGTAACTGAAAAGCTCAAGAGAAACGTATCTTTAGTGTTATGCCGAAGCTAACAGACATAACTAAATGCAGCAAATAATGAGTTCCATAAATTCTGCAGTGATTAGAACTGTAATACTCATCTAGAAACACCATGATACAGCATATAAGTTAGACTGGCCAGGCCATAGCCTCTCAGGACCTCTTGAAAAAACAGAATTTTGAAATCAGAATGTAGTTTAACAAGAAGTTAATTTAAAGATTTCAAAAAGAGAAGCAATATGCTTCGGCATGTCAAGTATCTGTAAGAAGCAGAGGTTGTATTTTGAATAAATCCTAGATATAATGTAGGCTCCTACAAATAGAAAATTCAGTAAGCTTTAATAAATGAAAACAATTATCAGTAGCTCCAAATCTTTTACTGTGCACTTCATCCTAGCTTAATGACATTTAATAGATGGTTTTAAAGAAAGAAAAACATGAATAACAATTCCAGCAAATACAACTCGTTTGCTAAGAACATGTCACTAGGAATTATAATACTTAAAATGAGATTATTACTATATTCATAAACAGGATAATCAGAGAGGGCACACTGAAGCTATGTAGGGCTGATTACCGAATTTTGATTCATAAGATATGGCAAACATGTTCAGTGACAACACAGTGACATCAGTAAATTTTAATAATTAAGCTGTTCAATGAGTATTCTCATTAAATGTATTTTCTAATATGGTATGACCTAAAAAGCAGTCTTTTCAAGACTTCAGTTTTGTCCAGCTCAAAGGAATAAATGGAATATGTAATTATTTATGCAGTTATTTACCAATCACTCTGAAACACATACGTATTCTGAAAGTTAGATAAAATATGAAAGGTTTTGTCTTCTTTAAACAGAGACATTGTGTATTTTAAACCATAACAAATAACTGAGGGACTCATTCCCTATGTCTGAAGGTTTTGCTAAATGATTTTCTTGGTAGTCATCATGAAAGCCATAGAATCAGTAAGGTTGGAAGGGACCTCTGGAGATCATCTAGTCCAACTCCCCCGCTCAGCAGGGAAACAAGAGGCCCATACAAGAATTGAACCCATGGCCTTGGCATTATCAGCACCGTGCTCAAACCAGCTGAGCTAAACCTCCATCCCAATGAAAAGAAAACAAACAGCCTATGCAGGAAACTGTTGTATGACCACAATCATTTCATACAGACAGCTGAAAAAAAGGAGTGTATTTTACTAGGTTTTACCATGTACCTCAAAAATCCTCACACTGTATCAGTGTCCAATACCTGTTGTGAGAAATAACTGCTCAGTGATTCTTGGAGATCAGCGTGTTGGGTAGTCTGATAAACAGTAAGACTTTCCAGAGGTATACCTGGAATCAGAACACACATTTATGACTAAACAGAGTTTCAATAATTTCTATTATTTCAACAAAGCACTCTTAAACATAATAATGGCACTTAAATGTGCTATTTCAGGCTAAAAAGATTGAAAAGACACAGAAACATTTCTGTGAAGGATTCCTAGCTATTTCTAGAGCTACAAGATAGAGTAAAGCATCTGCAGTCAAAGAACCTCAAAGCATGTTCTCAAAACTGATAAGCCTTGCAACATACCTATGAATAAGTTATTTTCTATATCATAGATGAGAATGAAGGTGAAGAACAAAGGCAAATAACCTTCCTAAAGTCATATTATAGCTCAGTACCAGAAACGTAGACAATGTTCTATTCCACCAGTTTTTATTCCTATCCTCTCACTTCCAGCCACTACAATAGCAAATATAATTTTAACCTATTCGTATTTGGTTCACAATCTTTAGATACAACTTCTCTCACAACAGAAAATTAAAATGAGGCTCTAAGGGAGTTCAACCTTTTTCTTTAAGTACTGTAGGAAGTACTTCTCTTTTGAGGGCTCCACAAGGAAAAAGAAGAGATGATGAATTAGGTTTCTCTCCTGTAAATACACAAACAAAAACTTGTAATTAGTTCATGTTTCTAATAAAGACTACACAAGATTTTAAAGGTATCAAAAGCTGAACATTGCCACAAATGCCGCATGCTTCATCACAGACCGAGCCGTAACATAACTGCAAACATTTGCAGTGCAACTGCATCTGCTAATCAAAGGATAGAGGCTACTTAGCACGTAAATTAAAAAATACTCTGTAACAATAATATGAATACCCTGGCTAAAAAGATCTCATAGAAAATAAACTACATTCCCATTCCCCTTGCCATTTTACAACGGGAAAACAAGTACCAGGCAAGTAATCTCCCCCTTTTCAGAAATGCAATCTTCCTCAACTTCTGTATGCAAACCTGAGTCTCTCTCAGTACATCCCCAGCCCTGTGAGCTGCACACAGCTCCCCGACAGCTCTCCCTGTATAACAGAACGTTCAGCCAGACAAAGAGGACAGAAATACTCCACTGAAGAGTTTCAGATCTGCTGGACATCTACTTTTTCCACAGGGGAAAAAGAAAATATTCTACTTTCATTACTAGAATGGAAGTAGACACTCCTGCTTGCTCTTATCCTTTAAAATGGTAGGCCTCTGACCTAAGTCATCCTTCCACTGCAAACAGCTGAAAGCCTCTTGGTGGTTCTGGAGACAGCCCTTTCTGACACTTGATTGCTTATAACTTAAGGGACGCAGCTTCTCTAAGTTTTGTATGCTTCTAATACATTATCAGAGGAGTGAACGTTCCTCTGGAGAAATCACACGGTCTCTGGTGGGATCACATTCTCACAAGAGAAAAATGGTTGAGTGGAGACACTCAACTCTTGAATGCAGTTCAATTAATTCTTTTGATATTTTATGATTTTTGAATATCAAAGAGATTATCTCAATTTTTTTCTTTCAGAACTGATCTGAAGGATATACATGCTATTTAGTATCTCTTTAGTCGTACTAATTACTATCACTTCTTATGGAAAACATAATAATGGTTGGCAGGATTTTAGTTAACTTAAAAAAAAGAAAGATGGGACAGTCTTCTCTACAGTATTGCAAACTAAGCTATTATACAACACGTAATACAATATACATAATATAATAATACAAAAATATAATAAACACTATTATCTGATAACTCTTTTTATACAACTTTTGCAGTTATTATCACTAGTGAAATTAGATGCCCACATAGCATTGGTCAAGTGTATTGTTGAATGCTTATTAAAGTAGAATGTTTTAACTGTTTTGTGTGAAGGCAGTCCTGATGACAAATAAATGAAACTGAACAAATAGTTTTCTTTAATGAAAACGGAAATTCTCATTATCAGTAATCCTTTATCCTTAAATATGGCTAGAAACTGTGGATGATAGGAATAAAACAGCAGATATTTTATTGCATACAGTTTGCCTTTTCTGTAAATAACAGAAATACAGAGAAAGTTCCAAAATTAAATACTGCACAGCTATACTCAACTTTGCATTCATCTTTCAAAAGAAATGGAAGTTCCTCAGCATCTATTACTTTATTGCTAATTCAGGTATGTTAATTCACATATTGAATTGAAGACTACCAGAAAAAATAAATGCCTTTTTTAAAGTAGATTCTTGGTTTATAACAGTAGGCATCAGAGATGCCTCTGAGAAAAACTGAATAGTATAGTAGAAATCAAACAGAAAGATCTTATTAAGCGTCAACATGGATATATCTGAACATTCAAACAGTACACTAAAGTTTTATTAGGAACCACAGATAATGTTTCTAATAAACTATAGGAAGGAAGAAACAACTTGGGACAGAATGCAAGATATTTTAAAATAAGAAGATAAAGGCAAAACATTTCATCATTAATCCTCCTGCAACTCATGGCAGTTAATTGAAATGTCAATGTGATATCTGAAAAGAAACACTAATCCTTTTTGACTTGTGTTTACAAAGCACAGAAGAACAGGCTGATCACTCTGAACAACACAACAAGCACTGGCCCTAATCGTATCCCCTACTTCTGTAAGCAACATAAGTATTACATTCTAATAAAAGTAAAAAAATACTTGCCTCGAAAAGAAACTATCTATTTAGTTCAGGAGCCAATTCCTGTTTCCAATTACTTAATTTGAAGTCAGTGCCAAAGATAAAGGAAGTGAAAAAAAGAAATATCATTGCTTCAGATTTTATTTTTATTCTGACAACAAATTCTAATGATATAAAAATTCTGCTCTACTTAGAGCTAGGCTTTTCATTTACTTCTTATCATTTTATGAACAAACACAAATAAACATATACAGAAGAGGGAACACGACTTTAATCTCTATTTCAGAGATTATTATAAGCAATCTGATGAATTAACTATAAATATGCATAATCCAATACATCATTGAGTTTGCTTATATTTGTATCAACAACAAGCAGTCTCCAGTGACTGCAATTCCCTGGTTGGTTATTAAGCTGGAGAATGTTCAAAGGCAGTCATTTCTGCAGGGCTAATGGAAGTCTTACAGCTGTGGGCTTTTTTAAGCAGCCTGCGGGTGTTCTAGTGCGAAGCTGCCCTCTGCTCAGCACACTCCGTGTAAAATGCTGTAAAGCCCTATCTCCCTCCTTCCCACTGGTGGCTACCGGCAGCTGCGGCTGGCTCCGGACTGAACTCCTCTGCTGTCATGAAAACGTGCTGTTCCCTCTCTAGCTCCCACCTCTGCAGGAGTGTGCACTCCGAGCTGGGAAATAGCTATGGACTAAACAAGGTCAGAAGAACAAACCAGAGTATGGGCATCCCGGGGGAGGAGAAAGGTAGAGCTGGACTGAGAAAGCAACCAGGAAGAGGTTATGATGCGGCAATTGTGCAAGTCGCAGACTCACCAACAAGGCACTGGAAAGTTTAAAAATACACTCTATTTTAAATTCAATCGGATGTCTAGTTTCACTCAGTCCTCTCCACGCCTTATTAAACTTGAGAACTTACATAACAGTGACACTGTTTTTTCCAGAGGTATTGCTGTATCTACTGCAACAGCACAGGCATCTATCTGTGCCAGACAGACTTCTGTTTCTGAAATGCACCATTTTTAGGGACAATCAATACTAAGGACATTTTCCTTTAGGCTAGGAAATCTGGTAACAGAAAGAGACCTAAAGGTATCCAATTCATTTTTGATCCAGCCTCTGGTACTACATATATTTTTATTCTTTAGCTTTTACCCTATTTTTTTTTCACTTTAACCCAACAGATACGACAGGTATTTTTCTTGTCTTCCTCTCTCCCCCTCCCCTCCCTCCAAAAATATTAATTCATATATTCAAAAATATTAATTCATGACCAAAACCAGATTTCATGGCATTAAAGAAAAGGTAACAGCTAAAGCCTGTCTTTGTTTTGAATTATTTGTTGAAGAGTAGGTATGGGTTATTCTTCACTTACGGCATTTTTGTGTTGAAAAATATTATCATTTCATTTTTAATTTTCAGAATCTACTATTTCTTCTTTTTTGACAGCTACCACTTTCATTATGAAATAGTCCATACAGTTAAAATATTGTATTCGCTAACGGCTTACAGATACTCTGCCTGTTAACAAAAAATACTTACCAACTCCATTCACATTGTTCTTTTGCCTACAAATCTGCTACTGAGAAGACTTTGCTAATGAACACCTCTCTCACATCTAATGTTGTGCTCAATGGCCAAAAGTAATTTGTCAGGGTTCTTGATATCCCTTCTACTTCTGTAGCTCAAAAGCACCTTAGTCAGGAAAGTGAAAAAGTGTAGTCAGCAGCAAGGCTTTTATAGCAGCAGATACAATAATTCATCCAACATCTAGAATAACTAACTCCACTGATTTTCATCAGGTTCTCTGAAAAGGGCTAACCAAAGGTGCACTGTTTGACTACTTGAATAAAATGGATTTTAAAAGTGTTGGTCTTCTCTGTTTAATTAGCGCACGAGTCTATAGATGAACGTTTCTCTTTCTCCTTGTAACTTTGGGGCAGAAAGTCATGGAGCAAAGGACTTATCTCTGGATCAGGTACCCTCTAATTTCACTGTGAGGCTTCACCACACTGTTCCATGCTCTCCCAGAACACTGGGGGTACACCCAAGAGTGTACGAAACTACAGAAGAGAATGTATCACTCAACGGGTTATTGCCAAGATACCAAACCTTAAGGAATGTTTTTCATCTGGTATAGAGAAGTTTGTAGAAACAAACTTCAATGCCCTTTGTGACTAATTCTGTTGACTTATTGTGATAACTGCTCCCCCCTGCAGACACTGATAGGACACATTTTGAAGGCGTATGCATGTCAGCCATCAATTCCCGGGAACATTACGTACTTCAGAAGCTCTGAGGCCAACCTCATTGCTCTAGCAGTTCCCACCTACGGCATTTTTCACCCAGGTTCTACAACCCCAGCTGTACAAATGCAGAGTCTATTTTTCACAGCTTGTACTGACCCATCTACTCTAAAATTAACCAGCCCCTCAGCCTAAAAATGTTTCTTATTACCCTTGGAAATTTTGAATTTCTGATAATGGAGCTGTCAGAGTTCCCATTACTTATGTCTATCATACACAATTCAACAAATTACTGTAAAAAAAAAAAGAATTAGGAAGTACATTAGCTAGACTTTTTAAATTAATTATTCCACTGACAATACTTAACTGAATGTGGATATTATGTGGAATATCAAACAATCTGATACACAGTTAGAAACAGCTAATGGATCAGCTTTACAGCTTCAAATATAACAAAACGGTAAAAAAAAAAAAAAAAAAACATAAGCCATCATCATTATAATTATCCCTTTCTCCAGTGTTTTCAAGGCCACCCTCCTTTGGTACTGAAAATCAGATTCCTCTGAAACCATATATTCATCCTCAGGAAAAGAGGATCCCTTATCCACTTTGAGTTATGTCATAGGGAAAGATCCCCAGCATCAACCGGTCTGAAGCTAGCAAAGCCAGGTCATTCAAATTCACAGAGAATCAGCACACCTATAATCACAATCACTTAAATCTTATGATTAAGCAATCCCTACAGCTCTGAACTTTAAGTACACTTTGCCTACTGGATCATGTAATATTTTTCATTAATTGATGAGTCTAAGATTTCACGTAAATTAGTATTTTTTATATGCATTTCAAATTAATATCGTTTATCATCTTTGAGAGATATTACAAGCACTTCAAAAAGCTGAATTCAGGGATTCTGCATATAAGATGTGTATCATATATGAAGCATGTCTATCTCTGCTTCAGTGCACACAATGAAAAATTTTATTTATGGAGAATTCTGAAAAAAGCCCATAAGGTATATGATTTTAATTTAAGTCAAAGATTTTGGATACTTACTTGAGCAAATAAATTCAGCTAATTTTTCAGCATTTCCAGACTTTTCTCCTTGTGGAGCAAGGCCAATTTCTTCCACTATAACAAACAATAGCAAAGAAAAACTTTATTTGAATTTAATACAAACAATTCAGGTTTACTGTCACAGAAACATGTGAGTTGAAAAAGGAGACCTAACTTCATCCAAGCATAAATATACTACTTAAAAGAGCAAAAAAAATATAGCACAAAGAAGTAATAACTTGCTATTCAAGATTTGATTTTGGCTCTAGAAAGAAAAATATGAGAAGAGTATAAAGGAAGAATTCTGGTAAGAGCTAAGCTTGTTTCGGAGAGTTTTTAAACTCTCTTTCATATCAAAAGTAAAACACTGAAGGAAGAATGGGCCAGTGCATCAAATTTCTTAAAATCAGACAACCATATTATAATTTTTTCATCCAATTTCATTTCCAAGATAAGTAAATAAACATATATACAAATTAAGAACTTTTTTTTTTCTTTTTTGACTAAGTTTTTAAAATAAAATAATTACTATTACGTTACAATAAAATTAATGGAAAAATAACAGCCAGATCTCTAGCTGAAGTAAATATATGCAGTTCTAGTGTGTATAAAATTGACTGTTTTGAAAATTATCCATTTATAAAATTTATCTGTACTACTTTTCTTAGCACCCTTGAATAGCAACTAACACTCCAGAAAATGTACTGAAAAGACAAATCTATCTAAGACTTTTTTTAAAAAAACTCAGCTTACCTAAAGAAGCTGTAGCTTTTCCTACCACATATGCTTTTTTGGCTTTCCATCTTTGTTTAAGAGATTTGGACCAGGCTGTAAAACATTAAATTAAATTTAAGCATGTGGCAACAAAATATGAATGCTAAATGAGTTTTTGAACTTGTTTAAAACGGAAAATACAGGAAAATACTAATAAATAACATCCCAGTATATATTTTAGCAAATCTAGATGTATAAATTGAGTATTTAGTGCATTTTATCACTGTGTAAACAGCAGCAGTCTACAATGTTTCAAAAAGCTTCATTTGAGTAAACAGTTCTTAGCTGCTTTTGTTAAGAAGTATTTTTAATGCATATCTGCCCTGTGCCATGTCATACACAACTTGCAATGTTCCATTATATTTTGGCATTAATTAATAACTAAAAGAGCAGCAAACTTGTAGAAAAAGACAGCATACAGTAGAAAGTGATATTTAGACATATAAACTGGTGAATTTCTTATTGTGCAATATAACTATCCATGTAGATGTAAGTTAAAAATTGAAGACTTAACCAAAGAACAACTATAACCTTCTGCTGCTACAAATCAAAGAGATAAAAATCTGTATTCATGCACTGGAACACTTCATAAAACAACTCTTATTCTTACACCAGAGAAATTTAGAAACTGATTGTATATACACCAAAGATAATTTATCAGCTCAGGAATAAAATGTACCAGAGATCAAGCTAAAATTAATAGAAAAGTTTTCCTCCTCCAGACATTAAGCAAGTTATAGGTTACACCACTTGGATCTACCTTAACCCCTCTACCTGAAATCCTAATGGGATAGATATAGATACAGTAACTGTTTTATTGTCCTGTCTAAAACCAGTACAGCATAGGACATTGAGTTCATTTCTAGTATTCTTAAAAAAAGACACTACAACAAGATCAGAGAAATGGAAAAATACAAGGAAAAATGGAAAAGGTAAGGACGGATTAGCTTTAAAAGGAATCCAAACAGGAACAGGAGGTTCATATTATTGACTACACCATGCATTTCAGCAGCTCCAAAAAACTCTAGTTAGGATTAGGAATCAATTCTGTATAAAAACACAGTCTGCCCTCAAAACCATAAAAGATGCTAATACTAAATGCTAAAATAACCTAATAGTCACAGTGTATTTACTGCTTACTCAAGTGTAACAGCAAGCATACAGTGTTACTCACTGCACAATCATCAGTATGACTATAACCTGCCTACGGAGCAGACAAAATAAGGAAAGAAAGTAATTTAAAATATATAAATAACCTTATGAAATCAATGACAGAGGTTATCACTGAACAAAAATATTTAGGATAACTTAAAAATATTTGATAGATCACTGGTATGGTAATTTCTATTTAGCATTCTACAGTTGTGAAGAATCTGCAGGATTCTTCACAACTAATCTATTATACTTTCTTCACTGTCTTTTAGCCAACTTTTAATTTACTTGAGATATTTCATACTCAAGACATAGAGGTCTCTTTTTCAGTAAGGCTTCATAATAATTATCTAGGCATAAAAATGGCACTGGTCAGTTTCTACAATATAATCCCTGACTTTAATGGGCAAAAATGTTTAGTAAGAAAACTAGGTGTTAAAACTACGTATTAAGAACAGAAACGGATTCCTGAGTTTCTGTTTAAAACTCTTTTTAGCATCAGCAAAAATAATGACAATTGATTCACGAGGAGAAAAGTTCACACTAATAATCTGAACCGAAAGCTTTTTTCTGTTATTTCTAACAGTATCAGTGGAAAGAAACCAACGCTCAAACCCCTTAAAAGCTCAACTTAGCAGCAGGAAACTTTGCATCCTTACAAAGGCAAAAGAACGATGAGATAAAACCTCCTGTAAAAAGGGATAGCTCTCTGAACACCTACAGACGGGAGAGAGAAAAAACCAAACTTCCCAGGAATATGCCCAGGAAAGACCCAGGAATATAAATCTGCACTTACCTTCACTTTTACTGTTCTCTTTTAAACATATCTTGATGGCTTCTAATGCTCTTGGGCTGGTAAAAACTAGGCCTCCATAACATTCTGGATGAGAAAGCTACTCATCAACAATAAATGTAGGAAGAAAATTAAAAAATGAGTACAAAAATAAACTAGATCAATTCTTTAAAATCTTGTTAAGAATAACAACTCTTCAATAAGTATCTAAAACTGAAACAGGCAAATAATTAAATTGATTATTATCAGTAGCCAGAGTATTTGTAAAAGAAATGCATAACAAATACTGAATTCTGAAGACAACTTGCACATATGATATTAATTCTGAAAATCTGTGGAATGGTAAGCACTCGTGACACTGAAATGAGCTGAAGGGTAGGGGAAAAATATGTGAAGTACTTCAAATTCATACAAACAAAATCAACTGTTATTCCAAGCAGTAACTCAGAGGGTACAACCCTCATCTGCTGCCCATGAAAAGAAGAGCGAAAATTAATAACTGGTTCTTAAAGAAGGGGACAATAAAAATAGAAAAGTTTTTTTGATGACTTCTAAATGCAGATTGTGTGACATCCAAACATCCAAAAAATTAAGTGCTATTGGATATTCTCAATAAAGGGATCCCCTTAGAAAACCTTTTCAACATTTAAAAATAAAATAAAGAAAGAAAGCGTAGGAAAAGAGCAGCAATTATGTAATTTTATTCCAAATAACTAGGAGATGCCATACAAAATTTTTGTGCAATGCAAGAGTGAATCTCTGCTAAATTCTATAGCTGTCACTATAGTCTTATTTTTTGTTGCAAAAGAAATGATAAAATACCTGTGATTCTCTACAGTTCATAAACCCAACTGTGAATTCTATATAGCCAACTTAACTCTTAAACAAGTATGGACCACATCATTTTTGTAAAAGTCTAATTCTGTATTGCCAAGCTTACAGAACAAGTACACACGATACAGGGCAGATCGTAGTGTTTGTTAATCAACCTACCTATTCTGTAGTAATTCCTAGAGACACTCAGAAAACACACTATGCATGCAAAATGAACATTTGGGAACAGAATGCTTCAGCTTAATACTTCCTTAAGTGACTAAAATCTCTTCTTTGAACCTGCAGAAACCTCACATGTTGGGGGGGGGGGGTAAGATTTAACACCTTTGTTTTCCAAGTTTTAAAAATATTTTGATAAAAAAAAATCTTTTGCTTGTGGCCTATGATAGAAAGTAGACTCTCTTTTAATAATATTGAGGGCAAAATAACTGTAAAATCTATCAAAATCTGTTATGAGCCTCCTTTCCACACCTTACTCTTAACATGACTCTGCATGAATCCATCCGTTAAGTTACAGCAACATAATGTGTACAGGAACAGGACGCTTGTTCCATGTTATTTTTCATCTTTTCCAAACCTGCTGCTGGGCTGACACTACCCATTCTACAGTAGATTTGTACATTCTAGATGTAACGTTTGATAATACAAAAGTCTAAAGTCAGCACCAGGATTAAGAAGTACAAAATGGCATAATGCTTCTAAACGATAAAAACTGTATTTGAAGGGATCCCCTCCCTGTGAAAGAACTACACTCAAAATACACTTTCTGAATGCATGTATGGGTTTTTCTTTCTTTTCCAACCACACTTTTATTCATTCTTAATCAAGGACTTGCACTTTGGAACCTTGGTGTCACATTTAGACACATCCCATAGTATCCCATAGTAGATCTTTTTTGTTCAAATTTCTGGAGTAACTTAACTGAGATAAAGGTGCTTAAAAAAAACGCAAAGAAGCCAAACAAAATCCCAACAAGGACTCCACATTACTAAGTTTTTTAATTAAAAGGTTTTTATTTGTTTTAGGCTTATGAATATAACAGGACCAAATGTTTGGCAAGCGATCTCACAAAAGATTTGTAAATAAACACAGAAATAGATATTATAAAGGGCAGCAGTATTATTAAATCAAAATACCGCACTGCACCTTGGTAAACGTGGCCTAATTTCTGTTAAAAATGTGACAGCTGAAATAATTTAAATCTTACCTTTTCAAATAAGCTTTCAAGCGATATGAATTCAAATGACAAAACAGGAATCAAAGTTGCTTCAAATCCATATAATCCTAACTCCTATAGAAAAAGTTTATAAATTTACTGAATACATTTCAAACAATACTTTTTTTTCTGTTTAAAATAATGGAGTAGGTCTGTACAAATATTTCTCTTCTAGAATAAAATTCAATGGCATATTATTTTACTAGTGAAACCAGTTTATTAGTTAATTTAATATTACTGCATAAGGCTGAACAAACAGCAGTGGAGCTGAGGTCCTCTGTGTAGCTACTGAATACTTACAGTACATATCAGCACATAATCCTAAGTGACAAATGATCTCCTAATCCTGCAAATGTTCTCGTACATCTTAATGCTTTAAAGTCAATATAAGCACTTCTCCAAGTAAGAAATATTCACATGAATAAAGTCAATAACAAAAAGCACCTCAGCAACATGTAACCAATTTTTCACATTAAATTCTTACTGGATCACTAAAAATTTTTGTAATCATAACTATCTACATGAACATAACCAGCATTAATTAAAATGAAATTCTGTCTCTCTATCAGTACTTTGTTGCGAGTTATAACTCTGAATTCAGTAACAATACCCCATAACTAAAATCATTTCTTCAGTAACAAACAATTTTTAGCATAACTTTTTCTTAGAAGATATAATCATTTCAGACATGCATTCCTACTTTAGATTATATAGGTTTTTCACTTGAAAAGTTAAAATCATTTATCTTCCTGAACTGCATGACACTATTATTTAAAAGCGAAATGACATAAATGTTTACTCTTTTTTTTTCTTTTTCTTTTTAAGTTTACTCACTTTAATATATGGATCTGGTCCTGAATCTTTGTCTTTGGGATCCTTCAATAACAGCACCCTCATTGTTTACCTAAGAACTGCGGAAGAACCCTGAAATACAATAAATGAATTTATCTAAATTAGATCTAGAGGACTTTCTACTGAACAGTGACTTTAATAGTTCAGCTTCAAAGGCAACTGGGTCACTAACAGATGCACTGCTCTCTATACAATGAGTAAGCAGTTAACGTACATTCTCTGGGAATGAATATCCACCCTGATAAGACCAACAAGTAACATGCTGGTTTTAGATGATACTGCGTAGAAACAACATAAGGTGAAAGTCATTCAGGAGAATACATTTTAAAGGAAAATGTTTTGTAGAAGAAGTAACAACCTCTGGAACGCTCTCACACACAGCATAATAAACCACTATTTATAATCTTTCTGTTCTGTTCTGTTCTGCTCTATTCTATTCTAATCTGTGCCAGTTTTTACCTATGCTCATCATAACAGTATGCAAAGGTTTATGTATCCAGTGACATAATTTGATGCTTTTGGTCTCATCCTTTCAATGGGGGAAAGCATGTGCAAGGCAGTGTTCCAAAATTATTTTTTAAATCCAGACATATGTATATACACATTCATGCATTTAAATATAACATACATAACACTAATATACCTTCTTTGATATATTTATAGTAGGCACGATAGAAAAAATATATCCTGCCATTAAAACGAAAGATAATAAGAAAAATGTAAGAAAATACTCAGTTCATTAAAAGTTGGCTCTGGTACTGAATTTGAAGACATTTTACAACACATAAGCAAATTAGTAAGTATTAAAATAAACAAATAGAATAATATAAACAAGCATAAAGCCATTCTTTAACTGCACATTGATTTTAATTATGTTTCCCTTATACATTACATCCCAGTAAATTCACTTAAAAATAAATAGTTATGAATATTCAAATGTACAGAACATCTTAAATTTGGTTCATCTGGATGAAATGCATTGCAATCCTCAAAACATCATCAAAGACAGAAGGAAGTTCAAATAAAAATGTTTTCTTGGAAAGAATTTTCAGTAACTTTCTTTAGACAGAAAAGGCAGCCTTAAACAGCACTGGACAAAACAGGATCTGTTACAAGTAACAGGAGCTCTGTGTCTTGCATTCTTCTATAGCCAGCACTGTGAAATGCTGGTGATGGAAAGGGTACCCCAAGCAATCCATCTCCAGGGCCTCAAGATCCAACTGTAATACCATTTTCACGTTGTAGATTTTAAATTTCTTTTTTTTTTAATCTAGAGGTTAAAATGTAGTTTCATAGTTGAGGTGTTTAATTTTTGAGCTTCTTATCATTAGACATTGAAGTGCTGATTTCCACAAGATTTTGAATACTCAAAATTGATACAAATGGGAACTGTTAGGGCTTCACAGTTCTGAAAAATCAAGACCTGTGAAGTCTATGGGATTGACCAGAAAAGTATATGTAAACGTAGAAACAAGGACTTTGTCTAAGGCCATATTCTCAATAAAACCTCCCTAATTTCACACTATAAAAGCCACCAAAGCAGATCCTATTACTTTCAAGATTTACATTCCCAAATATTTTTGCGTATGAGTATCTGGTTGCCAGTAATTTCAAGAAATCAGGCCTACATGATTTCTCTACTAGAGGAAGACTGAACATTAGAAACATGACTGAATATCATGATCAGCCAGTGCCTACTGTGAAGACTGTGGTTATTACTCTAAACCTGACTGTATTAAGAAATGCATTATATAGCTTAGTTTGATATTTCAGATTTTCATAGAGGAAAAATATACCTAGAAATATTTTTGTGATTAATAGAAACTGACAGCATATATTTTTGTAACTTACAAAAGTAAATCTTCTTCCTGACAAGTAAAAAAAAATGCTGTTGTGATTCCTCAGTCACTTTAACATTGTAACAGTCTTTACTGTAAAAATCCAGTACTCTTGTAAAAATAGTTTGGCTCATACCTTTACATAACCCACCACCCTTTCCTATTTCCAAAACATATTGCTAAGTACACAGTTTATGTAGCAGATGGAACATATATGACAATGGATAAATGACAGGTTTTTACATGAAACTATAATGGTTAGCAACATTATCAAGTCAACAAAACTGTAAGCGTCAGGATAAAAACAAAATCCTTCCAAACTGTACTACACAAGATAATAATTCTTCTTAGCAATAGCAAGTTCCCAAAGTATTCTAATAAACACTCCAAATGACATGACAGAGTTAATTCAAGTAGACTTGGGGAAATGGTAATTCTAATTAATTTCTTTAGGTAGTTAGAACTGAATTAACTTCCCATCTTATGCTTTATTATGGTGTCAAGTAATGAATAATGATAAGAAGAAATGGGTAAACATCCGTGCTTAACAAGGTGACTTACAATTACCAAATTAATTCTTTTGTTTAGATCATGCATGCAAAACATACACTGAAACAAAAAAACTACAGATGAATAAATATCATGATAAATAAAATACAAGTAAATAAAGCTAAATAAAATATCTCAAAGTACTGCAAAATGCAATTATTTAGATGTCCATTTTATAAGGAATCATACAAGTTGTATTTTGGACTTAGCTATTTGGCTTACTTGTAGAAAGAGTAAGTTTGCACACCCCGGCACTTCTAGAAGCCACCGCCTTATTTTCAATTCTGCCAGAAGGAATCTAGTTTATTGACTTCTGAAAGGCACTGCAACTGTCCAAAACAGAACTTGACCGGGGGAATTGCTAAGCTTGTACACTAATGAATAGCGTTTATTTTGTCCTGCAAGAATCCTTCAAGAGCTTTCGGTATTACTGCTGTTCCAAAAATTAGTTTCCTTTTGAGCAACTGCAAATCTCTCAGACCACCGTGTCCTTTTTCTTTACAAAGTTCAGACAGGTTTACGTAGTAGATTGCGTGACAAGCATGACCTAACAGAAGCTGGTGGAATAGTCTCTTTTCCAAATGCCTGGCTGTCATATGCTCACCAGACCTCACAGCACTATGGCTGCACCCCTTCCAAACCACTGTGAATCCAGGCAGAAAGCCATCTGAACAGACGGGCAGGACAGCAGGCAGCCAAGATCCCAAACAGGGACAAACACATACAACACTCTCAAACCAGAAATACACCAATATACGTTCCTAGTGAAGAAGTTAAACTCAATATGGAGCATTATGAACTGGATTTTTTGCAGGGAAAAACATACACACAAGTTTTTATGAACTGCTGCAATGATGTGGGGGTACCATTGCACTGGGCATGTTAAGAGAAATACAGTATTTTTAATGGTTTACTTGTGTCCATGAGACTTAACTAAGGAATGCCCTGCAAATGGCTAAAATACATTTTGCAAACAGCTGAATTCTTGCTAAATAGACTTTAAGAGTAAAGAACCTTGAAAAACATTGCTGTTGAATCAAAGAGCATTAAGAGAAATTATACACGCAGCATCTTCAGTAATATCTGATGTACCTTCATGTAAGTATTTACAGTACTAAGATCCCTATATATTAGAGGTATGCACAAAATTCCAAACAACTATAAAAAAAGTTTCTATCTGGAACAATCAATGGACTTAGCAGAGTAGCAACACTGATCAAGCTACATATGGAAATGGCAATGTGCATGAATAACCTTAATAAGAAGTTTCTCACTGCAAAGCTTTTATTCATAGGATAATTTGGCCTCTCACTTTTGCCTCCTTGAACAAGCCTATTGTTCACCTGTATTCTAAAATAACAATGCTACAAAGATTGCTCTTTAAATGTTAAGAAAATACCATTTTAAACCCATTTTGCGTGCAAACAGCTACTAAGAGGACAGCAGATTTTCTACCTTGAACACACACACACACACACACACACACACACACACACACACACACACACAGATGAAAAAATACTTGAAAAAATACTTATGTCACTCTGAGTTTATGGAAACATGCAGTTAGTTCTGAACAACAAACTGCAAGTGACTGGAGTTTCTGAGGCATCACATTGTGACTGAAGGATAAAATTAGTCTGGGGCTATTTTTCCAAGTCAACATGACTTAATTTAGGAACTGGGTAAATTTGGGTCACATTTTATGTTTAGAGTAATATTATGCGTACGGAAATGCTTCACATTCACAGCATTAAACATTAAAATTTAACATCCTTATGTCTTCAAATAAAATATAAAGCTGATTAGAATGTGATCTCTAGGTCCCTGATACTACAAATGAGCAATAATCTATCCTATTAAAAGCAGCTTAGCAAAATTTTTATAGATCACTGTACAGAAAACACATCTCTGTAGGTCATAAAATCATAGAATCAGTAAGGTTGGAAGGGACCTCTGGAGATCATCTAGTCCAACCCCCCTGCTCAGCAGGGTCACCTAGAACGTGTTAGACAGGGTTGCATCCAGGCGGGCCTTGAAGATCTCCAGGGAAGGAGACTCCACAACCTCTCTGGGCAACCTGGTCCAGGGCTCTGTCACTCTTACAGTGAAGAAATTCCCCCTCACACTCATGCGGAACTTCCTGTGCTTCAACTTCTACCCATCGCCTCTTGTCCTGTCACATGGGACAACTGAAAAGAGTTTGTCCCCGTCCCCTTGACACCCTCCCTTCAGGTCCTTGTACACATTGATAAGATCCCCCCTCAGCCTTCTCTTCCCCAGGCTGAACAGGCCCAGCTCTCGCAGCCGTTCCTCATAGGGCAGATGCTCCAGCCCTCTGACCATCTTCGTAGCCCTATGCTGGACTCTCTCCAGTAGCTCCATGTCTCTCTTGTCCTGGGGAGCCCAGAACTGGACGCAGTACTCAAGATGAGGCCTCCCCAGGGCTGAGTAGAGGGGCAGGATCACCTCCCTCCACCTGCTGGCAGCAGTCTTCCCAGTGCACCCCAGGAGACCATTGGCCTTTTTGGCCACAAGGGCACATTGATGGCTCACAATCAATTTGTCATCCACCAGCACTCCCAGGTCCTTCTCTGCAGAGCTGCTCTCCAGAAGGTCAGCCCCCAGCTTGTACTGGTACCTAGGGCTATTTCTCCCTAGGTGCAGGACTCTGCACTTGCCCTTGTTGAATCTCATGAGGTTCCTCTCTGCCCATCCTTCCAGCCTGTCCAGGTCTCTCTGAATGACAGCACAGCCCTCAGGTGGATCAGCCACTCCTCCCAGCTTGGTATCATCAGCAAACTTGCTGAGGAGGCACTCTGTCCCCTCATCCAGGTCGCTGATGAAGAAGTTGAACAGGATGGGACCCAGTACCGAGCCTGGGGGGACACCACTAGCCACAGGCCTCCAGCTAGACTCAATGCCACTGATGACGACCCTCTGAGCTCTGCCTTTCAGCCAGTTCTCAATGCACCTCACTGTCCACTCGTCTAACCCACGCTTCCTGAGCTTACCTAGGAGGATGTTATGGGAGACAGTGTCAAAAGCCTTGGTGAAGTCAAGGTACACAACGCCCACTGCCCTTCCCTCATCTACCCAGCCAGTCACTCCATCATGGAAGGCTATCAGGTTGGTTAAGCAGGATTTCCCCTTGGTGAATCCATGCTGGCTATTCCTGATCACCTTCTTTTCCTCCATATGTCTGGAGATGACATCCAGAATGAGCTGTTTCATCACCTTTCCAGGGATGGAGGTGACTTAACTTTCATTTGAAAAGCTGTTCCCAAGCTAATTGTGAACTATCTGTACACAGGACAGTTTCTAAAAAAAATTAAATGGGCCATTTCATTTCTTCCTAAGTCACACTGACTGCTGTAAAATATATTAACTCTAATATTACTTTGATTACAAACAAATGTATATGGGTCACACAATAACATTTGATTGTCAAGGGTAAAGGAAACTGTCTGCTCTATCACAAACATAAAGGGAGATGAATTATTACACACTGTATGTGAGATATGTTTAAAAAATCTTAAAAATCCTTCAGCTAGAGTTTGCGGTGCTAAAGATTTGTTATCAATATTCTTTTACTATTATTAGATGGGTTTAGGAAACAGAAAAGAAAAAGAAAGCGTATTTTGACCCACTGCAGCGCCCTCTCAGGAAACTAAATTTCTTTTAAGGCCGGTCGCGCCTACAGCATGAAGTGGGATTCTCTTTATTTATTTATTAATTTCCTTTTCCGAGTGGCAGGTGGAGGGAGGGCCCCGCAGCCCCCGCAGCGGAGGAAGATGGCGGCGGGGGCGGCACCGCCCCCCCCACATACGCCAACGGTCCCGGCATTTGAAACCAGCCTGGGGCGGCCGCGAACAGGCACCGGCTGGTAACAACTGCGCTTCGCTACCCCCTTCCCGCCGCCAAAGCCCCTCTCCCGGCCCCAGCTCCGCCGGGCCGCCGCTCACCTGCGCCCAGGGCCGCCGCCGCGCGGGCACCGCGCCTGTGCGGGGCCGCCGCGGCCTTCCGGCGCCGAGGCGCCTGCGCGCCGCCGCAGCAGCAGCAGCATGGCTACGCGGGCCAAGCGGCGCCCGCCGCCGCCCGCCGAGGAGCGGGGCTCGGGGTCGAGCTCGGAGTCGGGCTCGGAGTCGGGCGACTCGGACTCCGCGGAGGACGAGAGGCTCGATGAGGTGACGGGGGAGGGAGGCGCGCTCGCGGCCGTGGCGCCCGCCAGCTGCGCGTGTGGTGCGTCGCCGCCGCCTGCGGGCCGCGGGCTTTCTCCGCGAAATCCTCAAATTTCCAGGAGATAATATATATATGTATATAATTGATGCAGCACAGTGTGAGTTTAATAAAATAAAAGGTAAAGGGAAGCTGGGTACTACAGTTACTGTGCTGAGGATATGGCAGTGTTGTCTGTGCTTGATTCACTAGGATTAGAATAGCTGGTAAAATTACAGGGATTTTTATTCATTTTTTTAAAAAGGTGGTTAAAATCACGAAGAGGTGATAGTGCCAGCTGGGAGTTATTGATAACAAGTTTCTAGTCCTTTGATAAAGGGGGCATGAGCAGGAGAAGTCCTGTTTTGACACCATCATGCTAAACAGACCAGGGCCTACCTTCAGACTGTTGGTTTCAGTTCCTGTGTTAAAGCATATGTAACATTAATGTATGCTGGTAACTTGTACTACGGTATATACTCAGTTAATTCTTACCAAGAGTCTTTTTTTATTATTGTAATCTCAGAAACTTTTCATTAGTTTTGCAGATTTGGCCCTTACATGTAAGCTGCTCGCATGAATTCTTGTATGGGGATAGAGGCAGTCACTTAAATATATATAGGTTTCGGCACAGAGGAATCCTTTAATTTTTTAATGAATATAAAAAATATCAAAGGAGGAAAAAAAAGATCCCTGAAACCTCAGGGAAATTGGCTGGACAGAAATGAAAATGCGCATCACTATGAAACTCCCTGGGATTGGGGGGAACCCTTGTTTCTAGAGTGTGAGAAGGTATCAGTGCTCAGAACCACTGTTAGCTCTGTTTGGTTCAGCATTTATTGGCTTAACCGTTCAGTGAGATCCTTGAATTTTAGAACAGTCGAAGTTCATGGAGGTCAGGTGGAAATGCTGTATACACCAAAGATGCAATCTCTTTTCCTATATAGGGAGCTTCTCAAGCAAATAATATACTCTCCTTGAGAAAATCACTTGTAACCTCTTTGTAGAGCTTTCTTGTCTAAGTCAACAATTAAATGTCAAGGTAAATTGGGCTGAGATGATCTCAGATGATGGTTTAGGGGAAAATAGGCAGGCAACCTTGATAGCCAGTACTGCTTGTATTAGAATACCAGCAAAAATGTTTGGCAGAGACACAGCATTTGTTCTGGACGGGGTTACAATTCACACTGGGTCTCATTTTGTGCTACTAAACAGGCTTCCAGAGTAGATTCAATGATATCATTAGGATTTGAGGAAAAAGCAGCAGAAGTATGTTTTTGGATGTAATAATTTAAATTGGTCTGCAATAAACTTCTTCAGCAAAGGCATTACGCTCCATTCTGCGTAGGTCAAGCCTATCCTAAGATGAAAATAAGATATGTTTCTGATGTTGAGCATTAATTGTCTTTATTATATAGTTTAACTTCATTTTAATACAGATTTGGGGGCAGGTTTAGCTCAGTTGGTTAGAACGTGGTGCTGCTAATGGCAAGGTGGCGGGTTCAGTCCCCGTATGGGCTATACTGAGGGTTGGACTAGATGACCTCCAGAGGTCCCTTCCAACCTTACCATTCTATGATTCTTGACAAGCATGTTTGATGTTCTGTATTTTGCTTTTATGTAGGAAGTGAATATTGAATTTGAAGCACATTCAATATCAGACAGTGATTACAATGGGATAAAGAAATTACTTCAACAGGTACTTTAACTTTTTGTGAACTTGGTTGATACTTTTGTTAATAAATATCATTTAGAGTTATGCAGAATCATCACTTCACATTATCTGTATTACTGATTCATATTTCTGCAGTGCTTCAGCTTGTGAAGATGTACGTAATTACAGCTGCCATGAGCATTTGAATAAATGTGTCTCCTAAACCATGGTTTCAGAGACTAACCCTGAACTGTAGAGTGGTTGTTCCACAATATGCTATCATTTTCCATCTCCATTGTGTTAGTGCCTAGAAAATCTAGTTCAATGTTAATTAGCTTCTTAGAGGTTATTTTTTTAAAACTACAACTCCAAAAACCAGACAGACAAACAAGTAACATGTTCATTCAGTCTTCTGTTGACTGTTTTTCTTCCTGTGAATTTATTCTCAGCAAGCATTCAGATTATCCCAAACTTAAAAGGACAAGAGATACGCAGAATGTCAGTTTGTGTAGGGTCAACTGCCTATTTTTACTATTAGAGAATTACATTGAAAGGTGTTAAATACATATACTAAACTGAAATTTAAAATGGTACAGAACATTGAATAACAGTTTAGAGAAATTACTGAATTTTAGTTCTTCTAAGTGGCCCACAATATAAAGAAAGCTTGACCTGATACTATTCTGTAATTCTTGTTTTATTTTCCAGTTGTTTCTAAAAGCTACTGTTAACATTGCTGAATTAACTGATACATTAATACAACAGAATCATATTGGAAGCATTATCAAGGTAGGAGAGCTAAGCTTCTTTTGAAAACTAAATACAGTACTTTTTATGTTGAAATAACAGACTTGGAGCAGAAGTAGATCATTGCTGGGATTTTCTTAAGCTTTCTCTTTCCATTTCCATCAAAACTGCCCTATGGGATTTTAAAATTTCTCAGGCTTACTTCTATGTATCAGAAGCTGAAAAAAAATGGTTTTGTTTAAGGTAGGGCCATCACTTGTACTAAGATGCTCATTTCTAAATATGAACTATCAAATTTTAGTGCCTTACAGTAGATCCTGTTGTAGAAGATGACAGGGCTCTCTGTAAAAGTGTCTCTAAATACACTGAGACATTTAGTGATGTGGCACTTTCATAACCTTAACCAGAATTTGTGGGTGTTGTGTTTGTACAGATTACCTGGATGCTTGTCATCTTCTGGAGAGAAAAACATTTCTTGTTGGAAGAAGGGGAAGTAGAATGTCAAACTGAGATGTTGCTTTTTCTCTTATTAAATAGCAAGCAGAAATCCAAGAAGACAGTGGTGGTGATGATGATGATGATGATGATGAAGACGAAGTCTTTGGTTTTATAAGCCTCTTAAACTTAACTGAAAGGAAGGTTGGTATTCCTCACTGACTTCTCAACAGTAATAAGTGAGACTATGTTCTGCACTTCTGCCTTGTATAACCAGTCTTAACATCAGGATCAGGAATCTGAATCCCACCATAGAGGGCTGTGGTCTTAAAAGTTCCACATCATTTATTCTTTCTTTTGGATCTAGTCCTGTGTAACTGACTGAAGGTCAAACATAGCTAAGAGCAGAATGCTTGTTAGACCTAGTTTTGGCTCTATACTGCCAGAGTAACTGATAATTCTAGCATCTTGTGTTTCTTTACTTTCATCTCTCACAGCTTTTGAATTTTGCTGTTAAGCATACTAGAGTTGTAGTTCTTAGCTGCATTCCTGTCAGTTAAGAACCTTTTGTTTACCCTCAGCTTCAGGGCTGGTAAATAATAATTTCAGAGAAATTGTTCAGTACTTTAGAGACTATTTAAGGAAATTGCCTGTTGACTTGTTGAGTATTCCCTTGAAATTCACTTTTGAAGGTTTTCTTGTGTAAATAATTGTTCTATAATGTAAAGAAAATATACTCTTTGATTCTAGGATACACAATGTGCTGAACAAATCAAAGAGCTGATTTTAAGTCGATGTGAGAAGAACTGTGAACAGCGTGTAGTTGAACAACTAGAGAAGATCCTAAATGACAATACTAAGCCTGTGGGTCTCCTACTGAGTGAGAGATTCATTAATGTACCACCACAGATTGCTTTGCCTATGCACCAGCAGCTTCAGTAAGTCTTTCTGACATGCTGTTAAACACTATTTTTGTTCAGTAATTTTATTTAAATAAGCGCATGAAGAGAGTGGTATTATATATTGAAGACATTAAAAATATTTTTAAATTAACCTTGGTAATAAATACAAAGGACCTTACATGAGATGAAATTTTTTTCAAGTCATTAGGCTTTTTATACTCTTTATATTTTAAGACAGAAGAAATCACTTAAAATTATGTAGTGTGCTACTAAAAGAATAACTATGTTTATTGTAGTTTATTTTCATGTTGACTTAGGAAAACTGAAAATGATAACTTCTGTAGCATACTGATAATAAAGCAACTCGAATATTTCTGCTTGTGTGTTAATGGCTGATTCTGGAATGAAAGATTTGACTTGAGGGGTAGACTTCTAAGGTAGATGGACTTAGGCCTACAGAAACCATTTGCAGTATTTTTAATTGAGTTTCAGTTAAATGACTGAAGCAGGCTAAGTGCTGCTTGATCTGGATTTCTGTTTTGATTCGTGGATTTACATCCTAGACTGGGTGACAGTAAATAAATTAATCCGCTGGGATGCAGTGCTGTATGATTTCACTGCCACACTGAGAACTAGAACATTGTATTGCATAGGGAACTCCAGTAATCAAAAGAATCTTTTTTTCTTGTATGAGGTGGGATTAAAAGTCAGATACCATTGAATACTATAATCTCACTCGCTTGCTCATTTAAACAATAACATATAAATAAACATAATAACTAATAAACAAAATCATAAACCAAAAACAAACATAAAAATCTTACTGACCAACCATCTATGTGTGTTCTTTGGTATCATCATAGTAATTCCTTAAAGATCTGTTTGTTTTTGGTTTATGATTTTGTTTATTAGTTTCTTTGTGTCCAAAAAAAAGAGAAAACATTCTTGAAGTTTAAGCTTTGAGATTTACCATTATTACAGCATCTGTCACGACTCAAATAAGTCTCAGCCTCATTACCTTAAACGTTTTGGAGTGTTGCAGTGATAATGTTTAACCTGAGGATGCGTAAGAGTATCTTCTGGCTTTTCAGTGATAGCTTCTCATGGAAGTGATCATGTGATGTTTTTCCAAGAAATCTGCACTTGGTATCTTTTTATAGGCCTTTTTGCTGTAAACAAGATTCTGCAAAGAGCAATAGTAAGAGAAAAGCAATGGGGGAGAAGAAGGTATCCGTATTTTTAATGTTGATTTAAAGTATAAGTATCATGGTTAAGTACTATATGAATGCATATGCAAAATTTTTTTCGAAGTACTAGTAAAAGAATAGGATGCAGTACTAATATCCTTTATATATACTTCATATGTATCCTGTATGCGATGTTATACATTATGACGTTTACTTTTACACTTGAGGGAGTTTAAATTGTATAGGTAAATATTTATTTGTCTTTAGGAAAGAGCTGACTAATGCACAGAGAAAAAACAAACCTTGCGGAAAGTGCCACTACTATCTTCTTATCAGCAAGACCTTTACAGAAGCCACAAAGAGCAATTCTAAGAGAAGGGAAGGGAAAAATCAGCAAAAGGAGGAATTAATGTTTGCAAATGCAGAAGAAGAATTTTTTTATGAGGTAACACACTTGATGCAGAGAACTCAAAATATTTGCTTTTCCTTACAGCGTTATCAAAAAAAAAAGGTTTCTCCTTAACCTCAAAAAAACCCTCTTAAAAGATGGTTCTATGATTCTATGGTTACGTATCTTTTAAATTAAATCTCAATAGTGTTGAGAGATGAGCAAGCAAACTGTTTTTGTTTATTGGAGACAACACTTTTTAGAGAACCACTGAAAGATGCTCTCAGTAAGCACAAATTACTAAATTAACCCTCTCTTTTGACTTTTAATTTACCAGTGTGTTATTTTGTATAAGGTCGCAATTAGTGTGACTATAAAAGTACTGTTTCCTGGGCTCTGCCTGCGTCAGCGTTACTACCTGACGGATTCCTCAACGCTATGAGAATAATGGGAAACTTGATAAGATACTGGGAATAGGCAGAGACTTCAGAGGAAAGATCAGGTGTAATTTTCAGTGTGTCTTGGCTTCAAAGAATTAACAAACTTCCATCTCTTTTGCTTGCTCATATAGCAGTGCTAAAGAGAGTGAATTGAGTGTAAAAGCTGTCAGTCTTACTTGAAATTGTCTTTATTGTTTTATTGAAATTCTGTAAATGAAACATCTACGTTTTTAGGATGAATAGATGATAACAAGTCTGGATATAGCAGCAGGTCCCAGCCCTTCTTATAAGTGTTTCCTTATAAATGTTTAAAATTCCTTTTTACTTTGAGAAACAGCGAAACAGAGCAGTAGTCATCTTTCACATCTTATTATTCAGATTAAAGACATGTTAAATTGCCTTGTCAGTTGAATAGAGAAGACGGACTGTAGGTATGTAAATTGCAGGTATTACATATTAGCTTAAATATCTTAAATATCTTTCAGTAACATTCAAGTTGACATGATTTACATCACAAGTGGGATTAAAGAATAGCAGCTCAAACAATAGATAGTAGCTTGTAACAGTGCTGTAACTGAATCATGTACCACTGCCTTAAGCGTGTAGAAGAATAAAAAATTCAAAAATTGCAGAGGAATCCTTGTTTTTGGAGTTTCAGTAAGCATCTGCAATGCATGCTAATATTTAAATTAATATTTAAATGAACAGATATCTTTTCCTTCCCCCTACATAGCTGGATTGCTGTCACAAAAGCAGATGCTGAGGCTTCACTGAAAATTTGGTAATGCAATTGAGTGTATTGCTCTGAGAGTTCTTCCCAAGAAACTTAACAGAGGCAAAGCTCTACTTCTGTGCTGCTGTTGGTATTGTGTGGAAAACTATCCTATCTATTTCATTTTTGAATACCTGTTATTTTCTAAAGCTGTTTAGATGAAATTCTCTGAAGATCCAAATAAGTAGATATTGTCACCTCACTTCTGTATTCTACTTGGAGCAGGTATATCAATAAAAAGTGCTGAAATGCCAAGATGAAAATATTGCTTCTGATTTCCTAAGGGAACCTATATATGCAATTTGACTGATCCTAAGTCTGAGAGGGGAGGATGCAGGAAATTAGATTAAAAATGTAATTTGAAATGCATAGGATTTTTCAGGATTTTTCTTTATTCTTTCAATGCTTTAAAAATATTATTTCACAATATTATTACTTTGTCAAGAGCCCATTATTTTTCACTTCTGGCAGTGCCTACAGGATAAAGTATTTTCACATGCATCATATGGTTACTGGCATGGGTTCCTCTACGTAATCATTCGTAACAGTCTTTGCTAGAGGCTGTGATAAGCCTATAATACAATTTCTTAGGAAGAAGAAGACTGTAAGTGGGTGCATCCATTTTTAGCTATAGGGAATACTGCTTCAGCCTTTATTCAGGAATGAGATTGGGGTTTCCTTGTTTCTGTCACAGCAGCTTTAGCACCTGAGTTTGAACTCTGTATAAATATGTTACTGAAAAAATGGAGGAGAGGGAAGCTTTTGGTGATCCTGTGTCCACGGATATTACATTTTAGAGGACCTATTTTGTATTTACCACTGTTTTGTTATTTTGAATGGCTTTTTAAGGACTAATTGTGTGTTTTTTTTATCTAAATTGCAATAATTTTCAACTCAAGTGGATAGATTCAAACTAAATATGCTTTGCTTTTTAGCAGTCTTTCTATTACTATTAACAAACTCATTTTAAACATTACCGAGGATATTAGATTAAGTGAGTCTCTGTACTTAATAATGTATATGTGCTAAATAAATTAGTACTGGAATGTATATCCTTTCCTACTCAACACATAATGTTAATTAGAGTGCCATAAAATAGCATTAAATGCAGCGAGGCAGACACTTAGAGCCAAATAAACCAGAAAGATGTCAGCTTACTGTGCTTTATTCCACACCTTAAAATGTTATTGAGTGAGCAGAAGAAAAGCTCTGTTATAACCAGTCTTGGAATTGATTAAAGGCTTAGGGCCTCCATTCCTCAAATTGTTTGTTCTTGAACAAAGCCACTCAATTAATTTGATGGTTCTTCCAAAATTCAATTTACAACCTTGAGATGCTGTTAGTAAGTAGCAAATCTACAGGGAGACTGGAACTTAACTTCCAAAGGGAAGAGGTTAGATTAATTTTTCTACTTAGGAGTTTAGTTCATACTTCTTAAATCAACTGATGTGAGAACTAGAAAGATAAGTTGGGTAAGTTTTTCCTACCACTAGGCATTTTAGCTGGGAAAGCTATTAAAAAGAGACTATTCTATCTATATGTAATACATTTTACAGAAAAGATAAACAGTAAACATTATGGAAGCCACTTGATTGAAGAAGCATCCTTTGTAAATATGCCTTTCATTGGCTACTGCCATTCAGAGACCTTTCTAAGGGCTTCGTGAAATTCTGCTCAAGGTTCTCAGTAGTGCACATCACTTTGCTTTATTCAGAGTGCTAATATTTAAAATCCCTACTGGCAATTTGAGAGAGGAAATTACTACATATTCTTACAGGTATGTTAAACAGCTCAGAGCTCTAAAACCTTAGAGTAGGCCAGGAGAGCAGCAGAGCGTAATCTGTCCTCTACAGGTCTTCTGTACAATACTCACACCGAACTGTCATCTTTATTGCAGGCTTTAGTCTATCTGTAGACTCTCGCTGTTCCTCTTATCCAGGTTTAGGCTCATCTGCTAGTTCTCAGAGCTAGTGTTTTTACTCTAGAGTAAGAGCCTGATATGCCTGTTCTTGTCCAAGGATTCCTGCTTGTTGGCACAATAGCTTCTAAGGCCTATGGTTCTTGCTGTGATGGCAGGGAAAGAGATACTGGTTTAAAACCTGTGGCAGGGGGGAAGGCATGATAAGCAGATAAAGGGGGTATTGATTTTTCTTCTTTGTTTTTTCTTCTGGTTTCTTGAAATTATGATGACTATTTTAGAATGAATACATAAATTCTGTAAAAAGTAAATAGGTTAAACTTTAGTGAATTGTGTTATAGGTTGTTCTGGAGGACCTACTGAAAGAAAATAAAAGATTTTATTTTGTGATACACATGTGCATGATAGGGTCATCATTTTACCATGTTAGGACGATATATTATCATCATGCTAATTAAAAAATTAATGCATTTATTTTCTTAGAAAGCTCTTCTGAAGTTCAACTATTCTGTGCAAGAGGAGAGTGACACCTGTTTGGGCGGCAGATGGTCCTTTGATGACGTACCAATGAAACCTTTGCGGACTGTTATGATAATTCCAGCTGATGGGATTAACGCAATTATGGATAAACTTAAAGACTATCTCTCAATCTAAACTCTCCTGTGAACACTGTTTTTTTTTTATAAAGCAGTCATGCAGAACTATGACTTCCCAGTAGCTTCAGAAGACTACAGTTGAGTTCACAGTTTTGTACTGTTCAGATATTTCCTCTGTACACTTAGGAGAAAAGTAGGTGGTGCAACTATCAATAACAATGAAATTAATATTTTAAAATATTTTATCGTTAAACATTCAGTAAGAATCGCAGAGAGTAAGAATCCAACGTTACAAGGAACTTCAAGAACTGCTCACTGTTTTTTAACAGTCTACATCATGTGCTGTCACGTTGGCAAACAATTCATATAACTCTTTAAGAAAAGTATTTTTCTTATTTTCATGTGAATTTCTTCTGTTAAATGCATTTATGCCAAAAGCTCAAAATAATTACATGAGTTAAAATTGGGGTGTATATTGCGTATTCTGTTTTTATTTGTATTCATCCAATTTATGAATACTTAGATTTAAGTCATTGAATAATACATCTTTGTTCAGTGGGACTTTGGAGATATTTCCCATATTCTTTCACGTCATAGTTAGTTTTCTGTTCCTCCTTCGTTGCTGAAACAGGTGACAAATGATTGATCACTTCCTGAAGAATATCCTTACTTTCACTAGGAGGAAGATTGGTAAAATAATACTGAGGTGCCAACTCCACGAATCTGGTGAGGAAATAAAACATTATTATATTACATTATTACAAAACATTATTATTTAATTGAAATTTGAAATGTTTATAAAGCTATTTCCAGGCTTGTGCGCAATAAAGCCAGCAACATGCTGATGCGGACACCTACAGAGTGGTTATTTAAACTTAAAAACTCTCTGCAAGATGAAGGTGCTGATTTGTTCTTTCAGTAGGCTTGCAGTTAATGCCCTCAGCCTATATTTCAGGTGATTTTTAGTTTAATTCTCAACATTAAATATACATTAAATAGTGATTTTTCTGGATTTGAGTATCTTGCTGGCTCAACAGAAGAGTGTATTAAAAGGGAATTCTTACAGCCACTGGAAATAGAAATGACATTTCCCAGTGAAATGTAAATTCACAGTGCAAAGAGATGTGGGCAGAAGGAAGACTAGTCTTTTCTTGAATCCATAAACAGTTGCATGGGTTGATCTGTCTGGTTGGACACACAAAACATTGAGTTCTGGTTTATAATACATATTCCCTTGTAAGACACTTTTGCTACTAGTAAGTGTTTTTTTTAAATTGATGAATTGATACAATTAATGACAGACACTGAGACTGAGTACCTAAAAAGACTGGCATGCTTTAGGAAATATGAAAGGCTGACTTCAGTGATATTTTTGTTTTGCATTAGGAAAAAAACAGTAATGGGCCAAAGATGTACACAGTGACAGAATAATACTTAGCATCAAGAAAAAAATATTCCACATATACTCATTAGATTTAAGTGTGCAAAACAACTTTCTTCACCACTCCAGTGTTGCCAGCTGTATCTTCCTGCTTGATATAATATGAAGTTTGTTCTTTGCTGCTATGACCATTTTACTGCTTTCCTTGTAACACCACCACCCAGAGTGAATCAGTTAGGCTTGCAAGTATTTCTCAGTAGAACCAGAAGATATTTCCTGTTGTCGTCTTTTCCTTTTCCTCTGTCACAAAAGTAGCAGACTTCTGCAAGCATTACTGTTAATATGCATACACATCCTTATTCTGTGGCTTAAATTATGCTTCAGTGATAAAAGTATCACTGAAGAAAGCTTTACCATTGTTAACTTACAGATGAGGTGATATCTCGGAGACGACTCTGATAGAATTGTCTTCTGATATACTAAACTCATGGAATAGAACCCACTCAGGAATCCTTCTGGTGTTATAATACGTTGAGAAAGGAGGAAGCTGAGCTACTTGTCTGTGTGTTAGCATTAAGTAGTTTCCTGAGCTGTCTACATCACGAGCAATCTAAAAGAGGCAAAGGGTTATCCATTACTTAATACATAAGATACACGGATCAGTTTTTGCCTATTAAATTAAAACTAAAACTTGTATCCATATACTTTCATATACTAAATTTCTGTGAGAAAGCTAGGGCTTGAATAACATGAAATGGGGCTTACTGTTAAAGAAAATGCTTGTATATTTGAAAGGACACCAACTGGGACAAATGAGAGCAGACTTATTACCTGAACCTTGGTGGTAGGTTTTGAAGGGCTACTTTTAATTAATAAAGTTTCTTTGTGTCAGCAGCAAGATTCTTAAAAGAGTTACAAGACTTAAAATACTTTGCATCTATGAGTACATGAACTAATGTTGTCTGGAGGGTCATTTTTGTGTTCAGGTGCAGCATACCACTATAAAGAAAAGTGTGCTTTCAAGTAGGAATAGACAGTGAGTGTTGTTTAAAATATGTAGAGTACCTCATTTGGTTGAGATGAAGAGAACTGTATACCTAAACATGAACAGCGGATCACTTTTCTGTTTTCAGAATATTTTCACCTAAATATCTTCAAAGAGGTCCTAAAATAATGCCTGAGAGGACAGTGTAAGTTGAGAGTTTTCTTGAGTTAAAAGTTATTTTGATGGAAAGGCATATGACAAGAGTTTTCCGGTCCCAGTTAAGTGTGGACTTCATGCTGTGATAGTTGAACCCCAGAGAGAAGACTAGAACTGGCAGAAATGTTTGTCTGAAGTGTCTTAACTTTTGTGATGATCAAAAGATTTCATGACTTTGCTTAAAATCTCTGGAAGTGTTCTATTTAAATTAACAATGCACTAAGATAAAACCACAGTAATTTCCCTTACGTGCATAAAGTAACCAGATACAAGAGATTTCTTTATGTTTAGTATATTTCCTTCTGATCCAAAGTCTGGTTCTGAAATGGGAAGTTCAATGCGCTTCATAATCTCTACTAGTTCAGCTCTAATAGTTTCTGCCATCCTCAGTGCGGAACAGTTTAGAAAATAATCACGACACCATTTCTCATTACTGTAGTCTGTGGAGGGAAAAAAAATAATTGGCTTAAAGTACAATCATACTGATAGGTACTATTCCCAGAGATACAGCTCTATAAAATGTTGTTTGGCTGGTGAAATTAAAATCATTTCAGAATGAGTAGATGTGTCAGAGCAGTCCAAATTCTGATAGCAAGAGCCATATGGACAGCTTAGAATTACTGACGTTGTTTGTAAAGGGAACATTTGTAGGCAAAATTTTATATCGTTAATTGGTTTTATTGAATATTTTTTATTCAGAAGGGTATTTTAAATTCAAAATCCCTTACTTGGTCTGTAAAAAGTAGTAGCTTCAAATACAGTAACTAACAACTCTATTTTCAGACTTTCTAGATCCAGGCCAGAATATGAAACTGAAATCACTTTTATAGTGCTGATGATTGATCATACTGTTGGGTAAAGACTGAACATGAAACAATCCTGCTGTCCTGCTTTGGAAAGGAGCTGGTGCTCAGGAACATCTTCTAGTGGCAGAGAAGCTGCACTTAAAAGATTGATTTTCTTTTTAGCATTTTTTTAATACCTATACATAATCATAAGGTAAACTGGTCATACAGTATAGAAATCAGTAACTGGTAATCAGATGATGCTCAACTTCTGTCATTATTTGGAATATATAAACATACCACTACAGTGTCTAAGCATTGGGCTCAGACTAAATATGAACCTGAGCAAGATCAGTGAGCACAGGAAAACACTTTGAAGACCTGCTGTCTGCTCATTTGGGTGAATATAAACATGTGACTCATTAGTGCAACAGTGAGCTGGCCTGGGATTCTTCACAGATACAGATCAGTAGTTAGGTAATGCTCTCTACCCTCAGTGTGTGGCTGGGAGATCTTGTCACAACAGTGATCCTGTCCAATATTTGTTTGCCTGCTGGGTTGTGCTGCATCAGAGAAATCTCTCTTGTATGCAGAGTCTTTGATGTTTAGGAAACTCTGACTAGCACGGAATACTGTGTGCTAAGCTGTTAGTACAAACTACTGCAAGAGCAGTAAATCTGTCTTTCTTGAGGCTCTGTATGAAAAGTTGAATCAAGATCTAACTTCTTATGTCCAAAGCATTGCATGGCCTGAATCCTGAATGCCTTTACTCATCTTTAAATGGTAGCACGAAGTGGTAGCTGACAAGCTTGACCTACTGGCATTGTGGAATGCATTGCAACAGAAGTAAAGCCTCTATCTTCAGCAAAAGAATGTTACTGAGAGTTGATCATAAGTTGCTGATTAATTTCTTCAGGACATAAAGATCATTTAAAAAATCTAGAACTTTCTGTATCTATCTTTTGAAGCTACTACTTCAAAGAGCGTTTTCCCAGTCCATGCTGTACTTCTGTAAATACTCCTAGATCTCTTTGTCTACATGTTAAATGTTCAAATTAGTGCCTTGTTGCTTTCTCCTGTTCTGGCTTTTATTTCATTTTCTGTAAATTTTGTGAAGATTGCTTCCTATCTTCCAAATTCTTTTTTAAAACTTTCCTCTTACTTTGAACCCTATCAAAGAAACCCTAACAATTATATGGCTGCTGAGTAATCAAATGCCCCCACAATTGTGGATCTTGTGTGGTCTTGTGTTGGCTGTTAGAGGAGGAACCACGTTCTGTTTTTGTTCAATGTCAGTTCATACGACAGCTGTAATAGTGCTTACATATCCACATTGGATGAGGTCAGGCTGTCCCAGGTTACTTATGTTAGACGTTTAGTACTAAAATTGTAATGTCTGTTTGCAATGGCTACTGTCTTAGTACTTCCCTGTGAATTAGCAAGTCTAAAAAGAATCATTCACAAAGAGTTCATGAACCAAATGCTAACAATGAGTGATCCTTTATTTAAAAAAATACAGCAACATAAAACCTTTTAACCAATGTGTGTTTCTTTTTTTTTCTGTCTGATGTATGTTATACTTACATTGGTTTGTTGAGTTTCTACTGACTTCCTTGAAAGCGTTGAAGACATTGATAAGAGTAAAGTGATCTCCTGCAGGGTGTGAGAATTTTCGCCAGCAAGTAAGAGCAATCTCTTCTGTTCCAGGAGGTGCATGTGAGAAGCAATTGGGAGCTTAGGAAAGAATCAAGCCAGTAGTTACTAAGATACTTAAGTGCATGACACGAACAAGGCACTGTGGTCAGTAACTGCACCAGCTTTTTTTTCCTTGCTCTTAGTCCCCTTTAATCTTCAAAATTGGATCAATGCTGAAAAACTGAATATATTGTATTCACTAAGCTTTTTATTAATACAAATGTTCCTTCTATCTTTTATTTTACTTTATTTGTGCTGTGAGCAGAAAAGAAGGTAAGTGGTTTTCTAGACAGATGCCGAAGATGCTTCATAATGGCATGGTCCCATTTATCTAGAACCCAAGCATATAGTTTCTTTAACATACAAAAGAATTTGAATCTATGGATGAAATGCCTGAATTTGTTCCTATATGTTAAAGCTCATGCCTTCTGGTACATTCTATGTATGTTGTGGTATTGTGCTACATAATTGTGTCTTTTGAGACATCTGAGCTTTTTAAAAAACAAAATATGTCTATGCTCAATCCTTCATATTTGTTCTATGGCCTTAAAAATTGTATCAGAAATATAGGTCCACTATTAAAAAAGTTTAGACGAGAAAGTGTTCTGTAAGCAAAAGAACTAATGAAGCTTAGTTTCCTGTGGATTCATTTCCTTGCAGCGTAAAACCCCTCTGCAATTTCTGGGCAAAGGATGTTCACACTGAGCAGAATATAGCAATGCAGTATTTTCTGCAGCTGTGGTTAGGGCTGTAGATAGCTCTCAAGCATTGGTTCTGTATTAGAATTAGGTCATAAAAGCAGTAGCAAATAATACTGTATGGGTAGGAGGCTGCTGTGGAGAGAGGAGTGAGACAGCCAAACATTACTGAAGCCAGTATTACTATCCAACACAAAGACTTAACAAGATTTCAGGATAGTCTTCTCCTGTGTTATTTGGTGGGATCTGGAGAAGTCCGTGTCATTTGCGATTTGAACTTTTTCTAGAATCACTTTTTCTGTTATGTTAGAATCTTAGATTTTGTGCTTCTTTGACACATTAAGACTTAAATAGCAGCTTTGTATTTTGGAAACTATAGCCTACTATCTAACAGAACCATTTGGCTTTAAATATCTGGGTTTTTATGTGCTGACTTCAAAGTTCTGTAACATCAAATAAAAGAAATTGTTAACAACCTTTAATATGAATGTTCTGTCTCCAGATGCCACATGTTCAAGGCTTGGGGCCAGCTGGTTTGTGTCACATTGCCATGTAGGAGCAGAGTAATCCATCAGGACAGGCTGGTATGAACACTTACAGTTACGGTAGTGTTTTAAATTATTATATTCAAAGTGGAGCAGTAAGATCACAAAGTAATTCTTTGTAGGTCAACAGTTTAATATTGTTTATAATTAGAGCTTCCCACTAATTTCCTGCTTTAGTCTGTAACAAATGTATGAATATAATGAGATAAGTGTTCATTTTAAAGAGATGTTCTGTGTCTGCTTTTTGGCAAAAGCTAAGCTAATGGAGTATTTGAAGCATGGAATTCGAGCACAGGCAATGCTATTTATGAACTTCAATGAAGTTGCACATTACTTGTATTTCATTGCATATTCAAAGTCAAGACTTAAACAGCGAAAAATGTTCATTTACTTTAGGTAAACCAGAACTTGAATAACGAAAGTTTGGCTATGGGTTGCCCTCATGAGTAGACTTCGAAAGAGTCTGTGAGGATTTGGGCAGGTAACACAAACAAGCACTAAGACATTGTTTAGGAGTACCTGTTACCATGGCTGCAATGGTGAGCATTTCGTCAACACATTCAAATTCACACGAAGCCAAAATTGACTTTGACAATTGTGGATCCAGAGGAAATTCTGACATGATAATTCCAAATTCTGAAAGGTTTCCATCATTATCCAGAGCTGCTAGATAATCAAGATCTTCCAAAGCCTGCATCAGGCTTTCAGGAGCTAATAAGAAAGAAAAGATAATTCAGAAGTCTTAAGAATGGTTCCATGTAAATGAATGTCTTAATTCTCGTTACAGTATTTCAGTTTGTTTCCTGTGTAAAAGTGATTGAAGTCATCTACTTGAGGTGAGTAAAAAGAAGTAACAAATGAGATAGACTAAAGGCTGAGAACATACTGGAGGAAACTGGAAAAAGGGAAATAAGATGTTATGATAAGAGGCCTACAAATAATTTTGTTGTTCGTTCTTCTTTTCAGTCAGAGCAGTTTTTGTAAGAAGTCAAGTCATGGTGAACGCTGAACAGTATATTACACAATTTGTCCAGAACTCCTTCTGTCTTCATCTAAAAGAGCACTACTGGCAGTCTTCAGACTTGTAATTCTTCTGGGTGCATGTGCTTTCACTTTAATGAGAAGTTATCAAAATACAGAACAGGTCTAAGGAGGAGGATTATAACCATGAAATGAGGGAAGAAAAAAGACAAGTATTTACAGAAGTTCTGGCTCTGTTATCATTTTTTGGTATGTTCTATAATTACAGGTATTTGGAGTTCTTTTGTTGCTTTTTTTAAACAGTTTCTCATGATGTCAGAAGAATGTGGGAACCTAGTAAAAGAAAATATCTCCCTAGCAAATGGCCGTACTTTCTGACTGTTTTCACTAAATTAAATGCACCCTTATTTCAGGCTAGAATTTCCTTTTACTGTTTACATTTTGTTCTCCTGATATCTTCCTTTTTTCCCTCAGATTTTAAAAAATCAGTGTATTAAGTGACTTTTAAGCAGCATCTTTTTCCGGTGAAAAAAATAGTGTAATAAATTCGGACTCTGTGTTACAGGTGATAAGAAAACATATCTAAAAGGAGATGATTAAACAAATCAGTAATTAAAACAAGAACCTGAGAAGCTTTCTAGAAAATCTGCCCTTCATGAAAGCAGTTCCTTTAGCCTGCACAGGCATAGAAGAGTTTTATGTGCAGCCATGCTGATTATAGTTCTAGGACTAAAGAGAGTGAACCTGAATGCTGATCAGAAGCAGCCAGGCCTACAGTCTCTGAAAAGTAGTTGCTGGAGCATCAAAGACACTGGTGGAAATTTGGGAACTCTTGCAGTATGAAAAACCTTTCTTCCCAACTGATTTTTTAATCCAGCTTTTACTGATAGTAGTCATTGTCACTTTTTTTTTATGACTGCCAGTTCATTTAAATGCATAACTGCCCTTCTCTCACTATAGCAACTTTCTTCTTACTCTGGTTTAAGAGCCTTTTAATATTTTTCCTTTGTTTTTTGTGGATGATAAGATAGATTCCAGTCCCATTGAACTTGGTGGCAAAAAATCCATTACAACAAGATTTGGCCCTCTTCTCCAGTAAAATGTGGCCAGCTTAGAGAAATTAATGACTGGACTGGTAGTTTGGTAGAGTGAGCTACTCTCAGCTGTTTGCATACTAATGTCCAAAAACCTGTAAATCAGGGGAAAAAAGCACATGTAGTATATATTTACACCTCTGTCTTCATTAATAGGTGACTAGAAAACATTTGTTGCTTGAAAACATTAGTAATGGAAAAAAAAAAGGCCTGTAAGAAGGAGGTTGCCTTTAGCCATAGGGCCACATGTCAGGCACCCTGCCTTCCTGCAAGAAATTCATGAGTTAATCACACAATCAGTAAGGTTGGAAGGGACCTCTGGAGATCATCTAGTCCAACCTCCCAAAGATTTTCTAGTGCTGGTTCCACTGGGGCTTGAACCCTGAGCATGTAAAGCAGATGTGATAACCACTAACCACTAGGTTTTTTCTTTGTTGGTATCATGTATTTATTGCCACCACTCAGCTCTGTAATTAACAGCCTATAATGAATTAAAGAATAAAGTAAAATGAGAAGCAAAGAAACAGCTGTTATTTTTATTTTTTTCTGTTACTGATGTCTGAAGGAAAAAATATTTTACTAATTCTCCTTATGTGAGCTTTTACAGAAATTCTCCAATGTGTAAATCTGACACGGTGTTTTTTAAAAAATTAGTATTCATTTTCATTAAAATCCTCTCCAGAATATATAAATTGCTGTTAAACTGTAGACTTGTTTTATTTTAGTATTAGAATTCACATGCCTGACTGTACAACATGAAAGATTTCTACCCAGATAGAAACATTTATTATCAAGCATATGAGGTTTAATGTGAGAGAAATTAAGCTCTTTCAAAAGCTAAAGCATGAGAAGAAAGTATGTTGGGCATTTAAAGAAATGAAAAGTAACAGCTGATGATGAAGAATAAAAATCATTGACAGGAAATAGATGCATGCCAGTGATTGAAAATTCTGGGAAAATAAAATGGTAATTCAGATATGCACTAATTACTAGCAAATCATGGAAAATCACTTTCCAGAAATCAACACAAGTAGTTTGTGTTATAAGTTACAAAATATCTGGTTATATGGCAGCTGATTTAAATCCCTGATAACATCGGTAATTTGCATTTTTATGCCCTAGACTTAGCTGCCTTGAGATTTACAGGTACAAATTGCTTCCTCATTTTGCTTGGAGTGTTATAAAGAAAAAAGGTTTAATTGTATTGGAAAGGACAAGATAGTAAAGGTAGATTAAGCAGGTGAAGGAACAGTAATAAAATGAAAAATAGAATAGGGTTTACAGATATTAGTCTGCATTTTGAGGCACACACTCGATCAGTAAAAAGCCACTGTAAAAATGGCAAACGTTTGTTTGGGAATTCTTTATGGTTTTGTTCCTCTTTAAATAAAACCTACCATAAATAAGACAAAAGTAGTATAAATGTTTAAATACAGAAAGCTGCCCTTTAAAGGATAGGGACTTGCACTGTCTTGGAATGATTTTTAACAAGCAAGTGTCATTATTTTCAGGGCTGTTTGCCAGTGTCAACTACTGCTCCCATCAAGGCAAAATGCAAAGCTTTGTGACTCAGCTGCTGCTTTCACAGAAGCAAAGTTAGGAAGAAGTTTGCAAGATATGTTCCATACTTCCAACAAGAAAACTTACCATACATCCCTGGAAGTTTGAAAGGTATTTCCTTATCTGATATTTCCTTTCTATAGCTTATGTTCTTTGGCTGCTTAATACTCAACTGCTCTGGACTTAAGGAAATCTTGCCAGTGTTATTTACATACAGATCCTATTCCTGATCATTTGTGGCCTTTATAAAGCAAATACGTAACTAAGTAGTATTCTTAGAGCTTAAATCATTTATCTGAGGATTTCATGCCAACTTACAAGATGATATCCTTAACTTTTTTTTTAAAAGCAAACGGTTTAGTGATTTACCCAACATTCCATATTAGAAATAGGAATGAAACAGTTTTTCCACTTTCTGTTAGGCTTAGCAGTATGAAGAACTGCCAAAATCATTACTGCAGCGAGGCTAGTTCTAGAGTATGGTGTTTCCGTTTGTCATTGTTTTTTAACTTTACTTTCAAATTATGCAAAGATTTTTCTCTTTTTGTCTTTTATGGGGCAATTATAGCAGCTCCCTCCTCTAAGCAGTTGGCTCCATGTGACGTGCTCTGTGCTGGGCTACACACACTGCCTTGGCACCTGTTTCTGGAGCCTCTTGACCCATGGGTATGGCCAGAGCTTAAGAGCTGCCAAGTGTCAGGTGTGCACCGCTTCCCAGTCCTTGTTTTACTGTGTTCCTGTGTTTGTGTGTTGTTTGGTCCTTACCTCCTCCTGTCCCTTTTATGTTTCTCCACTGATTTATGTAGTACAGAATTTTGAGTGGGCATGTCTGTGTTATCTATCAGAAGGCTTTTTGTTATGAGATAGATAATGCTGTTTAGCTGAATTCAAAAGTTAAAACATTAAGATAATGAATCTGCCTTGAAGATATCCATCGAGAAGACCTTTACAGGAGTGTCTTTGACAGTTTGCTTTTAATAAAAAAACATGCAAACTTTGTCTCTGGAATTGTCTAAAATGATATTGTGGATACTCTAGAAATATATTCCGAGCGTACAGGGAGTTATAATAGTATAGCTCTAAAATGTCATGGCATCCATGACCACAAACAAAAATTTTAATTTGAAAATTGTTTGTGATAGTTCTGCATGAATGCAGAATCTCCCATCTGCTCTCACCTTAACTATTTTTTATGGAAATTTTATATGACTTAGTTTTTACACTGATTTGCATAGTTTAAATGTTACAAAACATTTTTCCAATGTTTTACAAAATGATACATAATGTTGCTGCAATTTATGGGAAAGGAGTTCTTTTGTCCCATTATATAACACAATAAAGAACTAGTTGATTAACTGATAAAAATGTAAAGACCTCACTATTGTAATGACATAGGAATTCAAATAATGCACTTCAGAAGTGCAGTGCCAAATCCATTTTTATGTGGCTCATGAATTCTAAAAAGAGTAACAAGTCTGCTGCATTTGCTCGTTTCGATTATAGCATGAGTTACATGCAGCAGCTGTAAGCCTGACGTGTTTGTTGCTTTCATAATGCAGTAATGAGTCAGAGTTAATCCCTGCTTTTATTTTTCCTCAAAGAACAGCAGAAAAAAAACCTTGTGCATATTGTTGCTGAACAGAAATAAAATGCTTTAGTGATGTAATTTCTGTTTCTTATCTGCTATATATTCTTTACTGTCATGTATAGGAAATGGACTATGAAGTACTTCTCTGAATTCTTGCTATATTATGCACCTTGCTTTCTCTTTTATGAATTTCAGCGTACTTTTGATTTTTCTGTTAACCAGTTCATACACTGCTCTGGCACCTCACTGAAAATATTATTTTGTTTAGGAGAAATTAATCTGAGATTTAAAAAAAAAAAAAACACTCAAAAAACCTCCATCTGTTTTGATTGCAAGGAAAACTTCAGAATGTTAACTGAACAGAATGATTCATAGCAAAGCCTGTGGCATTTTGTTTTAGTGCTAGTAGCATATGGGAGATGCTGTTATGTATATGATCCCTTTAGTTAAAGAGAAAGCAGGTCCAAGAAGTTGAAGAGATAACGGAATAGTCAAATCCAGGACAAGCTACGCTGCAGAGAAATGTAGCTGCAAAGCTGATTGTTTTTAGTATCTGCACATTCTGAAGAGCAACTTATTTGGGCAAGTCAAATGAATAGAGCACACAGAACTTTTTTTTTTTTTTTTTTTTTTTTTTTTTTTTTTTTTTTTTTTTTTTTTTTTTTTTTTTTTGTCCAGTGGATTTCTACTACTTTTGGCTGAGGATGGACAAATGGGCTTTGCATACATTGGTAGTAAGAACTTTTCTCCACGGGAGTTCCGTTAGGGTCAGAGAAGCCTTATTAGCCTGCTTACCCATTTCATAAGCTTGTTGCTTTTTTTTTTTTTGTTTTTCCCCCACTTAGGCCTATGTACAATCTTGGCAATCTCTCCTCCTCTTTCTTAAACTCTCTCCTCACTTCAGATTACAGAAAGCTTATGTAACTAAACAGACTGCAGCGAAGATAACGTAGCCTTCTAGGGAAGCTACCATCCCTTGCATAAGAGAGGCCTTGATGCTTTTCATTTCTAATAGCTCTTTGCCTCCCCTGCAACTCTCCTCTGCAGTATATATCCCAAGGTGATTTTAGCCTTACAGCTATTAAAAAGTAAGTTAGGGCTTTCTTTCAACTAGGTATCAGCAGTAACTGGAGTTGGGCAGCAAGGATGATGTGACCAGTCACTGCCTGGTTCTGCTGGAGGTAACTACTGCTGATCTGCATAGAATTGAGTGTGTGCAGCGAGTCAGGACTGTCTCTATACAGAATAAGAAAACATGGACTTTCCAAGTCAAGATCATTGATCAGGTGGTCACCAGGGGAGATGCAGGGTCAAAAGATTATTTTATTTGCTTGAACACTTGGCATGTGTTAAGTTCTGTCAGCTGGCCTAGTAAAATAACTATCTGCCTTTGTAAATATGCCAACTGCAGTAGTCCTATTTCTGTCAGACAGAAGTAGTTTACACTAGGTATTTCAAACTCTCTGTATTCAGATAGTTTGAACGTTATAGTTGTCTCTGGAGAACTGTCGTAGGAATATTTTTTAAGGTTTAAGGTGGTTAGTTGCCCACTCAGAAGTAAGAATAAGAAAGCCACAGGGCAATGCACTGTGTGATCTATCCTAGGATAAACTGAAAGAGCTATACTAAACAATTAAAGCCATGTTTAAAATGCTTAATTATGTAGGGCCTGAGGACAGGAAGGTGGCCAGGAAATTCTACAGACCTTCTCACCTCCTTCCAGTTAATTCCCACAATGTTTGGGGGTTTTTTCTTTATTCCAGTAATTTATCTAACATTCCTCACACTCTTACAATAATGCCTCAAACTTTACAATACCTTGAACTTGCACTTGTCCTCTAGTTAGCAGTAACTTTTTCATATTTGATGCCAGTCCAAGTAAAATTGATGCGTTCATCAGATGCCTTTACGGTTTTGTACTCATCAGTAATATCCCTTCTTCAGCACCATTATCTCAAATATATTTTGTCAAATACAGACAAAACTTAAATTCCTGTATCTGTGAAATCCTTAAATGCTTCTAATTTTTTATCCTGAATACTGTGTCTCCATTGTGCCTTTAATCCAAAAATAATGCTTTCCCTAAAGAAACTATATGAATTCATTCTACTGCTCAAGAACAACTTTCGTCATATCTACTGAAAACATCAGTATATTTTCATAGAGTAGTTTAGTATTTTTTTTAGATTTTTTTATTTTTATTTCTTTATTTTTAGTGAAACACTTTCTAGATTTGAATGGAAGCCAACTGTATTCCATAACCATTTTCTGCAAAGGTTTCCTGAAGTCAGGAGTGGAGGTAACACCTGGTTCATCATCATGCATTGGTTACCAGTCAGATTGGCAAAGTTATTTCTATTAGACATGTTTCTGTTAGGCAGCCACCCAGGGCAAAGTAGAACAAACGCCACTTAATTAACTTAGAACCTATCACAGCACCCAACAGTAGAAATCAAACTTTTTGTTACTGATTAATTATGATGCACAAAACATGATGAGCACAAGCGATTGTTCTAATTTTGTGTATATGTATGAGGAAAGGGAGAACAACATAAAAATTCTTCCTCTTTGCACTGGAAAATTATCATAAATAAAGCTAGCAAAAAAGGCACATGATCCCCAAACCAATGAAATTTGTGGTATTATTTTTCTGACTTTAACTGGCTTCAAATCCACAGCAGAATTTGCAGCGTTACCTGGATTTTGTGGTAGGTCAGAAATGGATTTTTAGTGGAATAAAAATATGAAGTCAGTAAAATAGAAAGCAGCCATGTTTCTTGTATTCTGCCTCAAATTTAAGAGTATTCTCTGCCTAATATTGAAAGTTATTTCCATTTATTTTTATAAATAATAATAACCTGAAGCAACAGCTTATTTTAAATTTGGGAAAGGCGATGCTGGAGGATCAGAACAAAGCTGAACTCTAAATGTATCTCCTAGGTAACAATAGTTTGTTTGGACTGTACATTTTTGATTAAAGGAATATATTTTGTTAGATATCTGCACAATGCCTTGTAAAATGAGACCAAAATTTTCTTTGTAGGCTCCAGGAAAATAATATGAAAACTAGATGAGAAGATATTCAGAATACTGTTTTTTTTTTAATTCAGTTCCATTCAGATACTTTCTAGTATTTTTCAGAGCAAGCAATTCACACACTAGCACCTATTGCACTCAGAACTGTTAGTTCTAACAGGTAAGTGGTAAAAGCAGGAGCAGCAATATTGTAAGTATGTCCTATTTGTTAAAATCAGCATAAAATGTGCAAAATAGCTGCTTCATCATTACCTGGGCTAGTTATGAAGTCACAGTGTCCTAAGCCAGCTATATCCATCCTCTTTAGGAAAAGAACCATGCTAGTTAGGTTAGATTCCTGTATTTTGGCTATTAGATGTGGTTTCATTTCTTGGTGTGTAAATTCTTCAGGGTACAAGCAGAAGAGTTTTCCTGGAAGACATTTTGGAAAAATTACCTTATTTTTTGAATTGTTTTGTTGATTTTATTATTACTTAGAGCTAATGAATTTAAACTTTGAGCTAAATTCTACCTGATGGAGACATCCCCAGAATTTGTTTGTGCATCTCTGCTTGGCTTTTGCTGATAGGCTGCATTATATCAGAGTCTGCTCTGATTCTAGGATTGTATACCTTTAAATGAGAGAGACATTAAGCATCAGACAACACAAATATTAATGGTTTGTACTGAATTTTTGTCTAGGCTATTTTACAGAATGTGTAGTAACAGTTCCATTTCTTTTTATACTCTATATTTCAGTGGCTCTGAAATGGTATCAGTCAGCACTTCAATAAATTGACAACCTTAAGTTTTTCAATAACTGCTGTAAATATATCCTACGATGAATGTCTTTTTCTGAAGAAATGCACTTTGCTAAACACAGAACATATGCATGATATCATCGAGAAAAGTATCCAGCAAGATCATTTGTTTCTTCCTATGACTAAGTCCTGACACCGTCTGATAACATTCTGTTCCGTTATAGTTTCAGATTTTTGTCTTAATACCGAAATCTATCAGTCCAGCATAGGAGATGGGGACTGTAACAATGATGTAAAGGGATACAGTGCCACATTGTAATTTTTCTTAATTCAACCTTTATTTTGTTTAAATTAAGGAGCTAGTGGAGTTACTTTCATGACTAGCAGAGGATGTCCGTAAGTTTCTGTGGTATATAGCAAGACATACAACATCTAGATAAGGCAACTTTTTAGTTGTTTTATCTGAATCATCCTTGTCTACTTTAAGCAGAATTTTGCTCAAAAAGATAAAATGTGCTTCTGTGCGGGAGACAGATAAAATTTCTTCTCCACTGGGTAAATTCAGTGTATATTCTAAGTACAAGGCTTACAGGAGATTTCCTTCTGCATGTAACTTCATCTGTTCCCTCTACATTGAACTGATTTTCAGCCATATGGGTTGAATGTCAATTTGAATCACTGAGGAATGAATATCAGATAACTAATTTTCAATGCCTATGACGAACTAATTGAATTAAAGGGTACAAATTGTGTTATTGATAGAGGCAATTTGAAGGCCATCAGAAATGTATTGAAACAATTTAATTTCCAGCACTTCGTATTTTGATTCACAGAAGTCTGCAAACACTGAATTTCACTTTGGACTACAGATAAAAGAGGAAGCGAGATTCATTCATTCATCAAAGACAATTACAGTTTCAGCAATAGTTTAGGTTATGCATTGTCTAATTGAAAACTACTTTTAGTCTTTTTTTTTTTCCTTTCAGAAAAAAAGATGACAATTTTTTTCTTGACTTGTGACTGAGTTAATTCATAACATAGCCCAAAATAAGAATCCTTAAAAGTGACAGTGCAATACACACTTGCGTCAAAATGTGAGAAAGTATTTTTTCCGAAGTTTCTCCCTAAACTAACCCTCAAGGCTAATCAGGATTAAAAATCCCTAATCCAAAATTTTAGGAATTGTTAAATTCAGTTTAACGGTGGCAATGTCCTCCAGCCCTTAGCTCTCTATGAATGCATGGTGCACACCTGAGACTGGCAACTGCTGTGAACTGCATCACTGGTAAAGATGCGCTATGGCCATGTGCTCCCAGAGTCATAATGGATCACAGCAAATCATTGCTCCAACCCCTTTCTGCTGTAGCAGTCAGCAACAGAGACATAGCTTTACTGTCCCGACATTGGAAGGACTAAACTGGCAGAGTCTCTATGTGAATCACTTTGGAAAATGCTGTTATGTTCCTAATCTGCATAAAAATCTAAGTGTGCAGAAACTTGCCTACTTTACCTTAACTATTATATTGGAGGAGATATAAAAATTGTGAAGTTATTCTATTTTTTTTTCTTGTGTTTAAAAGTTACGTGAAGCTTAATAAAGTCAAGAAAATGTTCTTAAGCTGTGTTAGTGGAACACCAGCTTTGAAAACTCAGTCCACGAATTCAGCCACTTTGTTGTTCTAAACCAAATGTAATGGCACAAAATGGAAGGATAAAGGCTGCTCTCAGGAAATAATAACAATTTGTAATTACTCTGAGTCTTAAAATGTTTATTTGAATACAAGTGATAGGCAGATTGGATTGGCAGCTATAGAGCACTGAAGTTTCTCTGACAAGGACCTGATTGTGAAAGCCTGACAGCAGTAAACTTGAGTATCACTGCTATATGCAGGGATTCAGAGATGCCATAATCCAGAATGGACATATCCATGCTGATACTAGGATTATTTGTAGCACCTCCAGAGTGACATTTGAGTATACAAATGGTATATTTCCAAAAATTGAAATACAAAGGGAAAGAAATTGTGGGCAGGTTTAGCCAAAAAAAAAAACAAAACAAACAAACAAAAAAAAAAACTGAAATGAGACACTTATGCAAACTGGACATATGTCCTTTACTGCAAAATAGTGATAACATGATAACATTGCGATATACCCAAAGCTAGAATAATTTGCAGTGTCTTAGCTCCCTGCATTGATGGCTCTTGTCATAGTACGCTGCCTTTGCTACTTTTTATGTCACATATCAGAGAACAGTGATGGCCTTTCTCTCAGCCACAGAAAATCTGGTAGTTCCTTGCATTAGTCTATGTTACATCTATAGTAAAGCAGTATGCAAACCACAGTATCTGTGTAGGGTAATAGGAAGAACCTGAAGTGATAAAAACTATATGGCAATGTCTGGTGTCTTAGATACCAGCAACAAGATATTTATAGGCCCTATAAAAACTCAAATGTAAACTGTTTCTTGATTAAAAATCAGAGCTATTGGAATCAGAAACTTACTTGCTCACATGCCAGGAAGATCACAATATCACCCTTCTCTTTTGTATGGTGTATCTCAAAGAGTAGTCTTAGTGCAGACAGAAAATGGTCTTTCTGAATGCCACAAGTGTATACAACCTCTGTGCGGTGTTTGTTTTCCACTCTTACGAAGGGGACACTGCCATAGTAATTCTGCAGTTTGCTGGACATATGAGGAGCAGTGAGTATTACCAGCCTCAGTTCTGGCCGTGATACCAAGACAACTTTAAGAAGGCCCATTAATGCATCAGTTGGAACAGTTCTTTCATGCACATCATCCAGGATGATGACTCCATAGTAGTTCAGAAGAGGAACAGACATCATTTCCCTTTGTAGCATATCATCTGTACAGTATCTGCAACATAAAAGCAGAAGACTACAAAACGTCTTGGAATATTCAGATTTGATTGCACAATATTAATTCAGGGTGTTGGGGACAGCAAAGACCTTGTTCTTTCTGTTCTAACAAGAAAAGTTGGATAAGAAAAAATACAGCCTATTTTATAGTTATATTTCAAATACAGTCTTAAAAGAAATATGACTTTAAACCTATTTTTGAAAGGCTAAAAACTCAGTGAAAGTGTATGACTGCAAATGGCACTATGCTTTAAAGTATGCTGTAGGCAAAAGAAGAAATACTTGTACCTAAAGACTGACTTATGTTGCTTTTCATCTTCCAAACAATCTATGCATATTGCATACAGTAACTAATCCTTGAGCTAGGAACTAACGCTTACAGGTCGGTAAAAGGAAGTGTACACACACATGCTAAGACAGTGTCAGAACCAAGATGAGCTTTTAATTCATACTGTTATGCCCTCTCCACTGTCGTTCACAACATTCTTACTACACAAACACTTTTAAAGGGATGTTATTTTTTGCTGTGTTGCTCAGTAGGACTGTGAGTCTTCTTGAAACATGTTTTGACACACAAGAGACGATGGGATTCATCTCCTTTTCACACCACGCGCAGTTTCAGGAAGGTATGCTGCAGGAAGAGCGTTACACAGTTCTCCACGAGAAAGATAGGACATCCAAAATGAAGAGCCGTTAAACTGGATTTTCAGAAGTGGTGAGTACCCTCAACTTCACTGGAAATCAGTGTGAGCTCATGTGGATGGGACCGACGCTTGTGATCTAAACGTTATTGTTTGTTTCTGCCATGTTAAGGAGCCAAAGAAAGTAGTTTGGTAGAACTCCACTAACTTCTGGAGTAGTTCAAAGTTAGAATCCCTGTTTTGCCCACATTAACATGTTAGGTGTTTTTCTTAAAAACCCTCCTAAATGATTTCTCTTTTGTTACTTTTGTTAGTTTTTCTCTTTTGTTACTTTTGTTAGTTTTCCTAGCCATGATTTTTTCTCTCTCAAGGAGACAGTACTTTGATTGCTTTTAAATTCCAGCTTTATTCTGTGATAGATTTTCTCACTTTCATTTATGGTTATGAAAACTCCTGTACCAGAAGAGAAAGCGAAGGAAAAATTAGAATAATACAGCGGTTATTAGGGTGCCTAATTAAGTGTTGCACTGATTGTAACATTACCATTTTAACATCTTTACTGTACTTTAGCACATAACATGTCCTTCAGGCCTTTTACAGTTTGATTGATCACATAATCTCTTAATATCTGCATTTTATAATATTAGAAACAACTTTAGAAAGCAGTGTTACTATTTTTGTTTCTGTAATTAAGACAAGAGTCTTTCAAGACCAGAGCAATGTTCTCATGTGGTTGTTAGGTTATCTGAGCTAACAGCCTTAGTAATGTAATAAAGAGCTAAGGACTTAAGTGCTGTCAGCTGCTGACTTTCGCAGCTTCCTTGCAAAATATGGTAACATACCTCTTAAGTTGAAGGGAATAAGAAACAAATACAAACCTCAGGATAGTTTCTGCTGTACAACAGCTTTCAAATGGGACAAAATACCCCACTTCATGGCCAACATTGACATCCATTTCATCAGCTACGCGCAATGCCAGCCACACTGCTGTCTGCTTGTGCACTTGGGTGCACACGACTACACCGTGTTGATAGTGGACAGAAAGGCAGTACTCAGCACACCACTGAGGAATCTTTAAGTAAATAAGAAAACAAATAAATTCAGTATTTAACACATTTAGCAGAGACTGCAATGCAAAAGAAGCAGACAATTTAGAATTTACATGGGGGAACTATATCAACCTGAGCACCTGGTGCTTACCATCTGCCTGACTACTGGCAGCTGAGCTGCACCTGTCGCAACTTATCTGCCTGGATTCTGGACCCTAAATCTCTTAAATAGTCAAGAGTTGGAGTGACACAAACTAAAAGATTGATTTGGGAGTTTCTCAACTAGGCTCAGATTAGTTTGAATAGATTGCAAAAGAGACAGACTTGGCCCCTGGGGAGGAGGTAACGCCAACAATGTCATTCTTAGGTATTTCTGCTGCTTGATCCAACAATGTCAGTGTGGTTGCTGGCAAGGGCTTCTCAGCTGGCTCAGCAGTAAAACTGTCCTTGCTAAATCATACACAGATAGTTGACATAAGAAATGTGTTCCAGGAAAAAGACAATTTCAAAGTGGTAAGTACTAGAATAAATATATGTAATTTCAGATTAATTAAGTCTGTAAACAAAGCTAACTGAAAATGAACTGCTCTGAAGAGTTACGTAGTAGTGCTCTAATTTCTGTGTTTACAGTAGGAAATCAGTATTGGAAAATATATCAGTGCGTTATTGTCGTGAGAATGTAAAATACCATTACGAATATCATTTTAGTGAAAATATTAAGTTTCAAATCCTCCTACTTTAATTAATCACCATATGTAAACTAAGTGCAGCAACATCAGCCACACATCATTTTTCTTAGGCTTTTAAAATTGTTATTTATTATTTGTTTTAAAAAATGCTTAAAAAAGAGCTGACAAAATGTTAAATCTTCTTAAACTTGTTTTTGAACTATTAAAAGAGTTGGCACTCATTAATAAGTAGTTTATTATCATGCAATGTTTGCTTTGTATAAGTTACAGTCAACAAGAGCTGGAGAAAGGACCTAATACTCTTAAAAAAAAAAAAAAAAAAAAAAAAAAGGCCTTAGGCAGTGGGTATCCAGGATGTACATTACAATTCTTTTGTAGGGACATAGGAATTGTCAATTAGAAGAATGATCTCTGTAGTTCAATATCTGATCTCTAGCAGTGACCAGCATCAAAGATTGAAAAATAATAATAAGATTGGCAACAGTAAGTTATCATCTAGCTTTACCTGCAGTGAAGTTTTCTCCTAATTCCCAGTCATGAACACTCATATTTCAGCATATGATATTTGTCAAAATTCTTCCCTGCTTACTGAGGTAACAAACTTAGGTTGTTACATATATATTATTATAGCAGAGTTTGACAGTCCTACTGGGTATTTGTGTTTTGAGTCAAACTGAGATCTTGGCTTCAGTGATACCCTTTGAAAGGAGTTCTGTAAATTAATTGTGTATTGTGCTGAAAATTATGCTTTTAGCTGAAATGAATGATTATCACTTTTCTCTGAGAAACAACCATTCTTATTTCAGTCCTGCATTCCCTTAGAGGTTTTTCACCTAATGTTATCACTTGCCTGAAAATCCCCTGTTTTTCTTTCCTGATACAGCACTAATCAGAACTAGACCACAATTTTCCAAGTAAGATTATGCTCTGAATTCCACATAGACATTGTAGAATTTAACCATCTCTTTCCTTATTACCCTAATGATTTGCTTGCATTTTATATTGCTGCTACACATTGCCCATCAGTTTTAAATAAAAGTTCTGGAAGAACAGTCCAGAAGTTAGAATGTTAGTTTTAGATGGACGGACTTAGGTTCAAGCCATTGCTTTGCTCCACCACTTGGCTTTCTATGCGCTGATGAACAAAATATTCAGGGAAAGATTGAGTTTTGGGGGGAGGGGAGTTGAGGGCTAAATCTGCAATTAAAATTCTGAAATTATGCCTATTTTGTCTTGCTGTAACTAAATTGCATATGTTTCTCCTTGTTTGCTGTCAGAAATTGTGCCTTCGTGCTTTGAATTTCCCACAGTCAAAAATACTGAGAAAAGCAGTGCATAGTGCATACCTAAGTCTCATGCAGCCCAAAAAGTACCTTTTTCAAGACCATGCTTAATATACTCTCAAGATTAAATTCACATAAAAATGTCATTTTAGACATAACTTTAAAAATACATTTAGAGGAGGAGAGATCTTGCTCTCTCCCTTGCATGCAAGTGGAAGTAGAATACCTGTACTCCTCTGCCTGAGGGAGTCACTTCTCCTTCAAAGAGGAATACCATAATGCCAAGATTAAATGCAGGGCACCTTCCTGCTCAAGTTGTGTGGCTATGCAGAAATAGACTGAAGACTGATTAAGCCAGATAGTAAGAACACAAGTGACAGCATTAGTTGGTGATGAAAAACACATGGGAAGTAGTAGTTCTGGCTTCTGCTTCCTGTACTAAAAATGTTATATTCCATGAAAGAATGATAGTTGAGAGCTGTGCCTGGCAAAGCAAAGATGGAGACTAAAGCAGTTAGGCTTAGAGGTCAAGGAATCAAATACTGGAATAAAGAACTGAGAGAAGGAGGAAAATAAGAGACACTGGATAAGTACGCTGGGGGAGGAGGTTGACTGAGATACAGCAGACAAGGAGACAGGTCAGAATGTGAGAAGGACTTGGGAGTCGGAGATCGTAGATGGAGGAGAGGCTAAGACCACCACAAAAAGCTAAATTTGTGAGAATTAGATTTGGACAAAAACAAGCTGAAGAAAGTGGCAGAAAGGAACGAGCCTGATCAAAACAAGGAGAGATGTCTGTGTCCATCAAAGCATACTCCCTTGAGTGCTATCATTCCTGTTAGCGTGTGTGTTAATCCCCTCGGGAAACCATGTGCATCTGCCCACTCTAGTGCTGATCCACACAGGAAGTAACTAACTACATGTTACCACTTCCAGTTACGCAGCTGGAAGTGCAAGGCTGGATGTTGAGGTAACATTCCAGCCCTTCTGAACTGTTGATGCTTGTGAAGGACTTTGTTTTCATTCTGTGTCCTTAGAAAGCACGGAAGTTTTATGTATGTGTATATAGACTGCAACAACATGGGGAACAGATGTCTCTGTTTTCTTTTTTTCTGAAGACTCCATATAACTATATGTCAAGGATGGACTGTACTGCAAGGCTGTATCTGTGCGGTGAGAGTTTGGTGGAGAGTGACAGCCACTAACTTCAATTAACCTTCTTCTGTGGCATCTGGTACGTATGTCATGAAAGCAGAAAAGGCTGCAATGCACCACTGAAAACTAGGAAACTTGGAACTAACCAAAGGGGATCCAGAGAGAGCAACCAATTTAATGCATGTCGTTTTCAGTATGCAACACTTGACATGTATTTTAGCTGAGCGCTGAAAAGATAGGAGCTGCAAAAAGCAAAATTTCTTGTGCATCTTTGTTTTCTTCCTTTTTTAGTATGTTGCTCGGGCTGAAGTGAAGCTAAAATCCAAAATAAATCAGAAAACAAAGTGCAAATAAATGTGTAGGTCCCTATGTGGAAAAACATTGTTTGGAAAAATAAAGAAATAATAAAAAGTGTTTTAACAGTTTAGAATAAGGATGAATCGAGTAAGGACAATGTGTATGACAACAGGATATAATGGCAAGGTTAGCCGTGACTGTAGAAGAGCCAAGAAAATTCTGCAGTTGAACAAAACGGTTACCAGCAAAGTGTAAAAGGAATGATTTATTGATAAAATACTAAAGTAACTTGAAATAATTTACAAAGTATTTAGATTAAGCCCTGATGTCTCTAAAGTGGGTGGACATACACCCATACCTTCAGTAGGCAAGGATTTTAGCTGATATATTCTATAGTAAGTTTGAAAAATATCTAGTTGAGAGACAGGTTTTCAAGTTGAGATATGATGTGATATACAAACAAAACAGAAATTTACAGTGCACATATTAGTAGATATAAGAATATTTCATACAGTTTTTCTAAGGTTATGTGTATATTTGATACGGTAGATATTCATGAATGTATTTTTCATTCAGTGCTCAGAGCTTGACATTTATAAATCTAGTATGTAAACAGAGGTAGTTCTGAAGTTTTTGTTGTTCATAATACTGTATCAGACAGTAGCAGGTTGAAATGTGGTATTCTTTAGTGCTCAACTTGCCCAAAAGCCTAAAAGAAATCACCTAAGTAATAACAGTTTGTAATTGACACACATGAAATGCGTCAACTGTCGTTAAGTATTTGAACAGAGTAATTGAAATGTGTAAGCATATCTATCTATCTATCTATCTATCTATATATATATATATATTTATAGTTGACTGAATTAATGTTCTGCCACCTTTTGTATTTTACTCCTCATCGCTGGCCGTAGCACTTTGAGTTAGAATACATAGCTGTACATCTGTGTCTGCTCTGAGAATCGCTAAACATTAGTGGAACAGTATGTGCATACACTGCATCTCAGCTCTTGAGAAATGGAAATTATTATGTTGCAAAGCAATACAGCACTCAACATAAAAACAGCCTACTACTTATTGAAACCAGATACTGGCAATATATGAATCTGGATGTTAATGTGCCTAATATAAATAAAGGACAACAGCAGCGAACAGTAAATTAAATGCAATTTTTTGTTTTAAAAATCTGTGATTTTAGTAAAATAGTAAGAGAGTATATGATATTAAATGTTCTAAATATATATATATATATACACACATATATATATATATCTCGTAATACTCACCTGAGAGCTTTTGCCAGTCTTAGCCTCTCCTGCCACAATCACAATTTGATTATGAAGCAAACTTTCCATAAAAGAGTATTTCACTTGCCATACTGGAAGTTCTTCTCTTTCTTTCCTAAGTTTATAGTAACGGGAAGAATAAGGCAAGCCATCAAAAGGATTAAGTTCTAAATCTTCTTCACATACTAGCATTTCTTGTTCATCACCATCACTAGAGTCAAGCAATTCTGAAAAGCAGGGGATCTCTGGAGAAGGGGTTGTAAACTCCATCCCTCTTTGCTATGTTATTCCCAGCAATAGCCCGCTAAGGAAGGAGTCCTTGTGGCGACAGCTCATTCGGGCCCCGCAAACGGGAGGAAATCCACTTCTGCTTGCTCCAGGAGTAATATTTCCCAGCTCGGCAGTTCAAAAGTTCAGCAAACGTTCAGTCTTGGGGCCGCGGTGCCGTCTTTGTTTGTCACGCTGCGAGCTGGTTAATAATCCAGAGGATCCTTGAGAAAATACATTTTAAAAGCAGTCCGAAGAACAAAACTCCTCATAATAATGGTGATTAAATCGAAAGATATTTAGCAGAAACCGATGACCTTTTGCATTTTAACAGCGTGGTAAAGTCAAGCCACTAGTAACAGCTAATTTGTTTGCTTGTGCGCCCGTCTGCTAGCGCTAGGCCGGCCGGGAGAGTAACCGGGGAAGAGCGGGCTGCGCCTGACCTTTTCCGCACGCGTCCGCGCCCCGACTGGCTCTCCGTAGGAGGCTACGGGGCAGTTCTTGGGCTGCTGGGGGCGGTCGTGTGGCCGGCTAATCCCCTTACAAAGGGGCTCGCCGCAAGAGCCGGGCAGGGGCCCGCGGCAGGCAGCTCGCAGGTGCCGCAGCTCCTGCGGCACTCGGGAACGGGGCTGCGGCTGCCGGCCAGCGGTTTCGTTTTGTTAAGTTGCAGCGTGTTAGCAAGTCGGAGTAGCAAAGAGTCTTCTTATGTACGCGGTGTATTAAAAGTAAACAAAAAAGTAAACTTAGGAGGCTTTAGCCTCATACGGCATTTTTTATTTTAACTCTGGAGGCAACTCTCGCGTTCAGCAACGCTGCTGATGAAGCCGGGGTGGAGAGGCTGGGAGCACAGTGCTTGTGTGCCTTTTCTGTACCAAGCTTTGTCTGCCTCATGTAGCCTAATAAAAAGTATTACCTCTTCTCACAAGTTTTGCAGGTTTCGTAGCTTTGGACTATATTGGCCACAACACGAGTGCTGCGTTCTCTGACGGCAGCAGCGTAAAAACCAGAAGACAAAAAAATCCCAAAGAAATAGGAGAAAATGTTTTGTTCAGCAGTCTGAATATCTCAGTCCAAATGAGATAAGTTTAATTATATGCTGCTCACAAAACAGGCTGATTATTGGCACTTAGAGTGGCTGGCAGCAAAGCCTGACAGACCGCCCAGTTTGAGGGCCAAAAGCAACTGTGAGCTACCAGGGAGCAGCTCTGAAAGGCAGAAGGAAGTAGGCACTTCATACAGTGGAGACCCCAGAGATCAGCACCTTTCCCTTGAGGAGAAGCAGTTTTATGAACAGCAGAACCTGCTTTTCCTGTGACCCTTCCTTGCTGAAAGAAGTTGTTGTTTTTGTTTTACATCTGCTCCCTGCTTTTGTTCGCAAAACCTTTGTAAACTCACTATCGTTGAGGTCTTTGTCTCTGTAAAATGTGGCTGAAATCACTCAATAAGCATAAATGTCATGAGGGAACTGACATAACACAATCCCACAGCTATATCTTTGTGAAATGTAGATAAAAGTGCCATGAAATAAACAGATGAGTTACAATTGTCCTGCATTTTGCTCATTTTTCATATGAGCAGCATCAGCAGTATGTGCTTTCTACTTTCCTCAATTTCAGTATAGACTTACTCTCTTTAAAACATAAACATTGGGGCAGCGATGTTGTCTGTTTCATTGAACAAATACCTGAATATCTGGTTGTACCTCAGCATTTTTTTTTTTTTAACTTTTGTACCTTTAAAGGAAGAGAGCAAATTTAAATTTAACATAGCAGGCTGCTGACTGGTGTGTGTTATTTATCTTTGCTAAAATGGGGCTCGTAAAAACATATCATGATGTGCAGCCAGGTACCTGATTGATTACTTTGAGTCTCTTTCTGGAGCATCAGTCTGACTGCTGCCAGCTGCAGCCAGCTTTTCTGGCAACCAAATAGTCCAAGAAACACAGCCAGAGAAGGGCTGGCTTAGGAGCATGATCGAAGGTTACGTTTGCAAATTACGACATCCAAGCAGTTGCTTGTTGCTGCTCAGGGTCTCATTGCTATAGCTCTGCTTTTTTTTTTTTTTTTTTTTTTTTTTTTTTTTTTTTTTTTTTTTTTTTTTTTTTTTTTTTTTTTTTTTTTTTTTTCCCCAGCTTATTGGTTTCTGATCTTTCATCTTTAGCCCTTGGTTTTCACCTGATTCCTGCTGTTGACCAGTCTGTTGAATGCTTGTAGTACAGCCTCGCTTGTTCTCTGACCTTGCCACTGAGCAGGAGCATCTTCCCCTTGCTTGGATTGCTGCACCCTTTTCTGATAAGGCTTCTTGATTGTCACATCTGATTGCTGGCCCTTAAAGGTTTACAAGATACACTTTTAGCATTCTACAGTGGAATTTAGCTCTAATAAATGACAGGAACACCCTATGCAGTTGAGTGTTTCTGGTAAAGTAAAGCAGAGTGTACACTGCTTCCAAAAGATATTGAGAACTTTGCTATTGATTTAAACTGTATGTTACTGTGTAAGTGCTTATGATAACGTGCTGTAGCAGAGCAGTAAATACCACATAACATATTCTGTATCTTTAATGAAACCTTATTAATATGAAAGTACTTTGCAGCTTTGCTATTAAATGCTTGAGAGGGGTAGAATTTTCTGAGCATAAAATTCGAGAGAGTGTGAATTTGTAAAATCAAAAGTATTAGTGTTCTTTTTTTTTCTCTCTTCTTCCATTTGCTTCTAATTTGACTGCAATAGTTTGCAATAGCAATGGAAATTTTACGGTGGTCCCCTTTTCTCTGAGAATGTTGTTTGAATATAGGGTTATGGATTAAATCTGGTTTATAATGAAGCAAACAAAGCCTATGGATGTCGAGTATATCACATTTTTAAAAAGCATTATTGTAGTTTATTCTTGTTAGATGAATACTAGAACATGGTATCAAGAATAGTCTGTCTTTCCATCCTGCTTTCCAGAACAAAATCTTTTTGATGCCAAAACCCTCCAGCACTGCTGTGCGTGTCAGTACCAAGATGTGGAACTGCCTCTTTGCAGCCAGAATCCCTGAGAGTGGGGAGCTGTTCCTAATCTAGATTTACATTTGTCCTGAAGACCTTGCTAATTATCCATTTTAACATAAAAAGATTTATGCCTGGTAACATATTTCTGTCTCTGTGCCTGGTATAAAGCCCACTGGCTTCACTGTGCTTTGGATCAGGGTCTAAATGAGCTGTCATCTGTCTGAACCCCAAACACTAGTATGTCCTGGGGATGGAGCTTCCCAGACTCAAAAGAACATCACTGTGATTTATGGAATCCTGTTACTAAAAAATGGCAGTTTAATAGTCTCTGCAGGAATGTTTTTGATTGCTTTTTATACTCACATGAATATGGAAGTTTGGTGCCTGGCCAAGAGACAGCAAACAAACATTGAAAAAATCCCTTTCATTTGAAGACTATGTCAGCTTCTCTATTGGCCTAGTGACAGCAACATTTAACTTTGGTTATGGTGTAACTATATTACTCTTTATTGAGTAAGCTATAACACTAAAACAGAGAATTTCCCTCATATAAATACGCTTCTGTGCTGTTGTACCAAAGAGTTGTGGTTTTTGTGTTGATTTCCACTTAAGGTTTTGTTGGCTGATAAAATATTATTAGTGCTGTATTACTGCTCTTAAAAGTAGTGACAATTAGGGATAGATTGGTTTAGAACAAAGTGGTTTAAGTAAAATCTAGATTTAAGTCATTGGTTCCTCAGTCCTGAATGAGAATGTGAGACAGCACAGTGCCTGTAGAAATCAGTACTGCTGGATTTGTCCTGATTACAGTAGAGCCTGCTGAGATGTCTGTGTATCGCGCTGTCACAGTCGTAATAATCAACATAATGCAGAGACCCTGGCTGACACTGTACATGAACATTTGCATCCATCCCATGACTACTAGGAGTTATTTGTTATTCAGCTAAGCAGTGCCCAGATTATTTTTCTGGCTGAAAGTATACCATATAGCATTCCTAAGCTTGCATGTTCCTGAGGTTCTTCAAATTTATTAGGTTGAAACTGTGAATGACAATTTTTTTTAATGGATGGAAATTGGAATTCAATTAAAAATCACAAAGTAATTGTTTTGCATATTCAATAATACTGAAATTAATGAAGAAAGAACATAACATTTTAAAATTCCAGTCAGTTATTTTTAAAAAAGGAAGTTTGGCATTATAGATAGTAACTTTAGAGGATGGTTTCAGGTTAGCATATCCTACCAGATTTTAAGGGTGTTATATTTTGGCTTCTGCCTATATCTTCTTCATTAGAATTTTTTAGTAAGGATTTCCCCCTCCAAGTGACTTTTTTTTTTTTCCATCATTCCTCCAACTTTGAATGAGGTATTTATTATCCTGAATGAAATTCAAATCAAGAAAATATTCTCTTTGCACTTGGAGAGTTTAATGGTCAAAACTGTTTTACCATTTTTCAGTGGGCTCTGGGTACAATGCAGTGACTTTGCTCCATTCAGTAACGATAACAAATACAAATTGCTTGCATATTATTTTGACCAAGGAATTATAGTGAATTTAGAAATTAGTATAGGTTATGATAAATTCTCATGAAGTTTAAGCAAGTTTTTAAAATGAGAAAAAGTAAATTAACTATACAGGTTCAATTTTAGCTGAGTTTTGTTCAATTTTTTTCCCCAATCCCATATCAGTAGCCTGTAACCTATCAAATAAGATATGTTTATGTACCATTTAAGCCTAAAAAGTACTTCTGGAAATAATTGGCATTTTGTCCGTATGCAGTAATAGGTGTTAGGTTCCCAGAAGTGCTGAGGTTATTACACCTGCTGAGGAAACATAGAACTTGGATTGTGGTGAGTTTACTAAATACACTCAGTTCCTTGACTGGGAAGTAGCAAGAGGAGAAGAGGTAAGGAAAAAGGTAGGGAATGTTTTACTAGAACCTGTGTCCCCTGAGCCATCTCCAGGAATGGGCTTCTGACTGGCTGAATTGGTTTGGCTGGGACACAGGCTGAATGCCCCTAACTTGTATAATTAAGAAGAAAAGAAAAAAAAAAGGTTCATAATGTGGGTTTATTTTGTATACTTTTGTATTTATCACTGCAGTAATGTTCATAACAGGCATACAAACTAGCATTTGCTTAATAAAACAATTGGATATCTCATTAACCATAGTATAGCTGTGGTACAACATTGTCCCAAAACCTGTCAGCCAGACATCAAATCTATTTGTTTACCTTTCATTGGAATTATGATCTGAGAAGCAAAATAGTAACTATTTGTATCTTTCACAAATATGTATTTTTTCCTAAGCTGTTTTAGGGAACAGCTTTAAGTATTATTTGAGTATCAGGACATATAAAGAAAAAGATAATAGAAAGTCTAAAAAGACTTCTGTTCTAATTTATTAGTGGTTTATTAGGTTTTATGCAATGAGATATCTTCATCTGCTTTCTATTCATCTTGAAAAAACAAGACCAGCGTTTTCTTTTGAAGTCATTAATGTAATATTCATGCATACTGTGGCCTTAACGCTTTCCAGGGCAAGAACAGCAGGAGGAGGAGGAAGAAATTGAGATAACTCTTAGGGAAGAGAGAAAAGGATTTTTTGAACTTGGGTTTGAAATGAGATGTAAAGTCAGCTAGACGGCATTAACACAGTTTGTTCCAAATGACAGGAACTACAGACAAGAATTTTGGGTAGAGGCCAGAATGTCTGATGGGGCTAGTGGTGCAGCAATGAAAGGAATAGAGAAACATCAGGCTGTTTGGCAGAGAGTGGGGTTTTTTGCTTTATAAACAGATGAAAAATTTTCTCTGGAAAGTATCGTAGAGCAAATTGGGAACTATGTTTGTGCAAATGTTAACAACGTGGTGGTATTTTTCCTTGAAAGAGAAGTCAGAAATACTTTTAAGCCCTGGAATATGCATTTCTAGATTCTAACAGAGTAAACTGGAAGATGTGGAAGGGAAGTGGAGCAGTGAAAGAGGAAAGTGTGCAAGGTAATGGCAAATGAACCAGATGAAGCGCTTCCATCTACAGATAGTGGTAGATAGTGGTCGTGATAGATTTACAGGCAAAAGACAAGAGATCAAGGGGAAGGAAGACCTTTAGTCATACTGAAATCAGCAGGATTTTACTGTTGCTGAAGAGCAACCACGATTTACCCAAAAGGGTTTGAGAAGCAAAGAAAGCACCGTTTTTACTGGTGCTGGTGGAACAGATTGGAAAAAAGTTGAAGGAAAAGTGGTACTTTAGTGGGAGTTGTACAGGATCTTCAGATTGCATAACCCAAAATTAAAATGTGTTAAAACCATAGAAGAGGTTACTGAAGAGACAAGCAGATCTGCTGTTTCAGCAGAGATTGAATCTAAGTGGCTGGCTGATTGTTTTGCTAATCTGTTGCTTCAGTTTTCTTTGCAATTTTTGGCCACAAGGATACAGCTTTTAGGGAGTACTCATTGTTGCTGTGATAGATTATTGAAAGAAAAGTCGTAATAGTATCTATCTCTTTACTCTAGAATTAATTTTCTATATTGCAAGTTGAATATTCTCATCTCCTCTTTAGGATTAACTGAACACGATATTTTTCATATTTTTTCCGATAAAATGAAACATCTAGTTCCAAAAAACTCATTGATGCCACAGGAGTTTGCCTTTCTTTATGCAGAAGTCTGTTCATTTCTTGAGGATATAGATTTTCTAATTTCTTAGTTCATGCAGAATAGAAAAAAGTAGATGTAAAGTTAATGTTTCATTTCTTAATATAAAAGGAAAAATTCTATCGTAGATGTCTTTCTGTAAGTACAAATTTTATTGATCTGTTGTAGGTGAACTCAGAAAGTTTTCATTTATTAGTACCTCTTTACCTTTACTACATTTTACATAACTTGTAGCTTAGTAACTTTAGTGAAGCGTGAGATGTGAAAATGTGAATATGTTATATACACAGGGCACCTTCTGATAAACAAATACTGCCTTACTGCAAAACACAGTATGGTGGTACAGCAGATAAAAGCTGGGGCAGAGGGCAGAAAGCTTTGCCTTTACGAAGGATTGACTTTTGCCTGCTGAGGTTGAACACTGTCTGAGCTGAACTCGAGTGGGCAAGGCTGGTTTCTGCTGCTCACGCAGCTGCTGTCACGGGAATCTGGCAAGGCCTAGTCTACTCTGAAAAGAAAAATCTGCTTTGTTTTTGATGGTAAGAGACTGTTATCATGTGAAACTGTTCTAGCTGCATGCCTTCCAGCTACGTTTGGTTGCTCTCACTGCATTACATCTTGTAATCTTGTGTTTATTTCATTACAGAGCTGTTGTAATAGTGTACGTGTCTGCTGATACCTAGAAAACCCTATTTCATTATTTTGGCCACCGTTTGGATTAATTTCGACCAACATGTGAGAAAATTCATGGCCTAATCAGGTCGGTAAGAGTTTTGTTACAAACTTAGATGGAGTCAATCTTCACTCATTGGCTTTAACCCCACTGTCCTTGTGCAAGCCAAAATGTCAGTGAAGTTCATGTGAACTGGCATGCCTGGAGTCTGCCAAATCCAGACCTCCTTGTCATTGTATAAACAGCTGATATTTAGTCTGAATGTCTGCTTCATTACAGATGTAGAACTAAGTCCTTGGCCTTTGAATTTAATGGGAGTTTTGCCACTGATATAAATCAAGCCAAATTTTCTTCCAGAAAACACTATTAATGTATTGGTGAGATATCTGTGGTTAAAAGAATTACGGAATTATAGCTTGTTTTCAGAAGGTATAGTCAGCCTTTGTATAGGGTCAAACTTGGTTATGTTGTTCAGATGGAAGGACAAAGTAAATGCTAAATAATCAGAGTGATCTGTTGATCTTGAATTTCTGTTTACCTCTGTAGAAGAAAGCAGATATTATTTGACTTGTTGATTAATAGAAATACCTGCTTTATTATTTTATCTTCACTCTCAGCAGTTGTTCCTACTGAGATAATTTCACTTTAGATTTGAAGGTTTCCAGAAAGGGAACTTTCACTCTTTCCTTTGAGAGCGCAGAAACAGACCACAACAATTAGAAACATTCTGCAATGTGTTAGGAAGTGCTATATGCTCATGCTAAAAAAAAAAAATCTGATATTTTTAATAAGATTTCTGAATATTTCTGAATAATTTTAATTATTTATTATTAAGAAGCTCTGAAACATGTGAATATAGCATCTTTGCCATTTTTAGGTGCTTACAGGTAGTATTTTGTTATGAACATATAATTGGATGGGCTAAATTATATCTTTTTTTAAGAATTAAACTGATTTTTATGAAGCTGTGAATGAATATTCAAATTCACCTAATCATTTTTTCTGTGCTCTTTCTTTTCAGTTGCTTTAAGTCATGACACTTATTTAATAAATCATTAAGAGCATTTTTGTAAAGAGATGGTGCAACTTATGTCAGTCCTGGCTCAGGCGAGGAATAAAGGTTGATGCAGTTCTGTTACAGTATGACTCGGATCTGGTGGTGATTCCCTGTTGTGAGACATGCTGCAGCTCATTTCAGATTGGTAAGGCAAACCATAATGTTCCCACAGCTTCTACAAATGTACTTGTAAGAGTTCTTTTGATAATATTTGTTATTTATGTCTGTAGTTGTTTGGCCTCACTGCTGGTGTGGAAATCCTTTGCAAAGGAATAGGATTAGCATGTTAGCAAAATTTACTGTGGGTTCTCCAAGGTATGTGGTAAAGGTGTCTTTAGTTTATCCTGTAATTAAAATATTTCTAATACAAAGCAACTGCTGCGTATGGTTTCCTGCTTAATGAAAAGCAATGCATTTTTTGATGGGATGAGAAGTATTGTCATGACGTTTGAGCATTTTCTCAAAAGAAGTAACATAAGAAAGCAGAGGTATGTCTTTGCAAATAATAAATTTAAATTTTGCCTGATATTTCTGATAATTTATTACTGTTTGGGTATTTCCAGTTTATGAAGGTGGCTTGAGGGAAGGTTACAGTTTAGATTTAGGTGTTTTTCCAGCTTTCAGAATGTAAGCTGCAACTATGTTCAAGACACAGGCTGAATTAGAAACTGAGATTTTCTAAAAATCTCGTACCTATTCCCTTCTTTTAATGGTTGAAGTGTCTTTACTAGTATTTTGTATTCTTCTTCAGTGAGACACATGATCCAAACTAAGTGTGTGTGTGGGAAGCTTTCAGAAATAATAGCTAAAGCAATAAATCATTGTCATTTAAATCTGTACGCAGGTAGGCGTTTGTGTTTTTAGGTAGGGAATCTGGTGACCAGAGGATATAATAATCTGAGGTAAAAAAGCCCACACGCAGACACACACACACACTTATCCCTCAAAAAACCCACACCTTATGAATTCTTATGTCCAGTGATGACACTAGAACACGGGCATTACATTGAACTTGCTTTGACTCGGTGCCTAAGGCTAAAATCTGGATTGTAGTCACAAAGGCTAATTAAGAGAGAGTACCAAAGATGGAGGATAAGGATTTGAAAGAAGAAAGAGCTGAGTAACAGGTTATAAAATTGATTTCTTTATCCTGCACTTACTGTTCAGTGAGTTTAAAGTACAGGAAATTCTGGAAAGACTTTATCCATGAAAAAATGTGACTTTTTTTTTTTTTTTTTTTAAGTCAAAAGACACAATTCTCCTAATACTTTACAAATTTAGTATTTTTTTAATATTAAAATACTTTTTTTTGCTAAATATAGTAACACTTTTTGTCATTAGTATTAAAATTGTCTTAGGTACAATGCAAAACATTTGTTATTGCTAAAATATATGCAGCAAACAGAGATTTATTTAATTCAACTGTAACACATTGCCAACAAATATAGTATCTTCTCTCCTATTTTCTCACCGCTTTGAGATACTGAGATCAAAGTGAGAGGAAATCGTGAAATGGAAGAGGTAGAGGACTTAGCTGGAAGGAGAGCTCAGGCCACCTATTACAAGATTGTTCCTTTTCTGGTGTTTAGGATTTTTGAAAGCAGTAATAAGTGTTGAAGTCTTGTATTTGCTAATTCTCTGTTCTCCACTATATGCATCTGAAAGCTGTGTAAATTGTAGTTTACAATGCATGAAAGTATGATAGAATATGAAGTTTAAAGTATTCTTCTTCAAGTTACTTCACTGCTTTATAATGAGAGAGAACTTTTCTATTAGGAAATGAAGCTGTTTTATCGTAGAAGAGCATGCACCTACCAGTATGGCTCAGGCGGTCACCTATGTCCTATCTAATGAGTAAAACTCTAGACATTGTAACAATTCAGGCTGTAAATTGAAATGGAATGAAAATGGAATAAATGAAAAGCTTACTAGAAGCATTCACACCATCTAACTTTAGTTATATATTCGGTACAAGAAAATGCAAAAAGAACTGTTGTCACTTTTTTTTTTAAAAAAAATAAGTCTTATGGACAAAGTTGACCACTTTCGTGAAATAAAAATATTTGGGTGCAGACTTAATTTATTTTACTCAGAGTTATGCTAATATTAAACTCTGAGCTTGTGTACATATAATACATAAAAATACATGTGCCCTAGATTAGTGCAGATAAGGGAAATCCTTCCTCATGCTCAAATGTATGTGATGAAAACTTATTTTCAGAAAAGGTATGAAAGAGAAGAAAGACTTTTCAATGTGCAAAGTGCAATATTTTGAAATTCTTCACAGTTAAAAGGCCATTAGAGTTGGTGCTGAACCTAGTTGCTTTTATCTAAGCCCACCTCTGTTGGTAATTATCATGTTGTACTGAAGTGATATAAGTTTTACAAGAAAGGGATATAATTAATTAATACCAGCTTTAGAATGTCTTTGTAAGATTTTTTTCTAATAGGAGAAGTAATTTAGTTGACATTTAACTTAAATAGGTTTCTATAAAATGAACACACAATAGTATGAATCATAGGCAGAATAGCTGATGAGTGATTTTGGCTGATTATTGATTACAATTGGTAAAGCATTTTAAATTTGAGAATGACTGAAATGCTGAATATTTGCTGTAAAGACAGTTGAGTCTCTTTTGCAAGAGTAAAAAGTGGAAGTAGACTGTTTTGCAATATATTATGAATATCTAAAGTAATTTATTAATCAACATTTTGAATAAGTACTAATTTTACCTCTAAGTATTATCAATGAGTATTTTCTATCTTGCTGCAAACTGATTTTCATTGGAAGGGGACATTCCAAGTCCTGAATAATTTCAGGACTTCCTCAAATGACTTCCTTGTTCAGAATCTTCCCCCGTGCCATTTCTTTTATATAGAGAGTCACTACGTGGATGGGCAAAGAGCAAAATTATGTTGACTTCCCTGGGGCTGGTGTTTGTAGCCTCCCTATGTGTTAGGTATCTCTGATTGACATGTTACAGAGCTTACATACTCAAAATAAGGTCTTTACAATTCTGGACTGTTTCAGTCACTTGGAATAAACCAATAATTCCCATGGGAGTATATGCGTAGACACCATATCCACTTTTTAGGTACTACCACAAAATGAGTTCCTTTGAAATAAATATGGAATGGTGGTGTTAATAAAGTTCAGAGATTGCAGGTTTGTGTGTAAAGGAATAAAAAGAAAATCACTGATTTAGGATGATAAATTTAGATATTAATGCTTTAATATTTCCTCTATTTCTTTCCCTTTTTTACTGTTTTCTGATTTTGTGTGATATGCAGCTTTATTTTCAGCCAAACAGCTTGTTTATGAAACAGCTGCGGAATAGAAGGGAGCGTGCATGCATCACGATATAGCTTGGTTTTCCTTAGAGTCCCAGGAGAGGAATCTTCTTGGGCTCTCTGAAGCCTTTCGTATTGCATAGTTGCATGGCTACATATTTTGATCCTATTTCTCCAGATGAATGTGTTTTTTTTTCTGACACATAGTGATGTGTTTGGGAAATTTATATTGGATGTCACTAGGTGGCAGAATTAGACTGTGTTAGTATTAACCTTTTTATGCTTTGTTGAATTGGCTTCCTACAGTCCATAAACACCTTTTTGATTCTATCTGGCTTTCAAAACTGCCTGAATGAAAAAATAATTTCTAATAAACAGCTCTTCAGAAGAAGTGTTTTTGTAAAGTAGCAGGTATTGTATGCTAGACTTCAGAATTTTGTAAATATTTGATTAATATTTCACTTAAGACTTATTTTATAAAATAAAATGATAAAACTTGTTCTTCTGAAATCTTTACTCCTGCAAAAAATATTTTATTATTTAAGTTTGTATATAATCTGTAAATAAGAATGTATTTGTATCTCTGTAGTGTTTTTCAAAGATGTAGTCAGATACTGCTTTAAATACATGTGGAGAGTGAAGTATTTATATAGACAAATGGCTTTTCCTGTCTGTAGTTGGCATTCTTCATATGAGAATAGCTAATGTACATGCAAAATTGAGGTTAGTTGCAAATTAGTTTTTTCCTGTATGGGACAGCTTTAAAAGTTGTGCTAGTATAGCTTCTAAAATAGTCACTGCTACTCCAGTGTAAGGATGACTTTCCTCTGTTCAGTTGAAACCTTATCCCCAGAGACATGAGCAAAACTGAAAAAAAGCCCTACTCTAGCTGCAATAGCAGTGATTATATCATTTGTATTATGGTTTTAATTTGTAATTTAGCTTACATTGAAAAAATCATTATGTTTCAATATAGATTATATCCTGGCGCCCTGATTTGACAGATGGATCAGTATGGGAGCAGTGATGCAAAACTTAAGGATGCTTTATTTTGAGGGATAATGCATATGTTTTGAAAACACTCTTGAAACATTTATGATCACTTGCTGTGTGTTGAAATGTTTGGAAAATGTTTGGAATATTTGAATAATCATATGAAACTATTTATTTCCTTTCTTTTTAGAAGATTTGCTACACAGCATTTGTAGATGCCCTTGAGGTAAGAACGTCCTACAGATTTCAATTAAAGGTCACTGGTCCTAAAGGAGTTTGTGCTCATGGACTAGTTATCTCTTTGTCCACTACTGGTAAGTAGTACAGGATTTTAATTTATAGTAATGTGACTAATTTCAGAATTCTGTACACAGATTTCAAAAATCAATGAAAATGATCAAAAAGCGTAATGTTTTTTCTCAGCGAATGTTAGGGACAGCACATGATTTTAATTTAATACCCAGATCAACTAATATGAACTAAAATTAATCTGCAGATTAAATTATAGTTAAAATAATCTCTAAAATGCTCTCTCAAATAATTTTTAAAACAAAATGATGCGTATCCTTTTGACATAGCTGTATCCTTACTTTCTGTGTTTAGGAAGAATATGATTAAGATACAAAAATATATCTGTCAGTGAAAGATGTTGACATGCACACTCTTTCTGTGACTTACTCGGAAATCATTTTTATTGGGAATATCAGTTGAATTTCTCTTCAGGAGTCCAAGATTCTAGTTAGTGAATTGCTTGCCTTAAAAAAGTTGTATTTCTGAAGTTATTAAAAATTACAGTTGAAGTGTGAAAGGACTAACTATAGAAATGGAGTTCTTAAACGGACAGAAGCAAAAGTAAATTCTGTAAATGGCAGATGTTCAGGTGTCATGGGAATAACAAAAATCATCAGAAAAGAAAGTAATAAATAGTAGGGTTTTTCTGATAAACTTTGAGGTTTGAATAATGTATGCTTGGAATCAGGCGACTTAGGCAGAACTAGAACTTCTGAAATTTTTTTGAAATGATACCTGAACTGACTTTGGGAATTAGAACTTTATCATGAACCTTTTTTCTTATAAATCTAAGTTGACATTGGGGATTTTTTTCCACAGTGAAGGAAAGAGCGTTTTCCTAAAACGTGAAAATATCTCTTTGTAGATAATGTTGATTTTTTAAAATACATAGTAATTAAAGAATTGATGTATGGAATATTTTGGAGACTTAGTAGAAAAAAGTAAAACTGAGCAGGTTCATTTGATTGCATTTTGATATACTGTCTATATACAGTTAGTGTTCATTCGTGTGCATGTGTGCATACATACACGCATGTGTGCACAGATAAGCACTAAGTACTAAAGGGAGTATATTTTAAGCCTGTATAACTTGTTGCACCAACTGTTTTTTGTTACAGTTTATTTTTGCTTAATATGCAGAATATTTCTTTTAACCCTGATTTTTGAAATAGTGTCTGCAGATTGTTTACAATAAAAGAGAATAGGTTTCTACTTTGTTTTCAATTGGAAAGAGGTTTACTAAATCAGAAGAGCAACTACTCTATTTAAAAGAAGTTTTGTCTCCCTCTTTGGTAAAGTACAAGAAAATTCTGCTTAAATGAAGCAAGCAATTTTAATCAGTTGTACCCTCAAAAGAAGACAAACAGCTGCTGCTTGTTAATTGGTGAGTGTCTTCACCGATGATCTCATCATTTATTCACTGCTTTCAGTGGAGCCTTAAATTCTGTAAATAAAGGTGTTATCACCATGCAGTAATACTGCCTGAACGTTTGCAACTAAACAGCTCTAATAATACATGAAGGATTTATTTCAAAAGACAAATATGTGACCTTCACCCGTAGAGATTCATTTCTTCATCTAATAATCACGTTTGCTGTGAAAGGTCAGATCTCTTACAGGAAACCAAGGGGAAGTCATATTTAATTTGCCTAAGTGAAATATTAATTTGTTGTTAAAAATTATATCAAATAGTGAAGATTTTCCGCTCTGGAAAAAACGTTCACGTCTGGAACCATAGATTCTCACGGGTTGAAAAGGATCTCCAGAGGTCATCGGCCCTCTGCCCCGATGAGGTCCAGTTAGAGCAAGTTGCTCAGGGCCTTGTTCAGTTGAGTTTTGATTCTGTCCAGGAATGGAGATCCCACAGCCTCTCTGGGCCCCTGTCCCAGTATTTGACTACCTCATGTTAGAAAACAAGCAAGCAAACAAAAAACCCTCTTTTTCTCTCTCATATTTTGTCTTGTCTCTGCTTTATTTCCTTTTCTTTTCCTCCCCCATGTAAGCAACTTTAGCAGCTAAGCGCTATTTCTTTGCTCATTTGTGTTCCGTTCTTTTGTTCTGTCATTGCCTCTAGGTTTGTTCTGTGTATGTGCATTTTGCAGGTTGTTTCTGTGAGCCTTTACTGTCCTTATTTATCCTTCTGCCTCATGGAGTGGCTGAGTTCGATGTCTCTCTAGATGACCCCAGGACTTTTCCAGAATTATGTATTTATCTGACCAGTAAAAGGATGCAAAAACTTAATTTGATCATATTTTGTTTTTTTTGTTTTTTTAGCAGGTATTTTTAAGACAGGCTTGGAAGCCATTACAAAGTCTCCGAGGAAGGCAGTTACCTGAAATATTTTGTCATATTAATGATATCAGTTCTTATAACAACTTTGAATAATATAGTACATGAAACATACCTATCTGAAAATCACGGTTGTTCAAGTTAGTAAACTGGAAGGTATAAAATAATCAGATCATTGCTTTGTGAACTATGAAAACTAATCATTTACCAGAAGTAGGTTAATACTGTGCTACTAAAATGAATATCAGTTCTCTACTATGAATAACATCCTATTGTACTCTTTCAAAATTCAATTATCACTATGATCTGAGAGACGCTACATGTTTTTTTTACTCAAACTTAGCTGGTATATTTGCAAATCTTATCTAAAATGTGTTCTGTAATCATTTTCTCTCATACTATTGACAAAATTAAAGGATGATTAGAGTATTTAAAGTCATTATACAAGTATAAAATTGTTATACAAGTAGTTGTCCTTTGTCAGTATTTGTTTGGTAAAAATTCTTTCCTTTTTTTTCCCTTTAGCTAGTAAGACCTGGAAAAGTACACGCTCCTGATAAATTTGGCTTTACTGCTCTGATGATTGCTTCTCAGAAAGGACGTGACAGGTATTACTGCCTTCCTTTATCTCATCCAACAGGATTTGTTTTTTTTTTTTTTCTTTCCTTCCTGTATTTGGATCAAAATAATAGATCAAGGTACACTGGGGAAAAATGTGCACTGTATAATTTTGATATAACAATTTCATTATTAAAGATTACAATCACAGTAATCTTTTTTACCTCTGAATTCTTTTTTAATGAAGAAAAATCCTTAAATAGGATAGCTTTTTAGAATGCTTAAAACCAATCAAGAATATGAGCCATATGCAAATTTAGCATAAACTTTTTTTTCAATATCCATCTTAGGGAAAACATATCAAAAGGCTCTTTAATGGCTGTATATTTTATCTTAGACTTGCAAAAATATTCGTATGAGAGAGAACATAATGTACATCAGAAGAATAGAGTGCAAAAAAGGCATAACAATGTGAATATATTTACTTTTTGATAAATAGAGACTATATAGCATAAATATTGCAACATATATCTGTACTTATAGTGATATATATTAAAACATATGAAATATTTTGGTATGGCACTACATTTTCATAGCTGGGTATTGTTATTTATAGTCTATTTCTGACCACAAGTGCAAAATATCTTAATTTTTGACTTGGGCTGTAGAATATTTTGCAGATTTTGCTGTTACCATTCTTTTAGCCCATGGATGGGATTGTGCAAGTTCTCATCTGCTTCAGTGTAAGTAAGGCACTTAGTTAAATCTTCAGTGAATGTAGTCTGAGCTGGTTGAACTTGCATTGAAGTAGGTTAGCATTTGCTTTCAGACTCTCCTGAGGGGATGGCAGTTTTCAACTAGAGAAGTGGGATCAAGCAGCTGAGGGATAATAACATACAATCCCAGTGCAATTTATAGTAAAACTGCATGTCTGCAGCTTCGTATCCATGTTATTCAGGAAAGAGGGAGTCTCTGTTAATCCACTTTTGTCTCACTTCTGAGCACTGAATATTGCAGGTCAGAAGTGGTGTCTTTCTGAAGAAATCTAAAGAGAGAATACTTATGCTGCGTGTATTTTCTATGTATGTACACACTTGGCTCTGGCCAATAGTGTTTTTTCCCCTCCTTTACTGATCTATGTATTTACCCTTAGATTTGAAAAGAAAGAAATCAAACAGCATTAATATCTTTATTTAAAAAGGAGCCTGTCCCAAGCTGCATCTGCAGCAGACTGCTGTACAACAAAGGGAGCATTGATAGATCATCAGCAGGCATCTTTTCCTGTGTCAGAGTGCTGCTCAGTGTACATTTTGTGAGGGAGTTGTGTGAAGGAAATATATCTCTTCTTATTCAGAAGCAAAGAATGCCAGCACTTGTTTTCTAATCTGGAGAGTGAAGGTTGCATCCTAAGTGTGCTTCTTGAACTGTGTTGCTCAGGCGTCACCATCTCACGCTGTGCTGTGTTCTGCTGATTATTTTGTATTATTTTTGGAGAATGGTAAAATGCTGCTTTCACTGAAAATCCAGTCTATAGTGAAATGCCTGTTTCTGTCTGGTTGTGGGTCAGTTTTTTTAGGTCCCTTTTACTCAAGGATTAAAAGTTAGGTAGTTGTGGTAGGTGTGAGACTAATTTAATTCAAACTCACATCCAGTTTACATCCAGTAAATTGATCTACATTGCGCATTGCTCTTCATTTACAGAGTTTAAGGAATTTTCTGTAGACTGGGTGGTAACATCCGAGTAATGTCATTTTTAGTTTGCTATTCTGGGGGTGAATAAGTTTGTCTTTAATTGCTTGATTATTTGAAACACTATTTCCATTTTATCTGTAAAAAGGCATCAGCTATCTAGCTCAACGGCTTTAATTACAGCATCTCTGTGTAAAGACTTCTTCTGGGACTAGTTGTTTCTTGGACACTCTCTACATCCATAAAAAATACAGTGTGCTGATTGCTGTATTGTTTGACACCTATTCAAGTGCAATGGTTGGCAGTCATAGAGCTGATGTTCCTGGGGTAGGATGGTGAAGTTGTTGTTAGCCTCCAGGAATCCTACAGTTAAAGCCTATATTCTTCTCATGATTTTTATTAGCTGTCTTGGTTTTTCTTCTCTGGGCTCTGCTCCTCCGTATAAGTGATTTCTCTTAGCTATTGCTTGGTACTCTTTAGTGACTTTCTTCTGGCCGTGCTCTTTCACTGTTGTCGTATTTCCTTATCTGGTGGGACAGCCAGCCAGCTTCTGTAATTCCACATAGGTCTTGCCCTTGAAGTATATCTGTCACTGCCTTCAGCTGAAGTTGTCAGTATCCTTGTTACGTTGCTAAATAGTGCTGGTCTTGCTGGGCAGTTTTAAGTCCCACATCTAGCCATGCCGTTCCGCATGGTATTTTGATAAACTATGCGGGAGAGAATAGTGTTGCATGGTTTCTTTTGTGATCATGCATGTACTGCTTAAAATATTTCAGGAGCAGATAGAATCACTAATTCATATGTGCTTTCTTATACGTATCATCCCAAAGTTTGTAATCTTCATTCTGGATTTTTTTTTTTTTTTAAGTAGTGGGTGTTTTGATTTACTGTCTTTGCTTGAAAGAAATGCGTTGTTTTGTTTTCATCTCTGTTAAAGTACACGTTTGTGACCAAGGGCCCAGGATTTGGAAACTTTCTGAGCTTAAGAAGTATTTAAGGTTTTCTGCCTAAATCAGTGTGCAAGTGTACGTTCAGTGGATACAGTGTATTGTAGAACAAGATAGTTAGTCTTGCTAGCTAAAACAAAGCTTTTGGACTAATTACCTGAATTCTGAATTGCATTTATCTGTTTACCCAGCTTGTTTAAATGGGGTACATGACATGCTTTCAACATGCTTTCCCCTTGGTTATTTAGTAGTTCTTTCTACAAACCCGTTTCACTGCAGCATCAGCTGGACTGGGATTTTACAGTTGACTGTTTGAAGATGGTGAACTGTGATCACACCTGCATTCTGCTTACAGCTTAATTTGCTTTATTTATATTCTTTATTACATGTTTGGTAAATACATTGATATAGTGTAGAATTATTATTTTAGTGATAGGGTAAGCCAGTATAATATATTGTATTTTGAATAATGTTATACTTTTCTATATCAAAGACAGCAAGCCTTTTGAGTGCATTTAATGATAGCCCTGGTGAGGCCTCATCTTGAGTACTGCGTCCAGTTCTGGGCTCCCCAGTACAAGAGAGACGTGGAGCTACTGGAGAGAGTCCAGCATAGGGCTACAAAGATGATCCGAGGGCTGGAGCACCTGCCCTAGGAGGAACGGCTGCGAGAGCTGGGCCTCTTCAGCCTGGGGAAGAGAAGACTGAGGGGGATCTGATCAATGTGTACAAGGACCTGAAGGGAAGGTGCAAAGGGGACGGAGACAAACTCTTTTCAGTTGTCCCATGTGACAGGACAAGAGGCAATGGGCAGAAACTGAAGCACAGGAAGTTCTGCCTGAGCGTGAGGGGGAATTTCTTCCCTGTGAGAGTGACGGAGCCCTGGAACAGGTTGCCCAGAGAGGTTGTGGAGTCTCCTTCCCTGGAGATCTTCAAGGCCTGCCTGGATGCAACCATGTCTACCGTGCTCTAGGTGACCCTGCTGAGCAGGGGGGTTGGACTAGATGATCTCCAGAGGTCCCTTCCAACCTTACCCATTCTGTGATAGTATGGCTGATACTTTGCATGTTAATTTCTGTGGTAGTTGGTCTGCTTACTAGTAGGTTAAATATGTCCTAGTACTCATAAAAGCACTGTGGTAAATATAAATTAGTTTTTATTTAAAAATAAACAGAAAACTTCTACTACTGATAACTGACATTTTTGATTTTGCAGTGGTTGACACAACAATTTTATTCGACTAAGCATTGAACTGAAGACTAAGAAATTGAGCGAGTCCTACAGTTTTGTTAATTATAACTACACTCTGAGACATTGCTGTAGAACGATCTCATGCCCATCAGATTTGATGCTTCTGTGCTCTCATCCACTATCTTACTGTTCTTTGAAGTGGAGTGACCCTTTAAAAGGTTTCAGAAAGCTCTTAGGAGCGCATCAAACTTTAATTACAATCTTATTCCGTGTCTGTACAAGGCCAAGTAGTTTCAGTTCTTTCACACCTTACGGGGTTAGGTTGCCATTGAGAGATTTTTACTCTTGTCAGAAATTTACATGGGAGTGAACACCCTTTAAAACTTGAGCAGTGTTAGCGATGTCTTGTTTTCACAGCAGGTTAATTTCTTCTGTATTTTTCATGTTACAGTTCTGCTGGTCACCTGGATATTGTTAAATACCTGAAATCACAAGGCACTTCTTGGGAAACCGGAGATCTTGGGAGACTGCAGAGCTTTGCGTTGGGCTGTAGATGAAGGACCCTGTTATGTTACGGATTAATGATGGCTGTAAGGTAGGTATTTTATCTGTGCATTTCACTGAGAAGACACCATTGTCCTAAATCTAAAGAGGCTGATCTCATGCTAGTCCAGCGTTGAAAAATTTCTGAAACCTTTGGGCAAAAGAGCCTTGCTCCCTTGTGGAAACTTCTTTACCTGAAAGGATGGTGACAGTGACATAGGTTCTGAAGAGTAAAGAACGGTAAAATTGAACGAAAAATGAAGCTGCGTTTGTGCTAATACATACTAACGTGATAGGAACATTAGACAGTGGTGCTTTTGCTGAACTCTTTTCTTATTAAACCTTTCTTTTTAGCTGTATTTCGTTAATGGGAAAACAGAAGTTCCTCAGTAAGGAATAGGGAAAAAGGGAAATTCTCTTATTAGTAGGGGATAGAGGCTATGATAGGGAGCCTTTCTGGCCTAAAACTAAAGGTTTTGTAGCTTTAGTAAGTATATAACATTTTGTTTTATTTACAGGCTTCCATAAAGCTGGAGATAGGCAGAATTGCCTGCTTTTGGTTTCACACCACACGGAGACACGATCTTGCATTAGCAAACAAAATTGGACATATTTAATAATGGCTCAGTAAATATTAGAAATTGGGTGATATAATTTAATCAACATGACTGCAGATGATAAGGTGTTCAAAAGCTCTGATTTAAGACTGCTGAGAGGCTAAATGAAAAGTTGAAGATTCAGAGATAAGGACTGATGGATATAATGTTATTCTAATTGAGAGTAGTAGAGAATGTAAAGTACTGAGAAATTAAATTGATGACCTGTAAAACAAGCCTAGATTGAGAAAAATCAGATTGATAGAGGTTCCTTCAGGAGTGTAGGCAGAGCAAGGGGCAGGAGAAATAAGAATGTGTGTTGGATAAGCTTAAATTTTACCTAATGGGTGTCTTGTAAGTGGTCAAGATAATATAGATTTATTAAGTATTACTAAAAACTTGTACACAGTGTGATGGCATTTAATCTTGTATTCCTTTTATAGAATAGAGGGTGAAGCTGGGTCTTTTCTCTCCTTCTCTGCCTTTCTTCTCAGTGCCATCTTTGGCAGTCATGAGATCTGCTGAGATTCCTTACCCCTCCCCTCGTATCACTCTGCTCCGAAGATTGACTTAAGCATAGGGGAACTGTGTTCTGACAGTTTCTGGAGCAAAGGGAGCAACTCTGTTGAGAGTGTTTGGGGGAGAGTAGCAGGACGTAGGCTATCAAATGGAGAGTCAGCGTAGGTGGCATAGTCCCAGGTCTGGGGAGTGGGATGGAGTAGAACACTTTCATTAACTACCGAGTATTACTGCCTTGGCTATCTGAGTTTCTGTCTTCATAGTTTTAATGCTGCTGGTATTTGTTCTAACAGTAAGTTTATGGTTAAAGCACCCCAAACTACGTGTTTTCTGTTACTGCGTTTGTAATGCAGTACAGTACAGCATGCTTTTCATGCTTATGATCTTATACCTCTAGATGAGGAGGAAGGGAAAGTTTCTTACCAGGAATTGCAGTTCTGTGAGGTGCACTGTCAATGGACATGCTCTGTGTGAGTGAGTATGTCTTGAGGTTACAGTTTGGAAAACTTTTTATTTAGTAGCTGCTAAGAAGCATTTGCCTTGTCTTGTGCTCTGTTTCCAGAGCATAAAGGGCAGTAATATTGTTTTGTCCCTCAATAGCCAAGAGAGTTTGGAGAGAAAGGGCAAGATGCAAGTTAGCACATCTCCAAGAACTGCACTGCACTGGTAAGTAATCTCTCTTCTTTCAGCTTTTGCCCCTTTGCTTGTTGTACTGTGGTTAACTTCAGACCACCACTGGAGATGAGTATCAACTGGAAAACCACCAAAGTCTTGGAAGTCTTTAGAACTTCCATGGAGCCAAAAGAACTGTTGAACCAGTTTTGTATTCATATTAATGCACTCCAAGGCTCCAGTGACTGAACTGTTACTCAGGGCAGAAATTCGCATGACTTGATTTTCCACTCTGGCTGCTTCATAGACATCTATAGAAAGTTTGGTTTTTATTTTTTATGTGCAGGACTTACAGCTATTCCAATTCTCATAGAGTCAGATGGTGAATTTCTTTAGTTGGATGAGGTTCTAATAGCACTAACTGAGCCCTCAAGGAGCTTAATATTCATATTAAAAACAAAGTAAAAGGATCAGCAATTAGAACTTGGACTTGTGGTTCAGGCTGAAGTATTTAGCTTTGAAAGAAAGAAGTTTCTTGGATGGATGAATGGCCAGTAGTTATCATTGGCTGAAGTGGTGAAAAAAAAACTGCTTAAGGTTAAGTTAAAGTTCCAGTAGCAATCAGATCTCTTGCTGGAAAAAAATTTTAGTTTTAGGACTTTTTCAGCTTCAGAAACTTCAGTACATTCTAGATGGGGGAGGTGAACAGTCAGTGCTGAAAGAGTGTTCAGGTGCAGCTTGACAGAATGAAGAAACAACATCTCAAGCCATGCTAATAGTCCAGAAAAGTCAAAGCTGTCAGAGAAGATAAAGCTCAAATGTCAGTATACTGAAAGTATAATTCACCTATTTAAATCAATCAATTTAATTATCTTTCCTGTTATTTATGCTAGTGTTTCTGGAGTTTACTGGAATACATTTTAAGTTGCAAATATTCATGACGGAGGAAAAAACAAAGACTCCTTAAAGATGCTTGTATAAGATATTCCTCTGTAATCACCTTTAGGTTTGGGTTTTGCCTGAATGGCTGAAAATATGGCCTGGCAAGAGAGCTGTGCTGCAGCAAAACCTGTATTGCTGCACTAGGCTGACCCTGTGGAGTTACTCAAGTAGTAAATCTGGGATCTGGCTTTATACTGTGGCCTGGCATAGGAAATGAGCTACATGCACAGCGTGCTTCAAGGGGACCTGGGGCTCTCCTCACTTACGCAAATACTAAGTGTGCCCATCTGAGCCAGGCTGTCACAGGAATGGCTTGAATGCCTTGGAAAAATGCTCGAAAGGCAGACTTGGCTGCAGCAAGAAAGAAAAAAGTAGCTCATTTATCTAGAGGATTTACATAAAATTGGCCAGGGGAGCTGTAAGTCTGTCGAAAAGACAGCAGAGCTCAAAGAGGATACAATGAAAAGGAGGAATGAATGACAGAAAAAGACCCAAAAATGACAAAGAGGGAAGAAGCAAGGAAAGGATTCTGGATGTGGAAGAACTAAGAATATACAGAACTGTCTTGAAGAGGACCGAGCTGCCTGGGCAAGGTCCTTAACGCCCTTGAGGCGACACGGGAGTGATGCTGCGCTTGGACACTTAGCGTGAGTGTGACAGGGATGCTGCAGTGTCCGTGTGTGCGGACCGGGAGTACCTGTATGTGCTACAGGCTGACCGAAGTGTGCGCACACCTGCAGGAGGTGTGTAAGGGTCCCCATCCCCAAAAGGGGAAGTGGAAGCTTCGGACCACTGAAGACTCTACTTTAGAGCTTCTATTTTTCTTTAATTAAGGCTAATATTTTAAGATTGTTGGCTGGAAAGAATTCAAGGAAAGTAATAGTCCAAACCTTATAGAAAATACATTTGTAGGGAAAAGTTCACAAATTACTGAATAAACATATTCTTGATACCTTCCTAATGTGCTTCAACGACAAGCACGGAGGAGTTTGATTAATTTTTGCAGCTGTTTTTGACCTATGTTCTTATACAGATTTGCAAGTCACATGCAGCCTACTTGAGCTTTACCTAGGAATTCTTTCAGACCATCTGTTCGAGGCAGTTTCCAAGTTACTGCCAAAATAAAATTAACAATCTCTGTACTAATCTAATGGCTCTTCACTGCATCCTGACGTGGGCCATAGGTAGCAACCGTGATATTGAAGTGCTTTGGTGCTTTATGCTTTGTTAAGACCTTTGTGTCTGATTTCAGTGTCGGTCACCATCACTGTGTATTAGATTGATATAAAACACATACCAGTCTGATGCTCCTAAAATAAGAGTTAGGGCTCTTGTTTCAGTCTATGCTCCTCGTAGGGCCCTGGGAGAAAGTTCCTAGGGCTGCAGCTACAACACCTACCATTTGTGATTGTTTTCACAACTTTAGGTACCTGGAAAAGGATGTTGTTTCTAATGTGATTTTGCAAAGTATTGAATATTATGCCACTCTTTCAACAATATGCAGAGGTATAGACTTCCCTTACACAACCACATGATTAATGATGGTATTTGATTCTTTTTTTTTAAAAAAAATATGATAATATTTAAATATCTCTTAATCTGAGCTTGGGTCAGATCAGCAATGTGAACAGGTATTTATTATCTTCAGATTTAGTAAGTTTTGTCTTTCTGTAAGAGGTAAATGTTAAAGGTAAGTGCTTAGAATGGACACCACTGATGAGAGTTTCTGCAGTAAGTGGAAATAAGGATGTAGCATCTTTTAACAGGAGCTGGAGCAGATGTGAATATTAAAGCACATGTGAATATTAAAGATGGCAAGACCCCTGTGATGGTATTTCTGAAATGATGTATTCCTTTCTGAAAGATTATGAAGAAAAAAAAAAAAAAAGAGACCCTGTGAAGAGACCCCCCCCCAAGTGACACGTGAAATGAAATGCAGTACTTCAGATAGACTTAAGAGATCCACATTCATTCTAATAGGATGTGTTTTCAAATTCTCTTGCACCTTGGAAACTTGTTTGAAATTTTGTTTGGAAATATATAGATTGTAATTATAACAATATTAAGTTTTCAACTTGGCTATGGAAGAAGGTACCTATGAATGTTAAACTGAGAAACTGTCTTTTGCATCACGTTTATTATAACCAGGAGTCTTTGATGCCTAATACCTGTTAAATCTGTGTATTATTTTTGAGCCCTCGTTCTGTAAAACCCAGATATTGCCTCAGAGCCACTACGCAGAATCCTCTGTGATCATTTGAAATCCTGGTGAAGTCTGTAAGACTTCGCCTGTGCCGAAGAGGATGTGGTAGTAGGTAGCACCGTGTGCTTGGGCCCGCGTGGTATCAGTGTATGCTGACATGTGGCAGGTAACAATAATGTACCTCTCTTAAATAACATAATTCTCTTAAAATGCTCTTCGTTAAAATGTGGCAATATTAAATAATCAGGAAGAACTTCAGATTTTGCTGGAGAAGGGAGCACACACTACTGTTAAAAATGAGGTCGCTAAAGTAACCATAGCTTCCCCATTCTTTTATTTTTTAAGTGATAAATTGAATATACTATTGTTTTTGTCTTTCATTGTGGTAAAGAACTAGAAATAGCTAGAAGTTTTCACAAACAGGTATGAATAATTTCTATATTTCAATTTCCCAGCTTTGGGTTTATTTTTTAAATGCATTTCTTTCACCATTTTTCTGATTTTTGTTTGTTTGCTTAGAGCTTGGTTAATTTTTTAGAAGACAAAAAGAAAAGCCTATGAGAAAAACTGCTATTTTCTTACCTTCCAACTCAGGAATGGGTAATTCAAATAAAAGAAAGGGGTGTTTTTGCACCAGGAAAGTGGAAGTATGAAGACTGGATGTCCAGTTAAGCACAGTAACTTGTCTTTTTCACTTGTAGCGTTCAGTTTTCCAGGTACTTGGCATTCATTAAAATGTGGAGCTCAGCTTCTTTTTCAGAAGTTCTTCTGTTTTTAAGCATATCTGTAGGTTTACAGTCGTTGTTTCCTTGCATTGAAAACAAAAGCTTTTTACATCTAGAGTTAGATGTAAACCAAAATATTTACATACACAAACATGCTTCTTGATATTCCCCTGAGAATATTGCAAATCCTCTTTATGCTGCTGGAAATGAAATGCTAGATTTTTTTTTTTCCTTCTCTAATGCTTGCCTCTGTTTTTTGAGACCTTTCTGTCTTCATGACTGTCCCTTAGTAAACAAAATTAGCAACTCTTGCTGAAGCTTGTTAATATTCATTTTAAATTTTCCAAGGAGATGCTTCTTTGCCTCAAATCATGAGTACAGTGCTTGTGCAGCATATTTAGCTGCTGTTTTAGGAATAAAGAATACATTTAAGGTGTTTGACTAGCTAACATTCTTTTAGGAAAGATCAGCCTGATGTATCTTTGTAAAAATAAAATCTATATATCTATACATACATTTATATATATATATATATATATGTATGTATGTATGTATGTATAGACAGAGAGAGAGAGAGAGAAAGAGAGACTTTAGCTTTTGGCTTTCTATTATTTGCAACCTTAATAGTAGAATAATCTGATTTAATTAACCTGGGGCCTTTTCAGACAAAACTTCCTTGTAATTGTGTCTGACAGGGACACTGGTTGGGAGGTAAAAATGAATTGTCACCACTGAATTCAAATCATCAAAACTACTACTACTTTTAAAGATGTAAAATTATTAGTTTAGCATTTGACCTAGCCTGGCTTTAAATAGTATCTGGATTTACTTAAGATTATTCCATTATTATATGTAGGGTATTAAGGTGCTCGTTACCTTTTATGATAATGAAAAATCCAGCGTGGCTTTCCTTTAACTTTTTGTTTATTTGTTTGTTATTATGTATGTTTTTCCAAAAGATGCTAATATTAGCAGTCCTTGATGTATCTTTGTAGCTGTGATGAAGGCAGGTTGCCAGAATAACAGATAAATTTGTAGAAACAATTTGTTGAAACTTAAGAATTGAATGAAGATTAAATACAACTGGAAAAAAAAATTAAAAGTTACTTGAACATTTTGCAAGAAAAAAATTGCTCAAATTGTCTCAGAAACATTTTACCTTACTGAAGAATATAGTCGAATCTCCCTGTGGTATTACTTTGCTGTCTGCTTTTTATGTATAGCTAACTTTAGAAAATGTACAAGAGGAAAAAGCACCATATTTCTAGGATTTACTTTCATCTGTTCCTTTTTATTTTCAGCTAATATTTATATCAGAAAATATTTCTATTCCTTCTACTTCAAGGTAGTATCTGCAATGAAATTAATATCCTGGTATTCTGTTAACTCAGTATTTCAAAATCAGAAGCCACAGCAAATTGTGGAACTGAGTTTTCTATTTATTCTCTTTTATGTGATGCGGACTTAAAAATACAGCTGCTTTGGAAATTTTCACAGAAACGGAGAGGGAGAAAGGGCTGCAATTTGACACTAGACGGTGATCCCGGTGATCCCGGAGCAGGAAGAAGAGATGAAATAGGTGCGGAGAATGAGAGTGAGGTTAGGAGTGCGGGGCGTGGGAACCGGGAGGGGGGGCAAAGAGGATGAGATGGGGTCAAGGAGGTAGGGAGGGTCTGGCTGAAATATAGCCACGGTGCTGCGCTGTAGGGCTCTGCTGCTGGCTGAAAGCATCTGGGACACTGATAACCAAACGTGTGTTTTGTCCTCTGTCTGTTTCCAGAAGACCATCTATTGCTACTGCCTATTACCAAAAAGGGTGGAAAAGTAGAGAGTCAGGCATGCCATCAGATGTGATTTTTATCTTTTCATTTTTTTAAAAAAAGTCTTAGATGCCTTTATGTCAGGCAACACCGTTTCAAAGTCAAGCACTGAAACATACAAAAATTCAGAATTAAAGTAGCTTTTTTTTTAAAAAAAAAAAAAAAAAATGGGCCCTTTCCTCCAAATAAAACATTAGCTAATATATTACGTTATCATGTACTTATTTTCCCTCAGAGGGTTATTTACACATAAATAATTCAAACTAGCAGTGGTAATACGTATACCTTGCTTATATTTGCTACAGTGGAAAGGATCTGCGGGTAATGATTCCACTCCAGAGACAAAGTTTCCAAAACCTACAGGGCAGAGAGCTGGAAGCTTTTTAAAATTGCTGTCATGCTCACACATAGCTGAAATGCAGAAAATGCAAGGCCATTTAATTCTGTATACTTAAAATCTTTGGAAGTGGCCTGTCTAGTCTACTTGCCCAAAGCCAGTTCTGGCCCATGGTAAACAGGAAAGCTACTTCTGCAGGATTAAATTTCTGCTGTGTTATCACCTGAGCAAAGACTGCTGTATTGGACATTCGGCTTCATGGTAGTTGCTTTTTTTCTGTCTCTCTGCTACATGCTCTTTCAGTGCTTACCTCTTTCTATGTTTTCAGTTTGCAGAATAGCCAATGCATCTACTAACTTTTTTTTTTTTTTTTTCTTTTTTTGGAATGGGATTTTTTTCATGGTTTAACTGAGATCTGAGGTTTTTTTTATTATTTAACAAATTCTCTCCTTTTTCCATATTATTTAACAGAAGGTAAATCTTAAACATCATCTGGGAATAACTGCTTACGTAAACTGCAGTGACATAGCAATGAAACATGCATACAGAAAAAGTGCATTCTATTCCATACTATTTTTTTATTTCATATGTGTATTTAGAGCAATGAGAACTTGCACAAAGATGCCCTTATCTGTTAGCATGATATAATTTATGTTGAGAAAATGCTTGTATTTTATTAACAATTTGGGTAATTACATAGGCAAAACCAAATATAATTAAGAACATATTTATTGAGAGATAGTACTTAACAATAAGCAGATTGTTCAGCTATTGATTTATGAGACTGTGTTCACTTGAAGCACCTTTGGATGGAAGAGTCTATAAGAAATGCATACATAAGTAAAAACCTGTTACGTTGTTAAAACCTTTTACCTAGCGAAGATTGAAAAGTTTAGCAAGTTGAACTGAAGCATTATAAATGAATGGTTCATAAAAATCGTATGCTGGTTTATATGGCTCCAGTCTGTGTTCATTCTGAGCCAGGCAGTCTGTAGTGTTTAACGTATTAAACAGTTAAAATTACTTACCACAGCTACATCATTTCTTAATAACACTTTTTTCAAATGAAAATATGCTTTGTACGTTTAGATATCCTGCTTAAACGTTTATCTAAAATATTTCTGTTCCTTCTCTTAGTTTGATTGTTTACAGTCATGGATCTTCTCTAAATGTTTTATTTAAGAAAAAAAAATACAACGTTTTTCTTACCCTGATGCATTTCTTGTGCACAGGTGACTATGCTGGAAAGGTGTGTACTCACAGGTATGTTAAAGGATATAAATTCAGGTATGTAAAAGTAGGACATGTAATGCAGAGATAAAAATTCATTTATCTTTTGTACAGACACACACTACCTCCATACGACTTTCCTTTCAAAGCCCCATAAGTAACCGTTCTGCAGATAAGTAAACCTGAAGTCAGAACACCATCTTACTTGTAAAAAGAGAAAGTGAGAGAGGGGAATGGAAGAGAAACGTTTATCTTGTCATTATGATCCTGTTGGAGATTCTACCTCTGAATTAACTGAATTCCAAGTTTTTAAAATTCTTATTTCAATATGCTCTAATTTTTTAACGCTTCTCTCTCATTTAACAGTATTTTGTGGAAAAGGATGCTAGTGTATGGGGGCAGCTTTATCCTTCGGCAACATGTAGTATAGTAATCTGAAAGGATGGTGTGTATGTAGAATGAGTTTTAGCATTACTGAGTTCATAAAATTATGTTGCAGAGAATGAATTTGTTTACTGCTATGTTGCAATTTATAGTTCAAGTAAAGTACTATAATTAGAAGCTAGTAAAAGAGAGTATTACATACTCAATCAGAAGAAATCAGAACTGAAATTAAGAAAAAAATTAGGTATTTATTTTGAGCCTTGAAAAGGGATAGATATGAACTTAAATGTTGCTGCTCTCTGATAGCAGCAGCTATCAGCTGAGAGCTATTAAAAAAACAACAAACAAAAAACGAGGGAAACGAAAACTGAGAGATCTGATGGAGCCGAAGGAGGGTAAATATGCCATTTGCTTTTTATTTTGCATATTTATTCACTTCTCATTATGGTGATTTGTAATTACTGTTCTATTGATTAGCATAATAGCATTTTTATGCACTGCTTTAGGGAGCTTGCTGTGCCCTTTCTTTGCCTCTGAAAGGGGAACTTATCTCAATCAGGAACTGCGCTGTCTCGGGTTGAGTAGACAGAGGCTGAAATGTGTGTATGGAAGAGGGGAGCAAGAGCAGCCATCAGTACGTCTAGTGATGTTCTGCTCCGAAGACCTCAAGAACAGAAATTGAATTCCATAAAAGATTAAATATTATTTAAAGGATGATACATCTTAATTGTTAAAGGTAACTTAAAGTTTATTGAGCATAGAGGTAGATGTACATGTTAGGACAGCCCATAAAGCCTGTGTTGACAGCACTGATTTGAACCCAGATACCACAGGTACGTACAATGAGCAGCTACCACAGAGTAGCAGATGTTGAAATTTCACATCCTGATATGTCCTGTGGTAAGTTGCTTAGACTGTCTTTAAGAATGTAAAATGATTCACCTGGTTTTCACAGTGGAATTTTGCATGAAATCTGCATGTCTAATCACTAATTTTGCATATATTTAAAAAAAGCAACTGACACCACCATCTACTACTCCCATCCCAGGGAAAAATTGTGGACTAAAAATGAAAGAACTATTTGATTTTTTTTTTTATTTCCAAAAGCTACAGATCTTAGATGCAAAATTCTACAGGCATAGGAGTATGTATAAATAAATTTTCCTATCTGCTAGTTGCAAAGATTCCAGATTATATGACTGTTCCATACATCATACCTCCTCCTCAGTTTTGCTTTAAAAATAAAATTCAGCTTGTAGTGTGTCAGTAACTACCATCTGTTTGTTTCAAGTAATAGCAGTCATTTCTCAATTTGTTTTTTGTTTTAGGTAAGGAAGTAGGATTTTTTTTCAAAAGGTATAAAAATCTCTAGCTTTATCCACGTATAACATAAGATACCAACTCCATTATGTAATATATACATGTAATCTCACACTCGTAACTATGAAACTACCTTCCAAGACATTGCGTACATATGCTTCAGTAATTTAGAGAAGTGTTAATAGTTAATAAATTTGACGTATACTTTTCTGCTTATTGAGAGGTTTTAGTAGTTAGTTCACAGCTTGGTTAAACATATTTTTCAGATCCCTCTCTGGAGAGAGAGAGAGAGAGGTGACTTGTTAAAGACAGTAAAAGGGTATTTTGTTAATGACGCTGTGTTGCCTCAAGGCTTCTGCTGATCAGCTGGAGAAGCCACAGTCGCTCTCTCCTCGTCCTTTGAAGACTGGCTGAGCTTTGCCTTTCTCCAGCAATGGCAGGTACGAGACTACTGGGCAGCCTCTGTGGATGCTTGTGTGCTTACAAGCGCAGGAATGTACCAATTGCAGCTACAGGGCTCCTCCTTTGAGGGATACTTAGACCATCTAGGTAGTTTATTCTAAAAATTCCACTGTTACTGGGACTGAGGACACTTAGTGATGTCCTTTTCAGTCATTCTTTTACTGCCTTCCTCCATACATGAAGAATTACGTGCGTCTTGTTTTGTTGTTTCTCCTTTTGGGGGAAGGGAGTGAGGATCAGGCACTGGTCTGTATGTGCGACAGGTTTTCAGCATCATCTGAGAAACTTTCTAGCTTTTGTGTGCTCAGTTCCCAGAAGGGATGGTCTGCAGGCCATTCTGGATTAAATGCTGCTTAGAGGCAAATTAGGTGATGGGAATTATAGGGATAGAGTTCAGTGCCATATATGGGTAGTTCTATATAATAAAATAGGTTTCATGCCCCAACTTTCTACTTATTACCCTAATACATGTGTGCTAAGTCAGACTTATCTAAGTTTAACCTCAGTGAATTTAATGGCACTAACTTTAGATGCAAACAGATATTAAAAACTTTCTCATCACCTAGTTTCACTTTCTTCTTTTACTACTTAAAATTTCATCTTACTATTTAAGAGTCTCTTACAGCTGTTTCCAGAAATATACGGATAGAGCGTAATTATTTGGCATTCTAAAAATGGCCTACGCAAACAAAAGAAATGAGGTTATTTATTTCTGCTGTGAATTGAGATGGCTCTCCCCATTTTAGATAAAAAGCTACTGTTGACAGAAGAAGTTAAAATGTTTTAAATGCAAATATCTCACATACATAAAAAGCATCATCTAAATGTTCTCGTATCACCTGGAAAAAAGTTTTTTTTTTTAGCTGCATTACCAAGCCTAGGATGACTTAACATCCTACTATTGTAGTAATTTTCCATAGAGTATAAAATGCACTGGGGTTTCTATTATGATTGCTTTGTGAAGCAAGTTTATTTACTTTATCCATAAACATGACTGCTATATTTCTAGGAAAACTAAATACAATTACACTTACTTACTAAAATGAGATCCAAGTTTCTATCAATGCATTTAGTCTGCTTAAAGAAAAATCTACAAACAACTAGGAAACTAACCTATGTCAGGTAATAGTTTCTGATCTCTCTATTTTAATTGATATTTGAAAATTGTTTTTTATTACAGCATATATGAAACAACTTTATTCAGCAGTGCTACTGAGATGGTACAAAAGAGATGAGACGTAATGTATACAGTAAAGAGAGATGGAGACTTTTTTTTTTCCTGTGTACTAGCAAATCCATGTACTAAAGTATGCATCTTGATTTGAAAAGGTAAGAAACCCAGAAAAATATTTGAGAAGTTAAATTCAAAACAGTAGTAAATACGCAAAATAAGTCGACAAGCAGAGCTATGAGGCAAAAGAAATAATAGTTGATTTTTGAAGTGTAATTCTTTGTAATGCTTGGCGTTCCCCCCTCCCCCTGTGTGTAATGTAATGTAGTCTTAACAGTATAGCTGTACAACATAGTGAGATGGTGCAACCTTACGGAGTGTAGACTGATTTTAATGACCAATGCATCAAAAATGTAATGTCACTGGAAGGCCTGATATCTGCATTAATACGTACTAACCATATTGTGTTTGAGGAAAATGAGGTTACAAAATAGTGTAATGATATACAGTACTTTTTCAGTAAGAGAACTTGTCAAAAATGAGTGCATCCTCTTTCAGCACAGATTTCTTCACAATTTCAAACAGTAACATGAAAATTGAAGCTACAGTACAACTGCTAACACTGAGTATTACTCTGGTTAATACACATGCTATTATCTGTGTGCAGATATCAGGCACTTCGTTGTGTTCCAGAAAAGATGTTTTACCCTGATGTTCTCATTCAAAATTTTGTTATAAACCATTGAGATGGAGTTTATACATTTGATTTATCCGTGAGTATCAGTACTCCATAAAGAACAGATCAAAACTAAACACTCTACATAGGACCAATAGAGCAGAATTATTCAAGTTCACTAAAATATTACAAAAAAAGGCTTCCTCCTTAGGAAAACTCAGCTATGGTAAAAATATCTACTACAGTGCACTGCACTGTAATAAATATTCAACATAAATTAATAATTTACAAGTACCTGAGCAAGTATACAGAGCACCATAGCACAGCACAGCACCAAAGGCAGTAGCTCAGAATTCTTAAAAATTATGCTGTTTTAAACATTAAAAATTCTAAGTATTGTCATACAAATGAACTCCAGCTGGAGTTTAAAGGTAGTGCAAACTTCTGTCTTCACTTTTTAAAATAAAGGTGTCAGATCTCCTACTCATTTCACGTCAGCAGTGTTGCTAGACCTGTGTACCTGTGGGGGATGCTTAGGAGCAGGCCTGTTGGAAAGAAAGAAAATACAAAAGTGTTGTTTAAAATTTTCAAGTGGTAGCAGCAGACTGCTTTTGCTTCCCTCAGACATGCCCGTTCCTGTGTTAATTGCTGTCTGACCAGCAGAATAAGATCGCTCAGTGTTCCAAATGTTGCTCGAAACTCTTCAGGTTGACAGGTGTTCATCAGTTTTGCAGCCCTTCAAAAATGCTACTTAATCTTGTAGAGCAGCAGTCAGCTTAAAGCAGTACAGGTAGCCAGCTTGAAACACTATTGCTTTCAGAAGATTTTATTCAAGTGTATAGAATTCACAGTGAGGAACTTGATCAGAATTGATCCTTGTGGTCTTACTAGAAGCATTAAGAAACTAACTGTTTCTATTTTTAATTTTTCTGAGAAGTGCCTCAGTAGTGAAATTCCCATGGCTTAAAATATTATTCCTCCTCACTGCTCATTTTTTATTCATAGGAAACTGAAGACCATTAGGTAAGAAAATAAGAATGACTGCAAAACCTTTTTTTTTTTAACAATTAGAATCCCTATGTAAACAACAGGTAACAGTATCGCAGCTAAGCCAGTGGCAAAGTCAGAAATTTTAGATGCGCAGAGAATTGCATGAAAATCCTGGGAGGAAACTCTTCAAAGATTAGATATTTGTTTGCAGGGTAATTGGGAAACTCTGTGGCTCAATAATTATTAGATTCTTATAGTACAATTGGTATGGTCTTGGGAAAATCAATTTTAAAAAGGCTCAGCATATCAAATACCCGGTTAAAAGAAGTGGGGAATGATCTCAGCTACTAAAAAGAGGTGGAAGAAAATCTTTTAAATTGATATCAGCAATTGCTCACTAAAGTAGCAAACCTTTCATCCTCTTAGTACGATATTGTTGTACAACATTACTCTCTGATATTGTTCAGTCAGCTGGGTATGCAAAGAGGTACTGTAAAAGAAGTTGCAATAGGAATATTAGGCCTTTTTGTGCTACTGAGACTGGCAGTCTGCACTGTGATCTACAACTGAACTGTTTGTCCCTTACGTGTATTTATATAGGGACTGTACATACTTCAAAAATCATCTTGTCACACAATTTTCATCATATAAAAGTATCTGGATTGTACCAACTGACAGCATTTTTGTTTAGTGGTCAGAGTTTTTGTACCAAAAAAGCCACAAATTCTTCAAGCAATTTTTGCATTTATGATGGAACACTTACTCAAAGTGTTCGCTATTATTATTTAAAGTTATTTGCCTTGTTTCCTTACTTCCCTATCCATTTTATTCACTGTATGTTCTGATGAATACATATATGCACACACACATTCTTTCTTTTTAATAAAATGAGATTTCTACATTCCCTATCCTTTTATCTTTAGTGATGCTATATTTCTGTGCTATTACCAAATGGATTGCTTTCTGATAATGCTGAAACATAAAGTAATGACAGAATTTCTTTATAAGCAATTTTTGCCATTAAAACATTTTTGATTTGGTGAAATAATCCATGTACAGACTTACTGTATACTGTCTTGCATGCATTGTGGAGAGAATTGGAACCTGCAGATTTGTCTTGATTACATTTTTATGGTCTGCTTCTCCAGTGGGGATAGTTACTTCACTTCAAGAGTGACATTTTAACTATCTCTTTTTGGAAGTGTATAGTTTGTGTTTTCTGAATATTTTGGGTTATATTTTCAGATGATATAAACTGATGTTCTTCCATTGTGAAGTATATGGACAGAAAATTGATTTTACTGGCGGTTGATCTTCAGACAGCCTAATTCTGTAGGTCTCCTGAGTGGGTAAGTCTTTTCCTGAAGGAGCTTTGTTTCTCTTGAAAATGGTGCTTATTAACTCCTCTCTTTTGCAAGGAATTCTATTCAATGAGCAGTTTGCTAGATGCTTAAAGCCAAACTTTTGTATCTGGCATAAATTCTCATAGTTCTGTGGAAGTTGGTGCAATTATGCTGATACACTTTCACTGAGAATCAGTCCAGTACTGCATATTTTTTACATGCAAACAGAAAATGTTTGTTGTATAGCTCTCAGCACTAGTTACTGCATAATCTCTTTATGTATATGCAATTAGAATGAGGCTCATTCTTTTTAATCTATTTTCCTACAGAAATAAGGTTTATACAGCTCCACCTGACTGTTCTTACCTGTGTGTCAGTTTTGGCTCAGTAGTTAGTTTAAACAAAAATGCAACAAAATTTGACAAAAGGATAGCTAGCTGCCTAGCCAGTACTATGTTCATGAGAATTTGTGGGCTGGGAGAATGAGAAAAACGCTGCGTCTCCATTGCTTCTTGGACTCGTCCATTGTTAGATGTCAGAGAATTTGCACATAATCGAATTTATGACAGAAACTTGAAAACCAAGCTTTGGTTTCGTTGGTTGCAGAACTCTTCGCTACCTGCTGTATGACAACAGCGCGCTAATGTCTTTATGCAAGTGAGGGAGGGAATTCTTACTTGAATTATTAAAATCATTAAGTTTAACAGATGCTGCTTTTTCCAAGAGTATATCAGATCTGCGCTAAAACACTTTATAACTCTCAGTGAAGAAATTGTTTCAGATCAAACCAAACATTTTGATTAGCAGGACTAACCTTACTGGAGTAATCTGAGGCAGAGCTTTAGTCTGTCCAGGCGCTGGTGTGCATGCGCTGTTGTAACGAGTTTTGTTCAGAGGATCTGCAGGTAAAGGCTTCCGAGGAGGGTTTGGTTTGTGGCTTTCCTGTTATAGAACATACGGTCATATTAATCTCTGTAACTGACATAGCATATTTATCATAATAATGAATGAGTTATGTCAAAGATGAGTTCAGCATAGCTGTGGCTTAGCATTTTTAATAAACAGGTCTCTACATGTTAAAATAAAGGTTTGAGGGTGTATTTCAGGGGTGTTGATTCTTTTCAATCTTTATTTCAGAAATATTGGGTGCATCTATGTTAGAGTTAATGATTAGTTGGTGGTAAATGAAGAAAAAAATTCATAAAATTGTGAGAGAGATTTTGTAAAAAGCTGGAAATCATAGAACTGACTTTAAAATGCAAATGTAGATGACCATAGAACCAAACTGCTTGAGTCCAGTTTGAAGTGGGAGTATTTGTGGAATACTTTTAGCGATGCAGCTGTGCTTTCATTCTGTGGAATTAAATGATTCATTAATAAAGAACAGAAGTCATCTGCTGTCAGGCATGAGCTGATGTCTCTTCTGTGTGGTCCTTGAAACACTGCCAATGTAGTAACATAAAGTTTTACTGATCTTAGAAAAAAGAAGAGAAGAAGGGAGAAAGGTCTATTTGTCATCTAATAAAAAAATACTATTTGCAAAATGAGCAAGATACCAAATTTAAAAAGTATTCTAGAATGAAAAAGTCTAAAGTAGTAGTGATTTTCATTTAACTTAAATTTTAACCAGCTACATAGTTAGAGTAGGATTGTTTGCTCCAGAAAACCAGGTTCTGTATTAAAAATCTGTGTTTGGAGATAATTAAGCTGCCTAAGTCACTGCTGTAATATCTGATCAACTGTGCCAACACTGGGAAATTTTTCATCATGAAGTGGGACAGATTCAGTGACTTGCTCAAGTCACATAGACTCTCTGATACATCTAGAAACTTACTTCAGATCCCTCTACTATTTGAACTGCATGGTCACGCTTTCTCTAAAAAAACAAGAAGTCAGACTGTTTTTTTCTTTACTAGTAAGGTTATGGCAGACCAGTAGTCAAGCTGACTAAAGAGAAACATGAAGAGCTTGCCAGTGTAATTTAGCTGAGAATCCCCTGAATGATTTATTCAAACAGGCAGCCCGATGCATGAATTACTCACTCATGATACAGCTCAACTTCTCTGGACTCGTTTTGAGCATTCCTTTGTTTTCTTGCTTCTCATGGCCAACATTTGCTCTCGCAAAAAGGAAGTGCGGCTTGACTATCAGGTGGCATTTCGATAAAGGCTTCGCTACATGAGCTCTCTTTGCTTTTTCCCAGCCATTTTTTTTTCCTCTACAGAGCTTCAGTTCTTCCGCACAAAATCCACATGTATGGATGGATTTCTTTGTCCAGTTTTATATCAGCAGCTTAGTGTTTAATGCGTGCAGTCTCTGTATTCGGAGAAGTACTCTTTTCAGTGTTTGCATTAACTCTTTTTACAAGTGTGCCAGAAAGAAATCATAATGTTGAGCTCCTGCAAAGCCATCAGGTACCTCATGTTTTAATTAGCTTCCTGGGCTTGTTTTGCAAGAGTACCTCAAAGAAGGTTCTTGCCTGAAATGCACTGGCAAAGGAGGGGGTATCATCTTCCTCATGCTGTTCGGAGAGGAACTGAACAGGATTACCTGTGTTAGCCTGCTGAGAGAAAAGCCAGTCCGAGCTGACACACCACTCAAAGGAGGGGTGTTAACAAGAATTACTGTGGCAGAGGGAGCCGAAGGTGAACCCAGCTCCATTTCACTAGGGAAAAATGAAAATACTGAGCTGAATTTGCCATGATAAAGATAACTTGTAAAATGAGTTATGTTTTAGTGATAAGATGATGACAGTATTGGAGGCTGCAGTTGAATACAAAGAGTGAAAGAAAAAGCAAGTAAAGTGATTAAATCAGAATGTGTGGCCAGACACCCTGGTCAGTGTAAACTTGCAGCGTTTCACTGATTTCAGTTGTGCTGTGCTGATTTATGGTGTCTGTGAATCTTGCGCTTACGTACCTGTTTGCTTTGTGAGCACAGCTGAAAGAAGAAAAAGCTGTTTGTCAGTCAAAAGAAAGATTGTTTAATATTAAAATTTAGCAGTTCCTTTGTTATTTTTTTTCTTTAACTGTTTTACTCACATCTGAAATGACAATATATGGTAAAATAAGAATCCATTCGTCGCTGTCTCAATGGCCACTAGAAGGCAAAAGAAAGATGTGTTTTTACAGTCTACAATATATGCTATGCCTTAGCTCCCTGGGAATGTGTAGGACTTTCGTTCCGCAGGGTATTTGCATGTGCTTAACCATTATTTCAGGAGAATATTAGTACAGTCAAAGATTGCAGCTGAGGACTACTCTAAGTCCAGAGACCAGCAGGTAAGTAGCTTGTGTTTAAATATACCTCTCAGACTGGAGAAGCAGGAAGAGGCAGACGTGAAACTAGAAATAGTGAATGGTTTCAGATACTCTTATTCAGCACTGTACTGCAGCACTGAGCATCTGGATGACATTAAGAGCATAGCAATGATTTCTAAAGTGCTTCCTATAGATGACCTAGTGAATTTAGTTCCAAGAGATTAGTGCTGAGGCAATACTTTAAGCAGTATCCATATAACTGAGATCAAAAATATTCCAAAGGTAATTTACTTCCTCCAAGCTTTTTYTTTTTTTTTTTTTTTTTTTTTTGGGGGGGGGGGGGGCTAGAGGAGTAAAATAGCTAAATTGTGAAGAAAAAGTTTTCTGCCAATACAGTATTTTTTTTGTTCCTACAGTATAAAAAGTAGCCATTTCTCACAATCTTGAATTGACATTATGGGCATAATTTGAAATGCAGCTACTTCTGCTTATTCGCTGATGACAGCTCACTAGAGTTGATCCTCTGTTTGTCCTGCTTCTGTTCCGCACAGTGACTCAAAACTGGAAATACCAGTATTTCACTTGGTTGTGCAACAGCCACAATTAACTTGAGCTGTTAGGCTGAAAGACTTTTTGGCAGTTTCAGATCTGTCCCTCTTTGGTGGTCACAGCAGTAGAGGTCTGGTGTTCTAATTTCCACTTTATGTGGGATTTGAAGGGGGAGGCACTTAGGAATATGACTTGCAGCGGTGCATTAGGCTGCTTTCACATGCAGTGACAGGCGGGCGATACAGATGTACCGTCAGAATGGAAAATGGTAATGTGTTTTTGAAAAGCCTTTTCTTCATCTGCCTTCTGCTAGTGGGAGATGGCATAAGCTGGTAAGTTGCTAGACGAGAAGAATTCTTTCCTACTCCCCCCCCCTTTTCTTTAAAGAACCATTTAATTAAGAAACTGAAGATTAGTTACACTTGAAAAAATCTTATCTTGACCAGTGTGAAATACGCAAAATGTTTTAAGAAATGCAAGAAAAGAAACAATGAAACTGTTGGTGTTAGTTAAACACAAAAGTAACAGTATTAATTTAATTTCCTATAAAACCAGCTTTAGAAAGAATCGATATTTCCCATTCTGCCGAAATGCAAAAGAAATAACTAGCAAATAGAAAAGAGAAGGAGGAAAAGCTTAAATAATTTGAATGCAATTAATAAACTGTCCCTACTTCAAAAAGTTGATCTCACCTAAGTGATTCAATGTTGACTTAGTCAAAATTAAACCTAGATATTCTTTTGTTGCTGTCATAATGTTTATACACACTGTTATGACAACTCAACACTGTCTCACCCTTTGTTTTATGGGTTTTGTTTGTTTGGTTGGTTTTTGGTCTTTTCACAGCTACCTTTCAAAGCATTGCATTTTAGCAATGTTTGTCGTAGTCACATCCTCCTATAAATCACTGGAAAAGTGTGTCAGTCGCAAGATCACTGCATGAAGAAGGCGCTCTGCCCTGAGACATCCTCTCTATCTGAGTATGGATTTGTAGCATGTGCAAGCAAACCACTATGCTACTTGTTTAAGACTTATTTATAATCCTGTATTATTTCTAAACTAGCACAATGTCTATAAAAGAGAAATAGCTGGATGCCTGATCACTGCTCTTTGCTAAGACACAGTCATGCTACAAATGCAATTAATGGCAAGAAGAGGGACAATTTAGTATAGACAACTGTATCTATGCTGAATATGACATCAAGATGTATCATGTTACAAAAAAAAAAAAGTCCTCAGCTGTATTTAAACTTTGCAACCAGAGGTAGGTCTGCATGAAACAGTGTGGGCAATTACAAGTTTGCTATTCAGATCTGTTCTTTACCAAAAAAACTCATGTATATACACACACACATACACACATACATACATACACACACACACCCTCAGCAGAACAGAAGCAAGTTTTCATCTTGGGCCTGCAACTTTACCTCCTGAACTACACTACTGTATTTGGCATCTTGCTAATGCAGACCCTGTGGTTTACCCTCAGGGTGGGCAGCAGGCAAAATGAGCTTGTGGTTGTCTGTAATGTACAGTATGAACAAGTTCCATATTATATCTTTTCACTGCAGCAAAATGATTTCAGGATCCTAAACTTTAGGATCGTAGCTTCAGTTGGTGTAAACCAGTACAACCTCCCTGAGCGAGATGGGAACTTATGTCATCTTTGTTGAATTATCTATACCATATTACTAGTATTGTACCAAGTAGTCAGGAAATGCTATGGAAAAAGGCCAGTATGAAAGACAAGAACATACTTCATTCTTAGTGATCATATGCACATATTCAAACACTAAATGTTAAATGGAAGAGGAGTGAAAAGAAAAATCACCAGTTACCTGGGCAAACCGAAGCGAAGGATTAGCTGGCAAGGGCCTTTCAGGCACAGTCGGATGACACGGCGGCTGGGGCAGGGGCGGTAGGACTCGCTGTGGAGTTTTTAATTGCGGCAGATCCTGCGTCTTCACAGGGTTACTAATGTCAATGATCTGGTACGGCAGCAATCTTCTTGGGCCGTCTCTCTTTAGAAAGAAAGAGCCCCATCCCCAAACAACAGTTAAAAATTTCAAAAGGTAATTTAAACATTGCTTTTAAAACTATGCTTCTGTCACTTCCTTTCTCTTCTGCTCTGCTTTAATCTACCTTCAACACCTCCTCTGCAAAGAGAGCTGCAGTTAAGAGGTTCCAGAGTCCTATTCAAGCACTAATGCATCACTGTTTAGATGCAGCATTCTAGTGTAAGCTGGTTGGTTGTATCTCAAAGCTAAACTGGAGCTTTTCTGTGTGTGAAATCTCCATCTATCAAGAACTTGGAAGCCATAAATGTATCATTTTGAATCATACATCATCTCTTATTTTACATGTTTGCCGTTCTATTTGATATTGATAACATGTAATAATTGTATTATAATAAATTACTTCAGTGAAACTGAAAATATGTAATGGGCTCTTCTTTATATTATTTAGGAACTCACCTTTTGTATGGTTGTATTTTGTGGCTTCATGAGCAGATTTTTACTGAGAGATGTGGAATGAACATGATTAGGCTCAGATGAATTGGAAGGTCTTGCTGGACTCACAGACCTGCAATACGGTGTAAATTTATTGAACACAACACTCTGCTTTTTAATATTGTTTTAAACATTAACCTCTTTTCAGAATGAGATTTTGCATAGGCCTTCTGACTTTTTATAGTAAACAAGGAAAGTAAAAATCGTCTAGCACTCTGCCAGAATAAAAATAAATATTGATTTTTTTTGAAACCACTAGTCTGTTAAATTAGCTTTTGCAATCTGTGGAAATGCAGCTTTGTAACACCCAAGAGACTATTCTAATGAACCTAACATTTAAATAGTAATGACCTCCAATATGGAAGTTTCAGTTCACTCCACTGAGTTTAGATAAAAGGCCATGCCACATAATGAAACTATTTCAAGCAAATGACATACAGGCAATAGTTACTTTAATTTTAATTTCTTATCACCAAAAAAAGATACGTCATCAGAAAGTGCATTATTTATTGCCAATGAATAGATTTAAACTAAAGCAGAAAGCTACTGCTGATGATAAAATTCCGTGACTACTTGCGTTAATGCTGGCTCTTTGCAACACATCATATTTGCACCACTCACTCTGTCATGCATGTGCACGATGAGAGTTGCCGTGTTTACAGCTATTTTCTACTAATCTGGTCTAAAATATAATTAAGGAAAACACTCATACCTTAGTTTCTCTATTGTTGTCTTTTTACTTGTAAACAGCAATCTCATGAACGTCTTCCTTTTCAGATACATGATTGACCCAGCCAAAATAAGGCACAGAATCGTTATCAGCACTCCTATCGTTAAACTCTTATTATCTGAAACAAAACACATTTAGTTATCTGAAATGTGTTGTGTGTATGGGAGCAGGACAGTGTTGTCTTGCCTGGGCTTCTAAATAACTGCAACAAAAGTGAGTAAACCATGTGTTAAAAAGACTAATACTCTAGTATTTCTTCAGCACGATGCTTGAATTTTAGTCCTGCCCCGCGCATTGCCCGCTTCCAGCATGGGCGAGAAAAAGAGGCTGCGAGAGGGAGAGCACAGGCAGAAGTGCCCAGGCCGCGGTGCGCGTTAAGGACACGGTCTGGTCCCCCACACGTAAGCAGCACCTCTCGCGCCTTTATAACCAGGTGTTAAGGGCTTTCCTTGCACTTACTTCAACACCTGGCAGACGCTCCGAAGCCCGCACCGCGGTGCTCAAACCCGGGCGGCTGGCAAGCCTACGCCGGAGGCAAGCGAGGAGCCCAAGGACTGCCTCGAGCAGCGGCGCCGCGGCGCTCGGCGAGGCGCTGCCGCCTCCCGTGCGCCTGGCCGCCGGCAGAGTGCTCCAAGTTACGTCTAGTAAAAGCACATTGCTGGGACCTAAGTAAGTAGGACACAGCAAAGACGTGACCCTTGACTACGAGGCTGCAGCTGAAAGAAAGTCTTGGTTTTACAAAGAGGCAAGAAGCAGCTCTGATACGTACGGGCACGTACGTATGTGATGTGCTGAGGCTGTTGTGGTTCTTCAGGACTGCAGAGCTAGGACGTGCACGCATCCACAGTAGGAGGCACAGCTTTAATCTTTGCTCTGGTAACCTATCATCACTGTCTCAGTCTTATCCTGACTGAATTTCAGCCAACTGGCTCTCATCTGTTGGCCTAAGCTCCCTCAGTCGCTGCTGCACAGTCAGCAACGTTGACTGAAAAAAACTACGTTCAGCGCTTGATGGTGCAGGAAATAGTGCAGCTTTTTATCTGACAGTATTCCAGAATAATAAATCCCCCACCATTCCTAAATGATTAATAAAATTGTGTAACTAAGATTATGCCATTGAAATAATTAATTTTTCTTTACCTAACAATTAAATGTGTAAGGCTTCTTAATAAGAAAACCATAGTGTGTCATACACATGGGTTTACTGGAAGCCAGCTGGGTAAAACCAGTTATTAAATACTAACGTGACCATGTGCCACGTTTGACGAAGGTGAATGGATTTTATTGGGCTAATCCTTCTGCAGTTTCATGTGCAGAATAGTGATGCTGCAAAATACTCCGATCATAATCCAAACTGCCCCGACAAGTCTTCATTTTTAAATCCAAGCGTCAGGGAAAGGAAATTAGGTACTCTAACAATTTCCGTATTTGTTTATTCCCAGCATTACTAAATGCGGCACTGTCTTTATAGATAGCTGGTGAAACTACCACACCATATTAAACTTGTTTAGAAATAGTTTTCTGTAACAGTGAAGTGTCAGCCTCCAAAACACAAAATGCACAAATTATTGCCATTACATTCCTCTTCTCCAGCTGGAGCTGTCTGTGCGGCACATTCTAATGACACACCGACTTCGCAGTTCCCTAGCTACTTGGATACAAAGTAAACTGAGACAGGATTATAATACTTTAGAGCAAATCTTGAAAGAAAACATTTAACACACAAGTATTCACACTTGTTCAGTTTCTGAGCGCAGTTCTTTGCTATCTTACCAGCTAGTAGCTATTTAAAAAAGATCTTTCAACAGTGAAATTGTAATACGAAGTGTCATCATGAAAATGGCAGTAAGCTCAGCACTGCAGTTCACTGTAGGATCTAGCATGTAGATATACAAACCATTTTGCTTTTAAATAGCATTATGCATATGAAAAGAGACCAGATCATTTCCCAGCAAATGTTGTTATATTTGCAAACATGACTAAACTCTTGGCCCTTTCAGTTGCTCAGGCATAAATCAGAAATAATTCCATGAAAGCCATTAAAATTACAGTACCCTGGAGAAAAACTAGCATGTGATGATTATCAAGTTCAGTGACATTGCAACATGCCTAGAAATAATTCCAGCCGAGGCTGGCCACGGGGGAAGTTAGATACAACAGCTAGTATTCTGGAGCCTGACCAAGGGGGAACTCAAGATGCAAGTTACAGAGAACAGACGTCTCCTACTACTATCATATATAGGGGAACTTACATGGAAAATATGCAGATGTTACCTATAAAATATAGTTTCAGTCTGGTACGGTCAGAAATCTGGTATGTGCCACAATGTGGAAGAACCTCCTTACAAGCACAGTATCAAATATAACCCTGATTTTTTGAAAGTAAAAGTAGGCCACACATATGCCAAGATCTGGCATTTGTAGTTGTTGCATTTTCTGATTTTCATTAGGCGCACAACTGTAGAAAGCAGATTGTGTGTACAATAAAATAATTCCATTAAGATGCACTACTAAACTCAACTATGTAGCTAAAAAAACCCAAACATTTTCAAGTCGGTGCCAGTGCATTTGGACTAAGCCATTCAATTTACTGGCTTATTTCCCAAACTTGCAAGCTCGCTACTTAAAAGACGACCCTTTGTATTTTCACTTTTTATCACAGAAATAACGGGTAAAGCACGGGTTACTACTAACCTGCTTGCCTAATTGGTCCACTGTCCATGCTGCCACCGAACCCTGGATTGTCACAGTATGGGGGGGCCCAGTCAGCTTCACAGTGACAGTTTTTTTTATTGTTGCAGACCTTCAAAACAAAGATACGAGAAGTCTTACCCCAGATACCTGAGAATGACACTAGCCAGCGAGGCCTCCTACCCGGAGAGCGGCGCATCTGAAAGAACTGAAGCGCCGTACTGGACGCTGCTCGCTGGGGCGCCCCACAGGGCACGGCTTTCTCTTTGGGAGAGGCCACGCAGTCCCAAACAGCCAGCAAAAGATGGGCTGGTCTTTATTCCCTTTTGCTGCCCCCTATATAGGGTGTGCCTGCGATGCTAACACAGGTGCCAAAGAGCCAGGCTTTATCAACAGAATAAAACAACAGAATGAGCTAAACATTTGGTTACCTGGTTTTGTTTTTTAAAGGAAGGTTTGGGGGCTTACAGCCAGCTGTCAGCGTGGTCCTTTACGCTGTGCTAACAGTGACCATCCCTGCTCTACTGCTGCCACGGAAAAAATTGCACAGTAGATCTATTGACGAATGGCTTTCTGAGTAAGACACTAGTCCGTTCACATGCGTTCTCAAACATGCATTTCCTGGCGAGGTCAGCGGGCAGGCTTTCAGTAAGACTACACTGGAGATGTTTGCACACAGTATTAATTAAAACATCATCTGCTTAGCTTAGACTTGCTCTGGTCATGTAAGATGTAAAAGGAAAAAAAAGATTCATTTTTCCTGGACAGGAAGAGAGTTAAAAATTTCATCCATTAAGCACTAATTTTTAAATTAAAGCACTACAGGGATTCCCATCAACAGCTATGAGGGGGCCTTTTTTTTTTTTTCCTTACTCAGGAGTCACCAAACGTGGCATAAAGATGCCAGGGTAGGTTGATGCTCATGGCAGCACAGTGGTAAAAGGCAGCACCACCAACACTACACAGCTTTTCAAATACAGGATGATAAAATAAGCTCAAATAAGTTAAAATTCCTTCACAGGAGAGGACAGAGAGTTTCATATGAATCTTTCAGTATGGATGGCACAGCCTTTCACCAAAACAAACAGGTCATTAGAAAATCAAGGTTAACAAGGCATAGTTTGAAATAATTAACACTTCCGTAATATAAACTAGATTTCAAAACATTTAGGTATCATTAACTGAAACAGATATCACCATGTTTTTCATCCCATCACTTGCATACCATGAAACTAATGAGTATGCCTTTACTTTAATACTTTTGGAAATGCTTTATTGCAGTATCTCAATTCAAATGCATGTTTTAACTCTGCCGGGCCCACACAGAAATGGTCTTGTTTAGAATGTTAATGGGAATTATTCATGAAGGAAGATTAGACTTAAATTGCCTGGAAGGTGACAAAATTCCTTTTTACCTATACTGTTGAGAAAAAAAAAAAAAAAAAAAAAAGACAATTACTACCTGATAAATATTTCTTTGTTAAATAATTTCATTTCCTCAGTTCATTAAGGGACACTGAAAATTGAGATATGTGAGAAAAAAGTATTGCAATGACTTTCACTGATGTATTACAAAGAATCATAGATCCCAAAGCTATTACATAAAACGATTTCTTGTCCAATGGTTATTGACCCACTGCAAAAAAAAAAGAGAGAGAGAAAAAAAAAGTGTTCCTAGAGTACTTACTCCACGTCCATGGCACTTTGTTACACATTTATGCACACCAAAAACACTCGTATTCTGACATCGGCGATTAAGACAAATCTGTAAAACAGGAGGGGAAGGAGGGTTTTAACGGTGCTGGACGCTGCTGCTCTCAACGTGTCGCATCCCTTTGCAGTCCCGCACCGTTCCCGTCTGCCGACTGTTCCTCCGGCGGCTGCAGAGATCCGCCTGCGCACAGCGCCTCGAGCGCGCTACGTTCACCGAAACGCAAGGCTGTCCGATTTACGCCTGCGTAAATCCTTTGGGCCCGCATCTGCAGAACTGCGCACCGCCTGGCCGGCGTCATGGGCAATCCGAATTCCAGTTCTTACGCAGGTAGGATGCAGAGCGTGTGCGCACACACGATTTCACTGAACTGCCACTAGTAGCAATCCACCTGGGGCTGCCTGTTTTTTTTTTTTTTTTTTCTTTTTTTTTCTTTTTTTAAGGCAATTCAAAAAAAAAAAATGTCAGCGACATTTCTGGACGAGGGAGGCACGAAGCAGGGTTCGTTCACGTGCTGAACTGGCTGCGTTCGGGTCTTCGCAACCAGCAGCCGACTCCTGAACGACGGGTTCAGATCCCCACTGCTGGAAAGCCGCAACAGCGCAATACTGATTTACGCTAGTACAGAGTCCGAACCCAGGACAACCTGAGTATTTTCCAGAGGTCACTGATATATGTGGGCTCACTTCCGTTCTTCAGGAGAACGGAGACCGTTCTAACAGTCAGCTTTCCCAGGCTAAATTATTTTCACACATAACATAAAATAATAATCTTACAGGAAATAAAAGTAAGCAAATACTATGTGCAAAGTAATCAAATGCAAATTTTTTTGTTTTCTGGTCATTATCAGCAAACTTTAGCCTGCCAATAAAACTGAAGTTTGGCATAAGGCAAGATAAGCACCATGTAATAAAGCTACCAAACAGTCAACTGACTGATGAAGCTATCAGTAATGAGAATTTATCCAACTAAAATTTGGAAAGAAAAAAAAAGAAGAAAAAATTAGGACTAAAATGACTCTTAATAGG